>NC_088392.1:75228000-75533500 GCF_037993035.2 Macaca fascicularis | reverse complement strand
GGCATTAGAAGTCATTAATTGTTGTTTCTTGCACACTCTCCATCCTCTTCCCCGACTCAGCAGAATATCTGGAAGAGCTGCCACGGTACTTAACACATGAACCTGGTCTCCAGGTGAATGTAGGAATCTTTTTGTTTGTTTGTTTCTTGGCATTACAAAAACGAAAGTTCAGTGACCCTATGTGTGTGTGAAGATTTGGGGGCAGGCAGTACGCAGGGTGGCTGAAGGGCTCTGGAGTTGACACCACCTGGTTTCTTTGGGGACCTGCAACTCAGTAGTTTGTTCCTTGACCTGTCTTTTCTTCAGTTTCCAAATGTGTAAAATGGGCACAAAAACAATAACAGGGTTGTTTGGGATTAAATGTGATGATACATGTGTAAAGCTCTTAACATGCACGTGGTAAACTTGTTCTTTCCATTTTCAAATGTGAAACTGGAAGACAGAAAGTAATTCTGTTTCAGATGTCTTTGTAAATGACCTTGCCTTCTCTCCCTCCCAAATGGGCTGCCTGATCATCCTGGCTTATGTGGCGCCTCTGCTGTGTGAAGTCGTTTCACATGTGCAGCGGTGATGAATGATCACAACCCACATATTCATAGAGTTCAACTTTTATGATGCAAACATTTACAAAAACATTGGACAGTGTTGAGTAGCTATGAGAATGTTCTCCCTTGTCCTCCTTGTCAAAGCCCCTGAACACATTATTTCACTTTTTTTTTTTTTTGAGACAGAGTCTTACTCTGTCGCCCAGGCTGGAGCGCAGTGGCGCAAGCTTCCACTCACTGCAAGCTTCCACTCAACTGCAAGCTCCGCCTCCCGGGTTCAAGCCATTCTCCTGCCTCAGCCTTCCAAGTAGCTGGGAGTACAGGCGCCCACCACCACGCCCAGCTAATTTTTTGTATTTTTAGTAGAGACGGGGTTTCACCGTGTTAGCTAGGATGGTCTCGATCTCCTGACCTCATGATCCGCCCGCCTCGGCCTCCCAAAGTGCTGGGATTACAGGCGCGAGCCACGGCACCCGGCCCTTATTTCACTTCTAATGTGCTTTAGAAACGGCAGTTGTCTTCGAAAGGAAAGCAGCACAAGCGCAGAGATAGCCAAAACATCCAACTCCCTGAAATCACTCGCACACTGAAGTCCATTGGAGAATGTTTCTGGCAGGTGGAAAGAATTACTATAATGAGATAGAATTATTAGTCCCTATTGATTCTATGGAATTCCAGAATCAGGGAAAAGAAAAGCAAAGAAATAAAACCCAAGAAAACTCAGGCAATAAGACTCAGTAAATTAACAACTTCCTTCCGAAGACATACACATATAGGTGTATGTGTGTGTACGTGGGTAAATTTTTTTTTTTTTTTTTTTTTTTTTTTTTGAGATGAAGTCTCGCTCTGTCACCCGGGCTGGGAGTGCAGTGGTGCGATCTTGGCTCCTCCCAGGTTCAGGCAATTCTCTGGCCTTGGCCTCCCAAGTAGCTGGGATTACAGGCATGTGCCACTACACCCAGCTAATATTTGTATTTTTTTAGTAGAGATGGGGTTTCACCATGTTGGCCAGGCTGGTCTCGAACTCCTGACCTCGATTGATCTGCCCACCTCAGCGTCCCAAAATGCTGGGATTCCAGGCATGAGCCACCGCACCTGGCCTAAATTTTTATATATACATATATATATATATATATATATTTACACACACACACACACACACACAGCTGACCGTTGAATAACTTGAGGGTTGGGGGTGCCAACTCCCAATGCAGTCAAAAAATCCATGAATAACATTTGACTTCCCTAAAATACTTAACTACTAATAGCCTACTATTGACTTGAAGCCTTGCTGACAACATAAACAGTTAACACATATTTTATGTGTTGTATGTATTGTATTATGTATTATGTATGTATTTGTGTGTTATATGTTTATGGTATATTCTTACAATAAGGTAAGCTAGAGAAAAGAAATTGTTATTAAAATTGTAAGGAAGAGACAATATTATATTTACTATTATTAAGTGGACGTGGATCCATCAAGGTCCTCATCCCTGTCATCTTCACATTGAGTAGGATGAGGAGGAGGAGGAAGAGGGGTTGGTTTTGCTGTCTCAGGGGTGGCAGAAGCACACAAAAAAGTTCATTTATAAGTGGACCTATGTAGTTTAAACTACATGTTTAAGGGTCAACTGTACACACGCACGTTTAGAGGTACATTTACACACATGTATTGCGTATCTATTTTACAAATTAAAAGTACTAGAGTTTGGTTTTTTAAAAAATCACCTGTATCCATCTGGGTTAAAGGAAGTCTGGAGTCAGTAGTAGTTCACATGGAGGAAGGCATGTTTTGGTTATTGTTGCTTGCTACCGCGACCTGAGTTAGTAATCTAAGTTTACTCTCAGAAAAGTGAGTGCTTGCTAAGGCTGAATAACTAAAACAGGGGTGTGATATTTTCACTACGTTCTTCACAGTTCAGAAAACATTTAGAGTTCTCTATTCAATTTCTGGGAGCTGCATTTTAAAATAAGGTTATGTCCAGAGCCTTATGACAAGGCGAGGATGTCTTGTTAAATGATGAATGTTTTCAGGAAACCAGAATATTAAGGATAAAAATGAGAGATTCTGGAGGTGATATATGATAGCTGTGTTCAGATACTTGAAGGACAGTTACATGAAAGTGGAATCCAAGATCTTTTCTGCAGCTCCAGCCTGTAGAATATTATGGGGGAGCTTGAATCAATGTAAAATAAGATTGTCTGGCCAGGCACAGTGGCTCAAGGCTATAATCCTAGCACTTTGGGAGGTCGAGGTGGGTGGACCACTTGAGCCCAGGTGTTTGAGACCAGCCTGGGCAACGTAGCAAGACCCTGTCCCACAAAAAAATACAAAAATTAGCCAGGTGTGGTGGTGCATGCCACTCTGGAGGCTGAGGTGGGAGGATCACTTGAGCCCAGGAGGTTGGGACTGCAGTGAGCTGATATCGTGCCACTGCACTCCAGCAGCCTGGGCAGCAGTCAGACCTTGTCTCAAAAAAAAAAAAAAAAAAAAAAAAAAATTCTCTAATGAGGGAGTTGTCTTAAAACAAAAGGACTGTCTTAGGAGCTAATGAATTTCCTGTCACTGGAAGTACTTGGAGAAGGCCTGGGGTTTTTGGAGAGATAATTCCTTCTCAGTGCTAGATTTTGGGCTAGATGTCTACCAGGGTCCCTTCCAAATCCAGGATTTGTCTGCCTAGTCTCCTCCTGCTGATAATAGTCATCTACATTCATTTTTTTCCCCAGTTTGTTTCCTCATTACTCTGACTTTTAATTTTTTTCCATTAATAGACATTTTTGGAACGGTTTTGCATTTATAGAAAAATGAGCAGAAAGTACAAAGTTGCATACTCCTCACTCTCTCCCTCCCCTCCAGTTTCTCCCACTATTACCATCTTTCATTCGAATGGTGCATTTGTTATCACTGATGAGACAATATTGATGCATTATTATTGTTGAGTGCATAGTTTACATGAGGGTTCCCTCTTGGTGTTGTACGTTCTGTGTGTTTAGACAAATGTGTAATGACATGTTTCCACCGTTAAAGTATCATACAGGGTGGTTTCACTGCCCTAAACATCTCCTGTGCTCCACCTATTCATCTCCTTCCCTCCCCCTGAGACGCAGGTAGCCACTGATCTTTTTGCCGTCTTCATCGTTTTGCGTTTGTCACAGTGTCATACAGTTGGAATCACACAGTATGGAGCCTTTTCAGATTGGCTTCTTTCACTTAGTAATATGCATTTATTTATTTATTTATTTATTTATTTTGAGATGGAATCTTGCTCTGTCACCCAGGCTGGAGTGCAGTGGCACAATCTCAGCTCACTGCAACCTCCGCCTCCCGGGTTCAAGCGATTCTCCTGCCTCAGCCTCCCGAGTAGCTGGACTGCAAGCATGCACCACCATGCCCAGATAATTTTTTTGTATTTTTAGTAGAGACGGGGTTTCACCGTGTTAGCCAGTATGGTCTCGATCTCCTGACCTCGTGATCCATCTGCCTAGGCCTCCCAAAGTGCTAGGATTACAGGTTTGAGCCTCCACGCCCAGCCTATTTATTTATTTTCTGAAACAGAGTTTCTCTCTTGTTGCTCAGGCTGGAGTGCAATGGTTCAATCTCAACCCACTGCAACCTCTGCTTCCCAGGTTCAAGCGGTTCTCCTGCCTCAGCCTCAAAAGTAGCTGGGATTACATGCATGCGCCTCCATGGCTGGCTAATTTTTTTGTATTTAGTAGAGATGTGGTTTCACCGTGTTGGTCAGGCTGGTCTCGAACTCCTGACCTCAGCTGATCTGCCTGCCACGGTCTCCCCAAGTGCTGGGATTACAGGCGTGAGCCACGGCGCCTAGCCTTTTTTCTTTCTTTTTTTTTTTACGGCCTCTCCAAGTGCTGGGATTACAGGCGTGAGCCACGGCGCCTAGCCTTTTTTCTTTCTTTTTTTTTTTACAGCCTCCCCAAGTGCTGGGATTACAGGCGTGAGCCACGGCACCTAGCCTTTCTTTCTTTCTTTTTTTTTTTTTGAGACAGAGTCTCACACTGTAGCCCAAGCTGGGTGCAGTGGCGCAATCCTGGCTTCCCATAACCTCTGCCTCTGGGGTTCAAGTGATTCTCATGACTCAGCCTCCTGAGTAGCAGGGACTACAGGCACGTGCCACCACACCCACCTAATTTTTTTGTATTTTAGTAGAGATGGGGTTTTATCACGTTGCTCTGAGTGGTCTCAAACTCCTGAGCTCAGGAGATCCACCAGCCTTGGCCTCCCAAAGTGCTGGGATTACAGGCATGAGCCACTGCACCCAGCCAGTAATATGCATTCAAGGTTTCTTCATGTCTTTTTGTGGCTTGAGAATTCATTCTTTTTATCTTAATATTCCATGGTCTGGATGCACCATAGCATGTGTTTCTATTTACCTGTTAGAGCACATCTTGGTTGCTTCCAAGTTTTGGCAATGGTGGTGCAGGTTTTTGTGAGGACCTAAGTTTTCAGTTCATTTGGGTAGACACCCAGGAGCATGACTGCTGAGTATGGTGAGCATTTTTACTACTGAGTATGGCAAGCATGTTTAGTTTTGTAAGAAACTGCCAAACTATCTTCCAAAGAGGATGTACCATTTTACATTCCCACCGGAAATGAATGAGAATTCCTGTTGCTCCACATCCTCCCCAGCGTTTGGTGTTGTCAGTGTTTTGGATTTTAGCCATTCTGGAGATGTGTAGTGGGCTGACTTTTTTCTCATATTTAGTTGTGTTATCTCCAAATCACTATAAAAATACTTTTAACACTACTGTTAATGTAACATAACACAAGTATCTTTCAAGATCCAAATAACATACACTGGAAACAAGAACAAGCTCTTATGTTCTTACCAATATTGTTAATAATAATAATAATACAAATTTATTTGTACTTTTTGAGTTTATTCTGAAAACAAATGCTACTAAGAGATTATTCACAAGACACGTTTCTGATTAACATGTATGAGCAGTTATACTCCAGAGCTTCAATTTTGGCAACCAATGTATACCAGTTCTCTCAAGATGCACTTTTGTTTTTAAACAGCTGCTACTGATTCTATTTTTTTAAAAAATTATTGTATATATTTAAGGTATACAACTTGATTTGACATACGTATACACTATGAAAGAATCATCCATCAAAATCCAGATAACTAATATATTTATCACTTCACATAGCTACCCTTTTGTGTATATGATGAGCATACATAAGATCTACCCTTTTAATACATAAATTTCTAGTATACTGTACAGTATTGTTATCATCCATTATATCTCCAGAACTTATTCATCTTGCATAACTGAAACTTTGTATGCATTGACCACCATCTCCCTATTCCCCTCTCCCACAGCTCCTGGCAGCCACCACTCTACTGTCTGATTCTAAGTTCAACTGTCTTAGACTCTACCTTTAAGTGAGATCATGCAGTAGCTCTCATTCTGTGCCTGGCTTATATCGATTCTGGACTGAGACTTTTCAGTGTCTTTGTTTCAGGTCTTTCAAGTTGCATATGTCATCATTAAAGCTGCCAATGCCCCTCGACCTGGAAACTGGATTTTGGAGCGTTCTCTAGACGGCACCACGTTCAGCCCCTGGCAGTATTATGCAGTCAGCGACTCAGAGTGTTTGTCTCGTTACAATATAACTCCAAGACGAGGGCCGCCCACCTACAGGGCTGATGATGAAGTGATCTGCACCTCCTATTATTCCAGATTGGTGCCACTTGAGCATGGAGAGGTGGGTATGGTGCCCGCTGCGGCAAGATCTGTTTCCTCATCAGAGTCTCCCTGTCTCAGATGTTAAGACAGCCGTTGTCATGGCCAACATTAAAGACGCAAAATTGATCTCTGTCAATACAAAACTCTTTAACATAGCTATCTAGCTCTATTTAAAGTGGCCATGAGTCAAGTCTGTTATGAGTAATTTCACAAACAATGTAGTTTACCTTGTTGACTTCCTCTCTTCAAGGAGGCTCTCAGTCTTCACTCTGCTCTGATTTAATGATGCCCTTGGATCCTCCTTCAGAGCATCTTCCCCACAGCACCCTGGCAAGAACGTTTGTTGAAATATTAGAGAGCTAAAATGTCCCCCAGAGTTGTAGTTCTCAGTTTTCTCAATGTTCTCCTCGGTAGGTGGTGAGCGCTGGAGACTTTTGAAGTCTTGCAGCTTAGTTCCCAGCGTGCCCAGATTGTATACGCTTCCTTAAAGTCAGGGTGTAATGAGAAACAGCCCATTCTTTAGTAGCACCTGGCTCGAAGAGATGAAACTACAAAAACTCTCCAGTGCTCTTCACGGCGGGAACTCTGCAGTGATCTGTGTGTTGTTTCAAGGGCAGAGATTAATTAAGGCAGCCTGTATCATTCAGGCTTTGTGGCACTTTTTCTTTGTTCTTCTCGAAGCCTATTCATAACATCTAAAATTTGCTTCAGAGAAGGTGTAGCCCCGGGACAGATGCTGAAATATTCTAACCACATGGAGAGAAACAGTCCTCTTAAAAGATCTGCAGCAATAATGCCATAATGTGATGAATGCTATAGTCTTTGTTCTTCACATTGTAGTCTGGTTCCACATCTGATCTTCGGCAAGTGAGGGTTTTCTTTTATATCAAATTTTAAAGTTTGAGACGTAATTTACATTCAGGAAAGCATACAGATTTTAAGTATATAGTATATCTGAGACACTGAAATAGATAACTTCAATAAACTGAAGACACTGAGATCATGGTAATTCACAAGTAATTAACAAATGTTAGACATACTTTTACAAGAAGCTAGTTGTTTTGTTTTGATTTTAGATAGTATCTCTTAAAGATTCTATCCTGACATTGGACAATCAGGGCTATGTTTTTGCATGCTTAAAATTGACATTTGTGGCCAGGTGCAGTGGCTCACCTCTATAATCCCAGCATTTTGGGAGGCTGAGGCAGGTGGATCACCTGAGGTCAGGAGCTCAAGACCAACCTGGTGAACATCGTGAAACACTGTCTCTACTAAAAATACAAAAATTAGCTCTACATCGTGGTGCACCCCTATAGTCCCAGCTACTCAGGAGGCTGAGGCAGGAGAATTGCTTGAACCTGGGAAGTGGAGGTTACAGTGAGCCAAGATCGCGCCACTGCACTCCAGCCTGGACCATACAGCGAGACTCCATCTCAAAAAAAAAAAAAATTGACATTCATCTATTTTGATGCCTTCATCTTCAGATTCATACATCACTCATCAATGGCAGACCAAGCGCTGACGATCTTTCACCCAAGTTGTTGGAATTCACTTCTGCGCGATATATTCGCCTTCGCTTACAGCGCATTAGAACGCTCAATGCAGATCTCATGACCCTTAGCCACCGGGAACCTAAAGACCTGGATCCTATTGTTACCAGACGCGTGAGTATGGGACGGCAGTCCTGCCACTATGAAAGATTAATTTTATTTAAGGGAACTATTATTTTTCTTCTTTCCTTTTTGGTTGTTCTTTCCCCCACGTGTTGGCCATTTTTCTTGCCAGTGGCTATATCCTTATTTCATGTAAGATTGCTATGTTGTTACAGATGCTACCTTTAGGTGATGGGCCAAAATCGTGTCCTCAGGTCCCTCACCCACCCTGTCCCCGTAGTGCCATAATGTGGTGAATGTCATGGTCTTTATTCATCACATTGTAGTCTGGTTCCACATCTGATCTTCGGCAACTGAGGATTTTCTTTCATAGCAAATTTTAAAGTTTGAGAAATAATTTGCATTCAGGAAAGCATACAGATTTTAAGTATATAGTTAAGTGTATAAGACTGGTGTCACAAAAATCCTCATATCCCTTCAATAACCCAGGAGTGGGATTACTAAGTTATAGGATAGGTGGATGTTCACCTTTTTAAGAAAATGCTAAACTTATATAAAAAGTATTTGTATCCAGCTGGGTGTTGTGGCTCACATGTGTAATCCCAACACTTTGGGAGGCTGAAATGGGAGGGTCACTGGAACCTGGGAGTTTGGGACCAGCCTGGGCAATAGAGGGAGACCTCAACTCTATTTAAAAAATAAAAATAAAAGTAATTGTATCCATTTTGTAGTCTGACCAGCAATGTGTGAGAGTTCTGGCTGCACTACACACTCTTAGATATTTAGTGCTATCAGTCATTTTTATGCCGGCTGTTCCTGTGTGCATGTATTGGCATTTTGTGATGTTAATTTGTGTTTCTCTGATGACTAATGTTGACAATGTGCTTACTAGTATACAATCAGATTTTTTTGTTCATTTTTAAATTGGACAAAAAATAAGCCTCCTTGTTACTGACTTATAACATAATTTTATATATTTTGTGTATGAATCCTTCATCAGATATGTATATATTGCAGACATATCCGTTCTACTTGGTGTTTGCTTATTCAGTTTCCTGTGACTTTTGATGAGCAGAGGTTTTGTGATGAATCCCAATTGACCATTTTTTCTTTTATGATTAATGCTTTCTATGACCTCAAAAAATATTAGCTTATCCCAAATTTACCAAGATATCATGGTATGCTTTCTTTTAGTAGCTTTATAGTTTTAGCTTTTACATCTATAATTCATTTCATATTAATTTTTGTATTTGATGTGAGGAAGGAGTCGGAGTTTTTTTGTTTTTTGTTTTTTTCCTATATGTATATATAATTGTTCTAGCACCGTTTGTTGAGAATATTTTGCTTGTTTTGGGGTCCTTGTTGAAAACTATTCAACCTTATTATTGTGGGTTTATTTCTGGACTCTCTACTGTTCTATAGATCTATTGGTCTATTCTTGTGCCAATAACAAGCTTTCTTGGTTACTGTAGCTTTATAGTAGGTCTTGAGAGGTCAGGTTTCTTGTATTTCCTTATAAATTTTAGAATCAGTTTGTCAATTTCCGTAAAAAAAAAAATAAAGCCTGCTAAGATTTTCGTTGGGATTCCACTGATTCTTTAGACCAATTTGGGAAGAATTTTAGAAGACATTTTAACAATGTTGAGTCATCCAATCTGTGGACCTGCTATAACTTTTCACTTATCTAAATCTTCTTTAATTCGCCTTGGCAGAATTTTATTATTTGAAAAGGTCTTGTTCAATAATGCTCAATAATGTTCAATAATGAAAAAAGAAGGCCGGGCACAGTGGCTCATGCCTGTAATTCCAGCACTTTGGGAGGCCTAGGCGGGTGGATCACAAGGTCGGGAGATCAGGACCATCCTGGCTAACATGGTGAAACCCGGTCTCTACTAAAAATACAAAAATTAGCCGGGTGTGGTGGCGCATGCCTGTAATCCCAGCTACTCAGGAGGCTGAGGCAGGAGAATAGCTTGAACCCAGGAGGTGGAGGTTGCAGAGCCGAGATCACGCCACTGCACTCCAGTCTGGATGATAGACCACTGAGACGCCTTATCAAAAAAAAAAAAAAAAAAAAAGGCACGCATAGTAAGACTAAACTGTTATTATTTGTAGATGACATGGTTATGTATGTAGAAAATCTACAAAGCAACTACCAGAAATAAAAAGTGAATTTAGCAATGTTGCAATATACAAAATCAATAAACAAAGGTGAATCACATTTTTAGTCACTAGCAATGAATAATGGAAAAGGAAATGTAAAAGGAAGTCTATTAACACTAACATGTAAAAATATAGAGAAGTGGTGAGTGCATTTCTTCAGAGGCAAGCACTTTGTTCTGTTAATGTGATTGACGTTTCTTGATTTTTGTGTGGCAGACTAACTTTGCATTCTAAGGTAACTCTTAGTTGTTCATGATCTTTTCTAGAGAGCGCTGTATTCAATTTACCAATGTTTTTAGGATTTTCAGTAATGAGTTTTGAAAGAATACTGACTTGGTTTAAGATGCAGCCAAGTTGGGGAATTCTTTTAGACTTCTTTGGGTTCTGATGATCTAATTTGAGCCTAATTTATTTTAATTGAGCACAGGATTCTTTGTGCATGAAATATAATTTTTAAATGTACATGTAATTATATTTTAGATTGCCAGTAAAAACTCTTAAACCACATGAGATATTTGTTGGTGTGCCAACATTTTCATTTCACTGAAATCTAGGTTTTAATTTTTGTTCATGACTTTCTTTTTCCTTAGTATTATTATTCAATAAAGGACATTTCTGTTGGAGGCATGTGTATCTGCTATGGTCATGCTAGTAGCTGTCCATGGGATGAAACTACAAAGGTGAGTTCTAGTATTTTACATTTCACTAAAACTTCAAAAAATAAATTGTACCTATAATATTTGCATTACTCTTTTTTATTCAAAACAAACATGAAAGGTATAAAATTATGTTGCAAAAATTTTCAGAAGTTTAACTGGTATCATTTTTAAACAATTTCATTTTGCTTTGGAGGATATGTTTCTAATTAAGTTCTTACAATGATTTTTTTATGTGATAAAATATTCCTAACATAAAATTAACCATTTGAAAGTGTACAGTTCAGGGGCCTTATTAATTTTGAAGCCCTTCTGTCTATAAGAAAGTCAAACAAAAAACATGTGCAATTATAAATTATGTTTACATTTTTTTAAAGAAGGGTTTTCTGTTCCTATTTTCTCCCCTTCCATTTTGTTGGTACTAAATCAAGATTTAAAAGGGGCGTGGTGGCTCACACCTGTAATCCCAGCACTTTGGGAGGCAGAGGCAGGTGGATCACTTGAGGCTAGGAATTTGAGACCGGTCTGGCCAACATGGAAAAACCCCATCTTTACTGAAAATACAAAAATTAGTGGGGCATGGTGGTGTGCACCTATAGTCCCAGCTACTCGACAGGTTGAGGCAGGAGAATCGCTTGAACTCGGGAGGCGGAGGTTGCAGTGAGCTGAGATCATGCTGCTGCACTCCATCCTGGGTGACAGAGCGAGACTCTTTCTCAGTAAAAAAATTTAGAAAAAGATTTAAAAGTTTATCTGTTTTAGCATTACATTAAATGAATAATATGACATCTTCTTTTATTTTTTAAAAATTTTATTTATTTATTTATTTATTTATTTATTTATTTATTTATTTATTTTGAGACAGAGTTTCGCTCTTGTTGTCCACGCTGGAGTGCAGTGGCACAGTCTCGGCTCACTTCAACCTCCACCTCCTGGGTTCAAGGGATTCTCTTGCCTCAGCCTCCCGAGTAGCTGGGATTATAGGCACGTGCCACCATCCCCAGCTAATTTTTTTGTATTTTTAGTAGAGATGGGGTTTCACCATGTTGGCCAGGCTGGTCCTGACATCTTCCCTTTTAAAACACTTATGTGAAGTTACTTCTTATTTTCTTCTAATCTTTGTAATTCTTTACCTCTTGAATAGGACTATTCTATTATCGATGCCGAAAAATATATAGATGAACACTAAGAAAATTATTAACAGGAGCTTCTAAACCCTTAATGTCCATGCATCTTTTTAAAAAAAGTTTTTATTAGCTAAGTCGTATTCTGGTTTTGCTTTCTTCCTCTTTACTTCTGTTTGTAACCAGGTTATTTGTATATATTGGCATCTAAAAATTAAATGCCAGCTTGCTTTGATGATATTCATATATCCTTTGTCGTGAGGTCTTGCCACAACAGAGGTTCTGTTGTGACAGATAGGTTTTGACAGATAGGTTCTTTCTGTCATGAAATTAAGAAAAATAAGCAGATACATTTTCTGATCCAGTTCTGGCTTCCTTATTGTATAGAAACTGCAGTGTCAATGTGAGCATAATACTTGCGGGGAGAGCTGTAACAGGTGCTGTCCTGGGTACCATCAGCGGCCCTGGAGGCCTGGAACCGTGTCCTCTGGCAATACATGTGAAGGTCAGTATGCTTAGAATCTGACTGTCAGTGCACTTTTCCTCTTACTACGTCTAAGTTTATGGTGTCTTAACAACTTTTATAGTTAGCAAGTAACTTGTTTTCTTAGAAATTTAAGTAGTTGCCAAAGCTGCAAAGTATCTTAAAATTTTTACTATTGTGGCCTAAATGTATCTTTATGGGTTTGCTGTTTTATCTACAAGTCCCCCTTCCCATATAGTTTATTATTCTGTATTAATTTTATTTTAGTTTTTGTTTTTGTTTTTTTACCATGGGATCTGCCAGGTTGTATATTCCGTATTGATTTGGATTTAAGTTTTAAATAGGCAATATATTCACAAGAGTCCTACAGCTAACAATATGTAAAAGTACGTAGTAAAAAGCATGACTTCCACTTGCTTTTTATTTTGCACTTTTTATTATTTTCCTTTGCATTTTTTATTATTTTCTAGTATGCCCTTCCTAAAATTGCTATGCATATAAAGCATACATTAACATATCCCTCCAGCCAATACAGTTCTTTACACAGAAGACAATGTACTATGCATGCCGTTGTATACATTGCCTTTTTTTGTTTTTTGTTTGTTTGTTTGTTTGTTTGTTTGTTTTTTGAGACAGAGTCTTGCTCTGTCGCCCAGGCTGGAGTGTAGTGGTGCGATCTCAGCTCACTGCAACCTCTGCCTCCTGGGTTCATGCTTCATGCCATCCTCCTGTTTCAGCCTCCTGAGTAGCTGGGACTACAGACACCCACCACCACACCTGGCTAAATTTTTGGCTTTTTAGTAGAGATGGGTTTCACTGTGTTAGCCAGGATGGTCTCCATCTCCTGACCTCGTGATCCGCCCACCTTGGCCTCCCACAGTGCTAGGATTACAGGCGTGAGCCACGGCGCATGGTCCACATCACTTTTTATATTTAACAATGTATCGTGAAATTCTTTCCATATTAGCAATTAGAAATGCTGTTTTTAAAAACAGTTGCACAGAATTTCGTTATACAAATGTAGTATAATTTATTAAACAACCACCTATCAATGGTTATTTTGATGGTTGTTAGTCTGTTGTCCACACAAACAATTATGCAGTGATTAACCCTGTATAGGTCCTTCTCAGGTGGGTAAATACTTCTGCAAAATGTAATCCCAGGAGATGGTTTCCTGGGTCAAATGGGTATGTGCATTTATTATTTTGATATTAATAGCTCTTCCCAATTGTCTTCCATAATATTGCCCATATCTTATTAACATGACTTATTCTAGGATTTTAATTTAATCTAAAGTCATAGAACTTACTTAGGGAGGTTGAGAGTTTTCTTTGGATAAGGCATGCTACATCAATGAACTGAGATGTTAAAATATTCTCCTAGCATGTAATTGTCACAATAAAGCCAAAGACTGTTACTATGATGAAAGTGTTGCAAAGCAGAAGAAGAGTTTGAATACTGCTGGACAGTTCAGAGGAGGAGGGGTTTGCACAAACTGCTTGCAGAACACCATGGGAATCAACTGTGAGACCTGTATTGATGGATATTATAGACCACACAAAGTAAGAGTATTTCTTTGCCATTGTCGATCGTCATCTTCCCCAGGTGGAAAAGAGACTTTGTCAAGTCTTAACCTCTGTATTGGAGACTTTTGTAATATTTCATTTATATCCTTGTTACACTAGTAGTGTTTTTATATATATAGTTCCTACTCTATCTGTCCTGCTTTTCTTGCTCAAAGTAGGATGTCAGTCATTGTTATTTAACTTGAATTTAGGGGCCCATTAGCTATGTAATCCTGGGTCATAATACTAGCTACAGATGTGAAAATTCAGCCATAACTAAAGCAGCTGTCTCTTGCCTGTAGGAGGTGTTCAGCCAATCTTTTTTATTTTAATTTTTATTTTTTGAGACAGAGTCTCGCTCTGTCACTAGGCTGGAGTGCAGTGGCATGATCTTGGCTCACTGCAACCTCCGCCTCCCGGGTTCAAGTGATTCTCCTGCCTCAGCCTCCTGAGTAGCTGGGATTATAGGTGTGTGCCACCACACCCAGCTAATTTTTGTATTTTTAAGAAACAGGGTTTCACCATGTTGGCCAGGATGGTCTCAATCTCTTGACCTCGCGATCTGCCTGCCTTGGCCTCTCAAAGTGCTGGGATTACAGGCATGAGCCACCATGCCCGGCCATGTTCAGCCAATCTTTAATTGACTTGATGTGTAGTTGTTGCATGGGTCCTTGTGGAGGTCTGGTTATAACGTGGCTCTGAGAGACAGCAGAGCGAGGGGGGCTGGATAGCAGGGATAATGGAAAAAGACGCCACTTTGCTAATGGTACTAACTACTGTCACCATCGAAAAGATGTTTGGGCTTCCTGGCTTGAGATCACCTTATCTTCCTGAAACCTAACTCCCACCCCCATGCACAAAATCATCGTAATAGTCTCATCTTGAATAAAAAGTCAATACCTTCTTATTGATACTATTGCCAACATTGCTGTTATTTCTAGTAAGAGAATCCAGGGCAACCTCTGCCTTTCAGGTGTCTCCTTATGAGGATGAGCCTTGCCGCCCCTGTGACTGTGACCCTGTGGGGTCCCTCAGTTCTGTCTGTGTTAAGGATGACCTTCATTCTGACTTACGCAATGGTAAGCACTTGATTCACTTTTGTGCTTGTAGTTGATTTTGTGTGTGTGTGGAAGATGTGCACATACTGGAACTATTACCATTATATAGCCAGTTGGTAACATGATTCTTTATTGATTCTTTTGTTCACCAAGTATGTATCAAGCACCTACTGTGTCTCAGGCAGTTTTTGAGGACCTGGGAATATGTACTTAACAAGGTAGTCAAAGTCCTTGCTCTCAAAAACACTAAACAAACAAGTACATGGGTAATGTAATGCCAGGTCAAGAGGTAGTGTCATGGACATAAAGCAAAATGGAGGGAGATGGGGTAATGAGGTGACAATGTTGGGGTGATTAAATGACGTTTGAGCAGATAATTGAGCATTTGATGAAAGAAGAAATAAGGCTCATTTTAAAGCCATGTGTGTAATACAGTAAATAGCAATTGCTCTGCTTAGCTTTTAGAAGACATTCGGAGGGCTTTTGCATACCTCATCTCACAGAGCAAGCAAGTCCTCCCGTTAACTTGGTAAATGCCAGAGTTCTTTCTTTCCGTTTCAAAAACTGGCAGATTGACTTGCAAATACCAGGGTCTCCTGAATAGGTTGCATCTGTTCAGAGACTCCTGTGACTCCATCAAGTTCTCAGCCACTGGCAGTTAAAGTGGATATTGACCAGCACGGATGGATGGGCCCCCCAGCAATGGGGAGGGTAAATTACCCAACTGAATTGATTCTGACATGCAACTGGTGAGGGGATGATGATGATGATAATGAAGATGATGATGGTGATAGTGGTGGTGACATTTACCATCAATTGAGTTCATTTAAAAATATATATCATTTAAACTTTTCAACCACAGCAGATAGAAATTACTTAGCCCACTTTACAAGCAAGGAAACTGTAGCTCAGAGCAGTTAAGAAACGTGCCTGAGATCACACGGCCTGAAGCTTTCAGAGCTGACATTAAAAGCAAAGATAGTGCTTGCTGCTCTCTGCCACTTGCATCTGTGCTTTTTATTTTTTACAAACAGTTTTATAATTTACAACGATACAATTCTCCCATTTGAAGTCTACAATTCATTGTTTTGGTGTATTGGTGCAACCATTGCCACAATCTAAGAGTCGAACATTTTCTTTTTTTTTTTTTTTTTTTTGAGACGGAGTCTTGCTCAGTCACCCAGGCTGCAGTGCGGTGGCGCGATCTCGGCTCACTGCAAGCTCCGCCTCCCGGGTTCTCGCCATTCTCCTGCCTCAGCCTCCCGAGTAGCTGGGACTATAGGCGCCCGCCACTACGCCCGGCTAGTTTTTTGTATTTTTAGTAGAGACGGGATTTCACCGTGTTAGACAGGATGGTCTCGATCTCCCGACCTCGTGATCCGCCCGTCTCGGCCTCCCAAAGTGCTGGGATTACAGGCTTGAGCCACCGCGCCCGGCCAAGTCGAACATTTTCATCACCCCGTAAAGAAGCCCCTTACAAACTAGCTGTTACTTCCTACTTTCCTCCAGCCCCTCCTCCCAGCCCCTGGCAATCATTAATTAGCTTTTTCTTTGCAGATTTACCTATTCTGAACATTACATAGAAATGGAACCATATATGTTGGGTTTTGGTGACTGGCTCCTTTCATTTAGTATAATGACCCTTTTTCAGGATCATCTGTGTTGTAGCATGTATCAGTATTTCATCCCTTTTTATTACCAAATAATATTTCATAGTATGGACATACCACATTTTATATATCCATTCATCAGTTGATGAACATTTGAATTGTTTCTACTTTGGGGCTATTCTGAATAATGCTACTAGGGACACTCATGTACAAGCGTTTTGTGGATGTATGTTTCATTTTATTGGGTGTTTACTTAGGAGTGCAATTGCTGGATCTTACAGTAACTTTGTGCTTAACGTTTTGAAGAAGTACCAAAGAATTTTCCAAAGTCACTCTACCATTTTATATTCTCAGCTCCCTCCATGGGTTTCATCTCTGTTTTCTTTCTTTAAACAAGGAATTGGCAAACTATGGCCCATGGGCTAAATCCAGCACACTGTCTGTCCTTTTGAATATAGTTTTATTGGAACAGAGATGTAGCCATTTGCCTGTGTATTCTCTATGACTGTCTTCAAACGATAACGGCCGAGCTGAGCAGCTGCAGATGATTCTCTGAGGCCAAAAAGCCTAAAATAGACACCTCTGACCCTTTACAGAAAACGTTTGCCAACCCCTGCTTTAAACCTCTTTTGCCTTCGTGTTGGGTCATTGCCATTGTTGTCTTTCTAGGGAAGGGGCCGGGTCAGTGCCCATGTAAGGAAGGCTATGCAGGAGAAAAATGTGATCGCTGCCAACTTGGCTATAAGGATTACCCGGCCTGTGTCTCCTGTGGGTGCAACCCAGTGGGCAGTGCCAGTGACGAGCCCTGCACAGGGCCCTGTGTTTGTAAGGTAAGTGGGGAGGTCAGAGATGCCCCTGAACTTCCTTTGAGCTTCTCTGGAAAAGGAGTGTTTTCCATTGGCTCCAATGATCAGTTCTCGAGCAAAGTGGTAAGGTTTAAGCAGAGCTCCCCTTGCCCCTTCTCTCCAAGCCACACCGAGTTGGCTGTATTATGTATGTTTGGACTTACGTGGGCATCTGGCTGGCTTTTTTTGTACCTGTGGTAATGGTCATATATTCCAGAGGCATTTCTGTGACTTCTTAGAGGACACCAAGCACTGCATACCTTTATATTCCCACCTCCCTCTGTGGGCCTCATCTCTGTTTTCTTTCTTTAAACCAGGACTTGGTAAACTATGGCTCGTGGGCCTAATCCGACACGCTGCCTGTTTTTGTGAATAAAGTTTTATTGGAACAGAGCTGTATCCATTTGCTTATGTATTTTTATGACTATGTTCAACCAGTAAAGGCTGAGTTGAGTAGTTGGAAAAGAGATGCTCTTGGCCCCTACCTGAATTCTGTGATATTCTTTTCCAGCTTTGTATTTGGAGGAGAACCAGGTTAACGTTACATTTCCGAGAACACCAGTTAAAGGCAGACATGCTATTTTGAGTTTCTCTTAAAAGGGAGTTGAATAGTCACGAGAAATGCATTAATGTGGTGCCAGTGAGGGGTTTTATTTGGCCTTATAATATTAATAACAATTTCTTCATAATTCATAGGATATTCCATTGTACCTATGTACTTATTCCCACCTGTGCAGTCTTAGGCACGTGTTATATATGACTGGAAATAATCTTGAGCATTTATGAATAAGACAGAAGATTCTATAGCTGTCTTCAGATTTTGAGATGCTAGAAAGATCAGTAAAAAATGAAAGATTTAAAACAAAACAAAACAATTTAAATAGAATGACGAACTTCTAAGACCTCCAGCCTTGTTCTTGGCTACAAAATCAAATTATATATATTTCAAAATCTCTATTCTGGAAATATTGACTTTATGAGGCCTCACCTTTACTTTGGACGTTTATTTTCCTGTCTCTGTGAATCACTGAACACCTGTCTTGTGAATGTCATTTTATTCACTCTGGACACATTGGTTTCAAAGCTAATCTTTTCCCCTAACTTACAGGAAAATGTTGAGGGGAAAGCCTGCGATCGCTGCAAGCCAGGATTCTACAACCTGAAGGAGAAAAACCCCCAGGGCTGCTCCGAGTGCTTCTGCTTTGGCGTTTCCGATGTCTGCAGCAGCCTCTCTTGGCCTGTTGGTCAGGTGGGAGGCGCCATCTACGAGGCGGGATTTCATGAGCAGGTCGTATTGCACAAGCTTGGCACAAGCTGTGTGAGGAGGAAATGAGGATGACTTCCCCCGTGACACCACTCTCATCGCTTTGCAGTGACACTGACGTGGGTCATAGGCAGCCCTCTGCTCCTCAAGTTTCTTTATAGGTCATGTGCTTACTCCCACACACATTTCTCTATAGAAAAAACAGGATGATGTGGCACTAGAGAACACGTCATGTTTCAATTTCTTCTGTGGGGAAATGGATTAGGTGGGGAGGTCAGCGTTCCCCCTATCTGCCCCTGCTGCCCTCAGGCCTGGGAGCGCAGCTGGCCATGGGACCATGGGAATTTTCCAGCTAAGAGGCTAAGGAGTAGGACGCCCTCCAGTGGCAAGGGTGGGAACAGCAGCACGTGGTGCAGGGTTAATGAATGCAGGCCAAGTTGTTTCGGGAACCAGGAGAACTGGGGTGATGGGTTCAACAGGGGTCTCCAGGGGTGGCTAGAAGAGGTGGAGATGGTGTGATGGCTGCAGGCAAGGGAGGAGCTGCTCAGTAGGGACTTACCTACTGGTGACTGCCATGGCCACCACGCTGGGGGGAGTACCATCACCTCTATGTAGGTGACACACTGGGAGTATAAGATCTAGAGCTTATCTTTGTACATTTTTCAGCATTTGGGTAAAAAGCAGGGGGCAACGAAGAAGAGGGAGTCAGAGCTAGCAAGAGACATTTTGCTGAATACATTTATGATGTTCTTTATTTGTTTTAAATCTGAAGTCTATACCCATGGCCTTTGTGGTTTTGCTCATTTATTTGCTTATACTGGATCTGGATTTGGGGTAGTGAGACTTGTTCTCAGATCCTCCTGGTCCTTTACAAGTGGAAGGGTCAAGGGTCATGAGGTTCGGCCATGGGTGTTATGTTAATACCATCCCTAGAGAAGCTTTCTGGCCCACCTCTTCATTGTGAACACATTACTGCTGCACGGGGTGAAGTCTAAGGTAAGTTCTATTTCATACTTCAAAATTCTTGAATTTGTTTTTAAGGTAAGCAATATGTCGGGGTGGCTGGTCACCGACTTGATCAGTCCCAGGAGGATTCCGTCTCAGCAAGATGCACTGGGTGGGCGCCACCAGGTCAGCATCAACAACACCGCGGTCATGCAGAGGCTGGCTCCCAAGTACTACTGGGCGGCCCCCGAGGCCTACCTTGGAAATAAGGTGCGTATGTCCCTGCAGGCAGCGATGTCTCAGACGAAGATCTCGGGGAACACTGAGAAAGAACTTGTGCAGCCTGCATTTTAGGTAGTCTCATAGGGCACCTGAGTGTCGGACAGCATTTCACAGCCTGTACTTGATCCGAAGAAGGTTTTCTAGCCTTGTTAGACTTTACGTTGTATTATTCAAATAAGAACTTCTGCTCTTCTGGTCTGGTTCCTGAGCAGTGTGTTTGCTGAAGTCTCATCCCCTTCTCTGAGAGAAGCTTTCCGGGTCCCTGCATCGCTTGTTTATGAAGTGTTCATCACATTCCTGCTTTGTTTAGTTTGCCGTAGGCTCAGCTTAACGCCTCTGTGGCTTTGTGGAGGGCCTGGCATACAAAAAACAACCCAGGGAAGGTTCCAGCAATGGGACTGCTGTGCTGCTCCCTCACTTTGAGTACCGTGGCAGGCTGTGCTCATCTGAAGCTCACATTTAGGAACAGATGAAATACTTTCTGCTTTTGTTATATTTCAAGAAAATGCAAACTGGTGATTCTGCAATGTGGAGGTTGGTTTGTAGGCTTGAGCCTTCCTTGCAATGATGTGTTCCCATTCCCCCTCCCCTGTTATGGCACGTCTCTCCAGATTCTGATTGAGTTGAAAATTTATTCCCGAGACTCCGTCTCAATTATTATAGCTCCCTGCTTGCCTTCCCAGGGTTTTTTGTTTGTGTGTTTTAAAGTAATGGCATACGGGCATGCTAGTGTAGTGTTGTAGGTTGGTATGCTGCTATTTAATTTGATGGTTATATTTTCATTTTAAAGCTTGTTTTGTATATTTTTAAGGAGTATTTATTTTTGAAAATTATTGTTTTTTTCATCAAATTATAATCCTAGAACATGTGCTCTATTTATATGATTTTATCAACAGAGTTCAATGATTTTTTTTCTCTTGATATCACTTCTGCAAATTTATGGTGCAGAGTTGGGTTCTGAACAATATATTGCTGTCACATACCCATCAGAAAGAAAATCTTTATTTTGTATTGAATTGAAGGACATCTCATCAGAAGAAACACCTTTAGTCCTTTCTCTAACTAGCAAATCAAACATGTCCTTTTTTGTCCTACGAGGAGGATGCTGAAATGAAAATGTGGATATTGTAGACATGGGTCAAACTCCTCATCCCTTAAATTACTTAAGTGAAGTAAATATCTATGTGTGATTAACAAAAGTTTATAGTAATTTGCCTTGTGGTCTCTAACAAAGAGTACATTTTTCTTCTGTGCTTTCAAACAATGTGCTGCATTTTGGTGATATGGATTAACCAAAGTGTTTCTAAATACACTTCCCTTTCACTGCCTTTAGTGTGAATTTCCTTGTCTGTCATGGTCAAGGGGATAGTTGTAGCCTAGTTGTTTGCAGATGGATCCCAGTGACCACTTCCTCTTACTTGATTGTTGCTGTGATTGTTTTGCCCTTTCGTTTTAATTCTCACTTAAACATTTCAGCTGACTGCATTTGGTGGATTCCTGAAATACACGGTGTCTTACGATATTCCAGTAGAGACGGTAGACAGTAACCTCATGTCGCACGCTGATGTCATCATTAAGGTGATTGTTTTTTGTTTTTTGTTTTTTGTTTTTTGTTTTTTGATTCTGCTATAGAGCTTAGGGCTTAGTGGGCTGATAGTTTATGACTGAAAGTGACTAGTTGAGGCCATCTCAGCAAGGAGCTGGTGGCCAGGTGGCCATTCAGCAGACCCTGGACTTGGGCAGGGACTGCTGAGGCAGTGAGTGTGAGAATCTCTCTTTGAGCCCATTTCTGGAGTTGCCTCTGGACAGCACCTGCCGCTCTTCTCTTCATCACCAAGGTGTACCCATCTTTTCACATTTAAAAATGAAGCAGGGCTTGGTGGCTTATGCTTGTAATGTAAGTGCTTTGAGAGGCTGAGACAGGAGGATTGTTTGAGGCCAGGAGTTTGAGACCAGTCTAGGTAACATAGTGAGACCCCATCTCTCAAAAAATATTAGCCAGGCACCATGGCATGTGCCTGTAATCCCAGGTACTCGGGAGGTTGAGGCAGGAGGATGGCTTGAGCCCAGGAGTTCAAGGTTACAGTGAGCTGTGATTGCACCACTGAACTCCAACCTGGGTGACAGAGACAGAGCCTATCTCAAAAAAGAAAAAAAATTAAATCAAAAGGGGACAAAATTTTGCTCTGACCTTGAATCTTCTCTTTTAAGTCTCTTCTTCCCTGTGCCACTTTGCCTCTCAGATGAATGGATTAGGCAGTACTTGGCAGTCTGAGGACAGCAGACGTGTTGCCATTCTTGTCCTCAGCCTCTGTCCCTATCCCCACCTCCTCGGTCTCCACAAAAAAAGATCCAGCTCAGTCAGGAGGGCTCCCCAAGTGGTCATGTCCCAGGGTCCGGGGCACGTTTGGGCAGAAACCGCTGCAGGTTCTTGTCTCTCATGTCCTTTCATCTGGAGCTATCTGCACCTCCATCTCCAGCCTGAACAATTGCAGACCATACACGGTAAATCACTTTGCTTAACAGCAATTTGATGAAAAGCTGGAGCTATGTTCATGTACTTTTTCTACCTCTGTACTTTAGTTAAAGATTAGAGGTGTCAGATGGGTTGCTTTGATAAAAGCTGTGGGCAACTGCATGACTTTCTTTCTTTTCCAAGATCCCAGCAGAGTACACGGACTTTCACTTTATTACTGGAACCCTTCGAAAAGAATACAATGAAACACCTTTTCTCTGATAATTCTGGGCCAAGAGCTATATACACCATTACATGTTTGCCACAAGAAGCTAGGCACGAATGAAAAACCACGCTGCTGAATACAAAATTTGATTTGATTTTTTATTTTATCATTAAATTCAACGACGAATGTATTTTCTCTTGTTTTTAAATGTTAGGGAAACAGACTCACTTTAAGCACACAGGCTGAGGGTCTGTCATTGCAGCCTTACGAAGAGTACCTAAATGTGGTTAGACTTGTGCCCGAAAACTTCCGAGATTTTCACAGCAAAAGGCAGATCGATCGTGACCAGCTGATGACTGTCCTTGCCAATGTGACACATCTTTTGATCAGAGCCAACTACAATTCTGCAAAAATGGCTCTTTACAGGTATGTATTGGAAATGGAGGAAAAACTTATGGTGAAGGTACTCCAATTTTATCTTCATTTATTAATATATATTTAAAGTTCAACATGTTTTACATTCATTATGTTATGCACACAGCTAAAGGAACTGGTTGGCTTAAAAATTACTAAGTTTACAAATGTAGTTTTATTGAAAACATAAGAACAGTTGTCCACGTCAGCTGTATCCAGTAGAAGACAGACTTGACATTAGGATGAGAAACTTTCAAAGGGGGTTTCTGGGAAACGCATGATGAGTTAGCGATTGTCTGGACCATGTTGCACCTGGTTCTCACCAGCCTAATGTTAACCGTCTTAGCTTTTACTCAGTCCATTTAAGTGAATGTATCCATCGTTGCTCATTTTATTACTTTGAGGAGGACAATTTGTGGCAATGTCGTGCCAAGCATCAAAGTTGTATGCAGCTAGGCTGGGCGTGGTGGCTCATGCCTATAATCCCAACACTTTGGGAGGCCAAGGTAGGTGGATCATATGAGGTCAGGAGTTTGAGACCAGCCTGGCCCAACATGGTGAAACCCCATCTCTACTAAAAATACAAAAAATTAGCCAGGCGTGATGGTGCATGCCTGTAGTCCCAGCTACTTGGGAGGCAGAGGCATGAGAATCATTTGAACCCAGGAGGTGGAGGTTGCAGTGAGCTGAGGTCGTGCCACTGCACTCAAGCTGGGGCAACACAGCGAGACTTTGTCTCAACAACAACAACAACAAAAATGTTGTATGCATCTAACACAAACATAGCATGACACATTTAAGGATAATCTTTCTATTTGTGATCATTGAATGGATTAATTTTTCTGAGGTGCTTCAACTCCAAATAGGCAACACCAGACGTTTCCCACAGTGGTCTATGGGCAACAGCACAACTTTGTACCAAACATTGAAGGCATTTCCAGGGAATAATGATGGCTCCCAGAGAATGTATTGTTGTGAAAGACCTTCAGTTATTTACAAAAATCACATCACTCTTTTACTGGATTTAAATGTGGTTTTTTTTGTTTTGTTTTGTTTTGTTTTGTTTTGAGATGGAGTCTTCCTCTGTCACCCAGGCTGGAGTGCAGTGGCACTATCTCAGCTCACTGCAAGCCCTGCCTCTCAGGTTCAAGAGATTCTCCTGCCTCAGCCTCCCGAGTAGCTGGGACTACAGGCGCCCACCACCACGCCGGCTGATTTTTTGTCTTTTTAGTAGAGGTGGGGTTTCACCCTGTTAGCCAGGATGGTCTCGATCTCCTGACCTCGTGATCCACCCGCCTCAGCCTCCCAAAGTGCTGGGATTACAGGTGTGAGCCACCGCACCCGGCTAGATTTAAATCTTTTAGGAGCCTGTCTTCACTGAGATGTGAGATGTATTTGCGAGCGTGTGAGTCACATAACAATCTGTCTGTTTGTAGGTTGGAGTCCGTCTCTCTGGACGTAGCCAGCTCTAATGCCATCGGCCTGGCAGTGGCCGCCGATGTGGAGCACTGTGAATGTCCACAAGGCTACACGGGGACCTCCTGTGAGGTGACGCTTCTCTCTTCCTGCCTTTTTCCTTTTGTTCCTTCCTAAGGGGAAAACAGCGCACTGAAGGGGATGTCATGGCACACATTTGAATTTTAGCTTTAGCAACCCAATATTTGGCTCAGTCTTTTTTGGGCAATAGAAATATTAGAAATCACATTGTTTAAAAAAATCAGATTCCTCCACCAGGAATGGGCTGAAGCCCTGGACAATATTCTGACGTAGTGCTGCCCTCCTGCCTTAGTCAACAGGAAGCTTGCAATACCCATGCCACTGACTGTGTTTCTAAGGAGGATGGAACTTGATCATATTTGAACATTTACAAATCACCAGCATGTGACCTGGGTGGCTTTATACAAGCCAGCCCTATTTTGAGACCTTTTATGGCCCCTGGGTGTTTTACTTTGGTGGGCTCCACCTTACATGTGAAATACATGAAAATGCACTTGCAATCCTCAATGAAAGTAATCTGTTGCTAAAACTATTTTGAAATTACTTGGACAAACGTATTGATATTAATACCATAACAAGAAGGGGCCATAAGACTTGTTGCACAACCGTTACATTTTTGTGTGTATGTCTCTACCTTTAAAAAGAAATAAGGAACTGGATTATGGTGATGGTTGCACAGCTCGGTAAGTTTTTTACTAAAAGTCATTGAATTGTACGCTTGAAATGAGTGAATTGTGTAGCATGTGAATGATACCTCAGTTAGGATGTTTGAGAAAAAAGAAAGACATTTCTGTACGCATGGGCAACTGAGCGGTTTCTTGTTTGTAACGTAGTGGAGGGAGGATGACTTCCCTTCTCTTGCAGTTGTGCCTCTCTGGCTATTACCGCGTGGATGGAATACTCTTCGGAGGAATTTGTCAACCCTGTGAATGCCGCGGCCACGCAGCTGAGTGCGACGTTCACGGCATTTGCATTGTGAGTCTCTCACTGAAGCTCAGGCGCCCTCTCCTACTCACTTCAGAGCCATTTGCTGTGTACAAGTGAATTTTTGTTTTTTGAGTGCTTCCTCCACGGAATAACCCTGGCCTCACAGACCCCAAAGAAAATTTACAGATTTAAGCTCATGCTATGAAATGTTTCTTCTTGTTGTTTTTTTTTCTTTTTTGAAAAAAGTTACTTTGGTAATAGTAGAAAAGGGATATACAATTTCATTACAGTTCTTTTTATTAGAATAATACAAAGTAGTTGTTTTTATTTGCTAAGACTGTAAAGCAATAGAAAGGTAGAAAATATTGTCTACTTACTAAATACAAAGGATAGGATCTTTGAGATGACAGTGCCACTATTTATTTATTTATTTATTTGAGACAGAGTCTTACTCCACGCTGGAGTGCTTACTGCAGCCCTGGACCTTCTGGGCGCAAATGGTCCTCCCGCCTCAACCCTCCAAGCAGCTGAGGCCACAGACAATGCTAGTATTTTTTTAAAAATCATGATATTACATAATATACCATAAGAAGACGAATAAAGTATAATCACCCCACTTATATGCCATGCTTTATAGTTAGTTGGGATAAATTCATCAAACAGGTACTTCTTTCATGCAATATGAGTTGAAACAGGGCTTAAGAAATAGGTAGTTAATCTTGAGAATGAACATTAGGGCAGACATGGGGCAGGACTTGTTTTTTAACTTCAATCAGGAATCTTCTAGGCCCTATGCCCTGAAGCCAGGCCACACTCTGTGGTCTCATGGGTTTGATCCTCAGAGGCGGAGTGACTGCCTACGCTAACCAGCAGTACCCTGGTCACCTGGCAGGGAAAAGTTCACGCTTTTTCCAAAAGGGATTGACTAGTCACAGAGTTAGGGAAAATTAATTACCAGACCCAGGGAGAAGATCTCAGAATGATGCCCAGGATGGCTTATTGGCTCTAGAATTAGAATTTAATTTTTCTTTATTCTGTAAGTAAAGTTTTTGTTTTCCCCCATCTAGGATCAGATGTTGAATTTTATCGTCGTGTCTTCTTAGGCTTTTAATAGGAAATATTTCTACCGCCTCTCTTTGTATTTTATGCTATTGGCATTTTGAAGAATATAATCTTTTTTTTTTTTTTGAGACAGAGTCTCACTCTGTTGCCCAGGCAGTGGCGCGATCTCGGCTCACTGCAAGCTCCACCTCCCAGATTCACGCCATTCTCCTGCCTCAGCCTTCTGAGTAGCTGGGACTACAGGCGCCCACTAATTTTTTGTATTTTTAGTAGAGATGGAGTTTCACCGTGTTAGCCAGGATGGTGTCGATCTCCTGACCTCGTGATCCACCCGGCTTGGCCTCCCAAAGTGCTGGGATTACAGGCATGAGCCACCACGCTCGGCCGAATATAATCATTAAAAAAAAAAAAGAACGTCCTTGGTTCTGGGCCCTTCTTTTGTTTCTCATGGATTATTCAGGCCAGAATACTTTGTCAAGGATGAGTCTCTCAAAACACTGCCAATGGGAGGCCCAGTGTCTCTCTGGCCCTCACTGGTGATGTTAATTCTGATTACACAGGCAAGGTGTCAGTCAGTTTTTCCACTATATATGAACGATTCTTTCTTTTTGCAACTGAAAAACAGTTGGAGGAGGACACTGTGAGACCATGTGCATATCCCACTCTTCATCAGAATTCCCCGTAGAGGTAGGAGTCGGAAGGTTCTGGCCAAAGCAGCACTTGCTGTCATGTTTGCAAAAGCTTCTGCCCTTGTCCATGCTCATCAGTCAGAGAGAAAGCTCTCAGGTTTCTCATTTATACAAACTACACTTGCTGATACTAATCTGAAAACAGGAGGCCTTCCTCATATAGCTCAGAGTTTTGTGACTGGTTTTAGCATTTTGTCTTTTTTTTTTCCACTTGGACTTCAAGTTACTTATAGATAAATCTGAAAATCCTTTAAGACAACCTGAGCCGATTCTTCCGGTGCATGTTCCTAGGCATGTGCGCACAACACCACCGGCGACCACTGCGAGCGGTGCTTGCCCGGCTTCTACGGGGAGCCTTCCCGAGGGACTCCCGGGGACTGCCAGCCCTGCGCCTGCCCTCTCACCATAGCCTCCAACAAGTAAGCCTCGGACCTCATCCGCATTTCCTGCCGGCATGGCCAGCATTCCCACCCAGATGTGTACTAATGTCTTCGGAGCAAGACTTTGTGTGTAATAAGTGTGTGAATTTTGCCAGTAACAATTGATTTGGATTAAAGACAGAGGGGTGGGTTATTTTCTTCTAAACCAAAGTTTGGCGTATTAAAGCAAGCAAGAAAAGGTGTGTGCCAGCAAGGACCTATGCACGCCGTTTTCCCTCTTGGTTCCTCTTGGTCATCAGTTGTTTCACAAGTATATATTGTCTACTCACCAGTGGGCTAGGAGGTAGAGGGATACAGAGAGGAATAAAACATTGTCCCTCGACTTAGGGAGTTTTTGATCTAATGACCAAAATACGTACGTATGAGCCTAAACAAGAATAGTCTAAATCCATTCATTGATTCAACAGATGTTTATGGAGTGCCTGCTGTGGCCTGGGTTTTACAGCAGGTGTTCTGAGTAGCAAACTGTTCTGACCTGGCTGTGGGCCCCAGGGGACGCAGTGTGGTCGTGAGTGTAGTGAGACCTGTCCACCAGATGGTGGGATGGAGGGAGAGCAGTGTCCAGCCTACCTAGGTGGGTGCAGGAAGCTCTTAGACCTGCAGGAGAAGGAATTCCACAGGCAGCACAGACAGGCGTTCTAGGCGGATGGAGCTGGGCGTGCCGTGGCGTGGCAGCAGGAACAGGCATCGCCCATTTGAGGAATTGCAGCAGGCCATGGAACAGAAGGCATGGAGGGAGGTGGAAGGAGATGTACCAGGCAAGGCCTTATAGTCACTCTGGGGCAAGTGCATCCCACAGGCCAGCAGCTTAAAAGCCTCTCTCTCTCGCTGGTTTAACCTTTAGAACTCTTCCTCCACCCACTCTCAAAGAATTCCCCCAGGGATTTTTATTTGAAATTCCAGTATATAAAAAGGATGCAGTCAGGGTTACTCGCGATGAAATTGGGGGTGTTTACCGTCATCCACCCTTTGCAGGCTCCTCAAGGTTTAGGAATAGGGTTGGAAGGGGCATCAGTTAGCAGGGGGTCCCTGGAGAGGTGCGAGAGACTCCTGACCACTTTGTGTTTGAGCGAGCTCACTTTTGCCCTGCTATGGGCAGGGCTCTGACGTGGGAAGTCAGTGCCAGGGAACCCGAGGTGGGGAACCCAGCATCCTAGGAGCACCCAAGTAGGCCTCCTGGAGGAAGCGTCACCTGAGGTGGGCACTGGGGCTGAGCTGGGTTAACCCAGGCAGACAGCGGGAGAAGTTGGCGCACTGTGGGCTGAGAACAAGAGGAGTAGGGAGCAGGGAGCGAGGCACGAGTGTCCGTGCCTGGATCATGGGACCAAGAGTCGATGAGGGGTGGAGGCTCACAGGGTGGGCTGGGTGACCAGAGGCCCCGGGTTCTGAGCTAAGGAGATCTCACTGACAGTCTGTAAGCACAGGAGTGGTAGAAATTAAGCATTTTAAATATTTAGAAATTTGACTTCATTCATTGGAAAATTTTGTTCATTTCTGTTCTGACAGTTTCAGCCCCACCTGCCACCTCAATGATGGGGATGAGGTGGTCTGCGACCAGTGTGCCCCGGGATACTCAGGAGCTTGGTGTGAGAGGTACTCTGCATCCACTGGTTTCAAAACGCTGTGTTCACATTTTCAAAATTGAATATAAATTCTGTGTGTTTGTTTTTAAATGCATAGTTAAGTGTGGTTTTGGAGTTTTGATGCATAATTGTTATTTCATAGAATCACTGAGAAAAATCAATATTTCATGTTTTAAAATTAATGTTAAACCTTGCTGGGAATTTTTAAAGAACGGTACTCTTTTCCTGGCTAATGTGAGTTCTCATCAAGAACAATAGGCCGGGCGTGGTGGCCCACACATGTAATGCCAGCATTTTGGGAGGCCGAGGCAGGCAGATCACCTGAGGTTAGAAGTTCGAGACCAGCCTGACCAACATGGTAAAACCCCGTCTCTACAAAAATACAAAAAAAAAAAAAAAAGGCTGGGCATGATGGCGGGTGCCTGTAATCCTAGCTACTTTGGAGGCTGAGGCGGGAGAATCAGTTGAACCTGAGAGTTGGAGGTTGCAGTGAGTGGAGATTGCACCAGTGCACTCCAGCCTGGGAGACAGAGTGAGACTCCGTCTCAAAACAACAACAACAACAACAAAAACAACAGGAAGCAGCAAGGAGTCGTACCTGTGGTTCACACATTTGAATATTCCATTGCTCCCAGCTATTCTGGAGATGACAGGTGGTTTGGTTTAGTAGCTGTCTCCTGGCTTCTGAAAGCCAGTGCTGTTTTACCCACGTGTGCGCCTCAGTGCCCAGCTCTGGCCGAGCCTGTAAGAGGCTGTGTGGCATCTGGAGTGGTCAGCGGTGGGTCAGAGTTGGCGCTGGACACAGTTGCACGTCCACTGGATTTATGCCTCATTTTGGACACTCTCCCCCTTCATCACGACAGGTGAAGGAGATCTGGGAATGCCCGAGTGTGGAGTCGTATCCCTTTCACAGTAAATCTCAGGAAACAGAGTCAGTCTGATTTATTGGCCATTCAGGGAGCCCCTGGATAGTGCGGTAAGGCCTTAAGTAATTGCATTTGTCTGATCCCACTTTCAATCTTTGATACAGATGTGCAGATGGTTACTATGGAAACCCAACAGTGCCTGGCGAATCTTGTGTTCCCTGTGACTGCAGCGGCAACGTGGACCCCTCGGAGGCTGGTCACTGTGACTCGGTCACCGGGGAGTGCCTGAAGTGCCTGGGGAACACAGACGGCGCCCACTGTGAAAGGTGTGCTGACGGCTTCTACGGGGACGCTGTGACAGCCAAGAACTGCCGCGGTGAGTGCGCGAGCGTGAAGTCAGGTCGGCTGTTTATCGCCGTAGGAAGTCACATGGGTCACACAGGGCCCAGCCTAGGAGGTCACGCTCTCTTGAGGGGTTACTTGCATTAATGCTGGGTTTCCGATCAAACACAGACCCACGACCCGGTTCTTCCCTGGCTACCCTATCTGAGCTTGGTTAGTCACAACCCATAGGGGCCAGTGGCCTAGAAAGATACAGCCTGCCACTCGAGCGGCCAGTGTGACTTGAGAGAGTTCTGGCTCTGCTCCCAGTGACCGAAATGAAAGTGGGGAAGCTCAGAGCCTGTCACATTCATAAGGGAGATGCTTCGGGGGCTGCATGAGGCAGATGAGATTCCAAGATGAAGGGTGGGAAATGGTAAGACTGTAACTCCAGAAACTGCGTAAAGCACCGTGTGGTGCATCTTAGTCCTCTGTGCCGAAACTACCCGGTCCCTGTGTCCCTCTGCTGAATTTGAGTCTTGAAATTACGGATCGTGGAGAAAACTAGATTCTCCTGTACAGCAGATGACCTGGCCAGAGGGATGATTCAGCCCTCAGATTTTGAAGGAGTGAAAGAACAAAACTGGCAATTACAAATTATTTTGAGTATTTCATATAAATGCCAAAGTCATACTATGGTATTACAATGTGGGGACACAAGAGGGCGCCAGCTATACAGAAAACGTACTTTCCCAACCACACATGGAGAGATTGGAAATGTTTTTAGCCCTGGGCCAATCAGGCTGGGCTCCGGCAGGTGGCCACCTTGACTGGCTGTCATACCAGAATAATTATGATAACAGGATTTCTACAGTGCTTCACAGTTTACAGAATGTTTTTATCGTTTTCATGTCATTTCTTTCATCATTACTGCAAGCCTTGGTGATTCGTTCCTCCACTCATTCATTGTTTATTAAGTGTCTGGTATTTCCCAGACACTATCCTAAGAACTGTGACTCGTAGTTGGGAAATTGTGGTTCGAATCTACTGGGAAGCTACACATGATGATGGTATGGGGAAAAAACATACCTGCGGATCCAGCCGTTGGAGTCTGACTAATGTGACTTTGATTCCAGGACCAACTGTGTGACATTGGGCTAATTTATTAGCCTCTCTGAGCCACTATTTTGCTATTCATAAAATGGACATAATTATATGTGTATATTAAAGCCTTTCTGAGAAGTCAGTGCAAAAACATTTACAGTTCTAGACATGAAATAAATGGTAGCTATTATAATTACTAGTAATAAAGCAATCATTTTTATTATATTTTCACACCACTGCTGTCCAATAGAAATATAATGTAAACACACATGTAATTTAAAATTTTTTAGTGGCCACATTTTTCAATAGTAAAAAGAAGTAGGTGAAATGTATTTTAATAATATATTTTACCTGAGCTGATATATTAAAAATTAGCATTTTGTCATGTGATCAGGTTTTAAAAGTATTAAAGCAATATTTACTTTCTGTTTTAGTACTGAGTCATCAAAATTGAGTGTATATTTTATAGCCCAGCTCAGTTTGCTAAATTTTCATCAGAAATACTTGATCTACATGCAGATTACAGAAAATTTACAGTTGAAAAGGTAGTTCAAACGTATTTAAAATTTTTCCATCCTGTACCAAAAATTATTTTCTTTAATATTGGCATCCACGTTGACAAAACCACTTCAGTATTTAAATTTAAACTCAGAGATTTGGTTCTTCGGTTGCATCAGCCACATCTCCAGCGTTTGGTAGACATGTGTGGTTGGCGGCCACAGGACAGGACTGTGAAGGTGAAGGCGATGAATGACTGTCTGGGGGTGCACTTGAAGGCACAGAGGACGGGCAGGCCCATCAGCCTAGGGTGGCCAGTGCTGCCTTCTGAAGGGAGTGCTGTTCATCTGAGACTTGAAGGCTGGAAAGAGGAACCCCAAGAAGAGTGACCAGCGTGGGAAGACGGGCCCAGGCAAGCGGGCAGGCCCTGCCCGAGGTAGAGGCTGGAGAGAGAGCGAGCAGAATGGAAAAGACAGAGGCAGGGAGGGGAGGGCTCGGGCTGACAGGTGGGAAGCAGCCACGTCGGCGGGGTCTCGTGTGCGGTGTTGAGGTGCCGAGGTCACTTCATCCTCACTGTCCTAGGACTCACCAGGGTGTGATTGGAGCTGTGTGTTTGAATAGTGCCCTGCGGCCAGCATTGAGGAGAGACTGGCTGCCGGGGTGTTGGGTTAGGAGACAAGACCGGAAATGAATCTTGCTGATGAGGGCTTCAGATAGGGCCTTTGCCATGGAGATAAAAGAGAAGATATAAAATAGGTGTTGGTGACAGATTGGAAGGTGGAGGAAGGCCGGTTAGAGCAGCTGGGGTTTGGGTCTGGGCCTGGGCTGGTGGGGCTGATGCTGTCCAGGCTCTCTCTGGTTTCTCAGCACTTCACAGCTTTTGTTCCTCTCTCGCTTTCTCATCCCCTCCTCGCATCCCCTGGTTTCGATGAGACAAAGTCCTGTGAACGGTTCCTGCGTATCTCACGAGCAATCCTTCCGTTTCTGTAACAGGCTTCCCTCTATGGACCTCCCATAGGGCCCCCCCATTCTTGTATAATACTATAGTCTGTTAGGTTAAACCAGGTGAAAGTGCCGGTGTTGTATGTGATTGACCTTCTCTAAAGCAAGTGCTTATAGTTCAACCCGGTATTTATCTGTTTACTCGCCCGTAACTCTGACTCACTTGAAGCTTGGTAGGAGGAGAAACTGATCATCAGGTTCACCTTCAGTGGCTGCAGCCGGAGGTGTAGACAGGCCGTCCAGGTAGAGTAGGCGCTTGGGGAGATGAGGATGGTGAGAAACCTCACAGAACTCTAATATTAAAGAAATCTTATATTAAATAAGTTAAATGAGTATAATTTTTATATTGTGAGCTACTCCTGAGAATTAAAATATATATAGTACCTGGCTATTCAGTAATTGGCCTAAAATAATACTATTTTAAATTAGTACTATCTATAACATAAATACTATTTTAATTAAGAATTACTATAATAGGCCGGGTATGGTGGTTCACACCTGTAATCTCAGCACTTTCGGAGGCCGAGGCCAGTGGATCACCTGAGGTCAGGAGTTCGAGACCAGCCTGGCCAACATGGCAAAACCCCGTTTCTAATAAAAATGCAAAAATTAGCTGGGTGTGGTGGTGAGTGCCTGTAATCCCAGCTACTCGGGAGGCTAAGGTGGGAGAATCACTTAAGCCTGGTAGGCAGAGGTGGCAGTGAACCGAGATTGTGCCACTGCACTCCAGCCTGGGTGATGGAGTGAGGCCCCGTCTAAAAAAAAAAAAAAAAAAAGAATCACCATAATAATTATTACTGCAGAGAGAGAACTAGTAATAGCTGTGTGACCTATGGAAAGGTATCTAGTCTTTCCAGTTGTAGATTTTGTAGATTTCACACCAAAAATAGAGAACATTATTTTTATTTCACCTCTCTCCTTGGTTTGTGATGAAAGTACAAAGAAATACTGAATGTGACAGGCACAGACTGACAGACACATCATACAGTGAATATGATTTTTTAAATTATCATCAATAGTTTGTATTGATCATACTTGCATTGAACTTTAAATATTCCCCAGAGAAAGAGGCAGCTTTAAATGAAACACGGAGGGGAGACACACAAGAAACAAGGGGGGCTGAAAAGTGGGTGTCCCAAATACCTCAGTAGGAGGGCGATGCAAAAGGGAGAGGGAGGTCACGGGGTCCCTTCCACAGAGCCATGGGGTCAGAGGGGGACCGAAGTCTACTCCCTGAATTTGGTGCCTGGGAAATCCCTGGAGACTTCTGGGAGAACAGTTGTAGCAGACAAGGGGCCAGGAAGACACTATGCAAAAGCTGGATTGAACGGACGTGCCAGGGAGGTGGATGTTCCGATGGAGGGTCAAGGGGAGGGGTGTCTTGTGTTTGATGGGGTCAGTAGAGAAGGATGTGCTGGGGAATTAGCAGTAGAGTCTGCACGGTCCAGCTATGGGCTGACAGAGTAAGTCCCTGAAGGGCGCCAGTGAATGGGGCCTCCTGTGGGACTTCAGCGTTAAGGCCCCCACCCCGGGAAAACAGATGGCCAGCCTGGCCTAGATCATGAAGGAGGCGGATCCCAGCACGTTTCCTCTGCCCTCGACCTTCCCGTGTCCCGTGTCCGGCACTCTTGCTGCAGCCTCCGGGTTGTGTTTGGGCCTTCCATTATTTGTGAAGTTTTTCTCTCTTTTTTGTTATATCGTTATATCATGACACACACTGGACATGTTCTGAGTCCACGCATTCATAAAGAGTGCCTGGGGGCCGGGCGCGGTGGCTCACGCCTTAATCCCAGCACTTTGGGAGGCTGAGGCGGGCAGATCACGAGGTCGGGAGATCAAGACCATCCTAACTAACACGGTGAAACCCCGCCTCTACTAAAAATACAAAAAATAAGCTGGGCATAGTGGCCGGTATCTGTAGTCCCAGCTACCTGAGAGGCTGAGGCAGGAGAATGGCATGAACCTGGGAGGCGGAGCTTGCAGTGAGCCGAGATGGCACCACTGTACGCCAACCTGGGCGACAGAGTGAGACTCTGTCTCAAAACAAAAATAAAACAAAAAAAAGGAGTGTCGGGCAACATATTAAATGTTCTTTTTTTTTTTTTTTTTTTTTTTTTTGAGTTGGAGTTTCACTTGTCACTCAGGCTGGAGTGCAGTGGCGTGATCTTGGCTCACTGCAACTTCCACCTCCCGGGTTCAAGAGATTCTCCTGCCTCAGCCTCCCACGTAGCTGGGATTACAGGCATGTGCCACCATGCCTGGCTAATTTGTGTATTTTTGGTAGAGACAGGGTTTCACCATGTTGGCCAGGCTGGTCTTGAATGCCTGACCTCAGGTGATCCGCCCTCCTTGTCCTCCCAAAGTGCTGGGATTACAGGCATGAGCCACTGTACCCAGTCAACATATAAATATTCTAACTGAAGTGCTTATTGAGGGTTCCCCTGTGAATATTGATTAAATGTATTTTGAACCCGTAAGATTATATCACTTTGCAAAGGTAGGGGCCTTTGTAGCTTTGTCAGTGTTGCAACTATAGATAAAATGGAACCATCTGGCCTGAAACTACAAATGACTCATGACTTAGAACTGGGATGTATCATATTTAATGAAAAGATGTTTTTCATTAAATTATGAAATGTAATATTAATATGTACTTATTTAGATTACGTTTTAACTGAGCTTTAAAATATTAAATATGTAGCCTGGCACGGTGGCTCACGCTTGTGATCCCAGCACTTTGGGAGGCCAAGGTGGGCAGATCACGAGGTCGGGAGATCGAGACCATCCTGGCTAACACGGTGAAACCCCATCTCTACTAAAAATACAAAGAATTAGCCAGGCGTGGTGGCGGGTACCTGTAGTCCCAGCTACTTGGGAGGCTGAGGCAGGAGGATGGCGTGAACCCGGGAGGTGGAACTTGCAGTGAGCCGAGATCGCACCACTGCACTCTAGCCTGGGCGACAGAGCGCGACTCAGTCTCAAAAAAAAATAAAAAATATATATACACGTGTGTGTGTGTGTATATATATGTGTGTATGTATATGTGTATATATATAAAAAATATGTACCTGATTGAAATCAGAGCAAATGGCTAAGTTGGTTTTGAAAATCTCCATTGCATATTTTTCACGGGAATTTGTAGCTTATTTTTAAAATGTCACGGAATTCATGAAATTGGTTAAGCGAATTTGTAATTATCATCTTAATAGCTTCAATATGTTTTTCCTGTGATGGATCCTTCCACTAACCCTGTTTTAGTTTACTCTTCAGAAGAATGCTAAACTTCTAAAGTTATTGCCAATAATATCATTTTTAGTTTTGTGATTTGAAACGCTGAAGGTTTACATTTTTTTTCCTTTGGGGATGAAGGATCTTATAACCATCCTCAGAAATGAGGGTTAATATGTCTCTGTGTGCATGTGTTTAGCCTGCAGATGCCATGCGAAAGGCTCCCATTCTGCCGTGTGCCATCTTGAGACCGGACTCTGCGACTGCAAACCAAACGTGACTGGACAGCAGTGTGACCAGTGTTTGGTAAGATGCGTGTGACTGACACCTTAGCGTTGGTACAGAGGCGATTGAATCCATGACTCAGAAGGAGCTAAGTCCCCAAGTGTAGTAGTCTGTTCTCACACTGCTATGGAGATACTACCCAGGACTGGGGAATTATCAACAAAGGAGGTTTAATTGACTCACAGTTTCGCGTGGTTGGGGAGGACTCAGGAAACTTCTAATCATGGTGGAAGGGGAAGCAGGCACCTTCTTTACAAGGCAGCAGGAGAGAGTGTGAGCATGTGAAGGAGGAACTGTCAACACTTACAAAACCATCAGATCTCATGAGCATTCACTATCATGAGAACAGCATGGGGAGCTGCCCCTAGGATCAAATCACCTATCTCCTTTGACACATGGGGATTACAATTGGATTTGAGATTTGGGTGGGGACCCAGAGTCAAACCATGTCACAAAGTGTGGCTGACAAGTGCCGTGCCTGTCTAGAGAGTGACGTTCACTATAAAGGGATGGGGATGGTGTCATGAATACTTTATGATTCTATGAAATACCCTGTGTGTGTTCTGGAACATACTAATATGAGGAGTCATTGATTAAAACCTATGTTTGCACTGTCTCCCCCTCTGGTGAAACAGCATGGCTATTATGGGCTGGACTCAGGCCATGGCTGCCGGCCCTGCAACTGCAGCGTGGCAGGCTCCGTGTCAGATGACTGCACGGATGAAGGCCAGTGTCACTGCGTCCCAGGTGTGGCAGGGAAAAGGTGTGACAGGTGTGCCCGTGGCTTCTACGCCTACCAGGATGGCAGCTGTACACGTAAGCCTTGATTTCCTTGTTTGAGACTTTATAGTCATTCTTGGACCTTTCCTTTGGCCCTCCCTCTACTTCCAACTAATTTCGGTTAAGTGCATTTACTTTTTCTCTTCTTTCCCTGGAGGATTTCATACTTTTTTCTGGTTTCTGATCCCTCTCAGGGTACAAGCCTAAGTTTTGGTCATGGCTCTGCCGCCTACTAATTGTGGGAGCTTAGATTCATTACTTAACTTCGCTTGGCCTCAGTTTCCTCATCTGTAAAATGGGGATGCTAATGCGAGTCTGCATTGAGAAGTTAGTGTAAGTGTTCTATATAAAGTCTTCAGCGTGGCGTTGGGCCTGCAGTAAGTAAATATTGGCTCCCTCTGTGATCAGCTAGTGAGGGCCTTTTCACTCTTCTATTTCCCCTGTCCTGTCCCCATTTTCCCTCTTCCCCCAGCGTCTCCTGAGACCGAGGGCTGGCCACCTCCATGAGGACATGGTGCAATCTTCAGAATTGTGAGGCATCTTTTAGGAGGGAGAAGAATGGCTTGGACTCTTCATAAAAGGGAAAGAACAGCGTCCGCTCTTAGCCCTTTACTGACGTCACCCAGATCTGTAACACAGCCTTCATCTTTATTTCAGCCTGTGACTGCCCACACACTCGGAATACCTGCGACCCAGAAACTGGAGAGTGTGTCTGCCCCCCTCACACACAGGGTGCGAGGTGTGAAGAATGTGAGGATGGGCACTGGGGCTATGATGTGGAGGTGGGGTGCCAGGTGAGCGCTGTCATCCACGCTTTTGCGTCACTGAGAGTTGCTTTGCTCTAGCAAGTTGCAGGCCTTTTCTTCTATATGTTTTCTGGACTTTAATCTGTTGAATAGCTTTGTGGGTTTAAAAAAAGAAAAAACTCAATGTGGGCGAGGCACAGTGGCTCGCACCTGTAATCACTGCACTTTGGGAGGCTGAGGCAAGAGGATCTTTTGAAGCCAGGAATTCACAACCAGCCTGGGCAACAAAGCAAAACCCTGTCTTTGCAAAAAATAGCAGTTAAAAAAAAAAAAACGTAGCCTGGTGTGGTGGCACATGCCTGTGGTCCCAGCTACTTGGGAGATTGAGGCAGGAGGATCATTTGAACCTAGGGATCCAAGGCTGTAGTGAGCTGTGATCGCACCACTGCACTTCAGCCTGAACGACAGAGAAAGACTCTATCTTAAAAATCAAAACCAAAAACAGTACACCTCAGTGCAGATGAGAGGGGTCAAAGTGGAAGACACCACACCCTGAAGACACCTTATTCTAGGTTTTCTTCAAGAACCTAGTTGTTACACTGATGGTTAGAAAATCCAAAAACTGGCCGGGCACAGTGGGTCACGCCTGCAATCCCAGCGCTTTGGGAGGCTGAGGTGGGCAGATCACAAGGTCAGGAGATCGAGACCATCCTGGCTAACATGGTGAAACCCTGTATCTACTAAAAATACAAAAATAATTGGCTGGGCATGGTGGCAGGCACCTCACTGTGTTGCCCAGGCTAGTCTCAAACTCCTGGGCTCAAGTGATCTTCCCACCTCTGCATCCCAGAGTGCTGTAATTACAGGCATGAACCACTGTGCCTGGCCTGATTTCTACAGTAATTTTGTGAGACTTGTTTTGATCTAGTAGATTTCATTTCACTTCACAATTTTGGCCCCATGCGCATGTGCCACTAAGATGCACAAATGTCCAGCAACACAATGCTTATCTCCTCTTGGCACATGGCAAAGTGAATCCATGGAGCAATAGCAAGAGGGAGATGGTTCATTTGTAGATCTTCCCCACGTGTAGTGTTTTCCTGTCATTCAAATATGTGCATACTTGGAAGCATCAAATCTGTCTTTTTATTGAGTTGATTTTCTTGTCTCTCAGGCCTGCAACTGCAGTCTCGTGGGGTCGTCTCATCATCAGTGTGACGTGGTCAGCGGCCGTTGCCAGTGCAACTGGAAATTTGGTGGCCGGGCCTGTGATCAGTGCTCCTTGGGTTACAGAGACTTTCCTGACTGTGTTCCCTGTGACTGTGACCTGAGGGGGACGTCGGGGGATGCCTGCAACCTGGAGCAGGGTCTCTGCGGCTGTGCAGAGGAAACTGGGGCCTGCCCTTGCAAGGTATTTACCATCCATCCTCCTCCTTCTTCCTCTCTCTGGCTCCTCATCGTGACTCTTGGGCTTTGACTACTTACCTCAGCAACCAGTATTTAGATGCTTTCGCTAGTGACTTCACGCTGCCTTCCGCATCCGAGTTCAAGGTCTCTTGTGCTCCTCTAGAGTGACGGATGATTTCTGAAATTGAATTTTTACTGTTACAAGTGTCAGATGATGGAACCGATTTGAAAACTGCCCTGAGTTTTTGATCATATATCCCAGAGGCTGAGTGGCTGTGTATTTTGAGTATGCAGGTGAAGCAGGTATCTCAGGGCTTTGGGATTTGTGATGGGATCCCTGTGAGGTTATTGGGCTCCCGCAGGTGCTGGCCACACTGAAGGAAATCAGGGTTTATTATTTTCCCAAGAGGTAAGATTTCAATGTCATTATAAGTTTTGTGTATTTCCGTTAGTTTTCCCAATGTGCTTTGCTATTAGGAGGTCAGAGCCACCTCCTCTGGTCCTTTTCCCATGGGTGGTGAGATGGGAGCCCTCTGGCTTGATGATGGTAATGGGCTGATGGGTGACTGGAGATAAGAAGGAAAACTCATGTAGATATCATGGCCTGGGGTCTCCCTGTTTTCGGCCTTATTTATTTATTTATTTATTTATTTATTTAGAGACGGAGTCTCGCTCTGTCACCCAGGCTGGAGTGCAGTGGCACAATATCGGCTCACTGCAACCTCTGCCTCCTGAGTTCAAGCAATTCTCCTGCCTCAGCCTCCCAAGTATTTGGGACTACAGGTGCCCACCACCATGCCTGGCTAAATTTTTGTATTTTTAGTAGAGACAGGGTTTCACCATGTTGGCCAGGCTGGTCTCAAACTCCTGACCTCAGGTGATCTGCCCGCCTCAGCCTCCCAAAGTGCTGGGATTACAGGTGTGAGCCACCACACCTGGACTCTGCCACGTCTTATGATAACAGCTGTGATGACAGACGAGTAGAGCAGCAGGCCCTGTCTTAATAATCACCTGGGCCAGGCGCGGTGGCTGATGCCTGTAATCCCAACACTTTGGAAGGCTGAGGCGGGTGAATCACCTGAGGTCAGGAGTTCGAGACCAGCCTAGCTAACGTGGCAAAACCCCATCTCTACTAAAAATACAAAATTAGCCGGGCATGGTGGCAGGCACCTGTAGTCCCAGCTACTCGGGAGGCTGAGGCGGGAGAATCACTTGAACCTGGGAGCTGGAGGTTGCAGTGAGCTGAGATTGCACCACTGCACTCCAGCCTGGGTGACAGAGTGAGACTCCGTCTTAAATAATAATAATAATAATACCTGCCGGTGGCTCTCACGCCCAGGGATCATCAGAATCACCTGGGGACTCGAGGCAGCTTCCAGAATTGCCATGGAATGTTCTCATCAGGGAATCTGTATTTTCCAAAAGCTTCCAAGATGATTCTGATAATCATCTGTGTTTGAGAATCACTGATTGGATCTTTGAGAAAACTGACATGCAGAGAGCTCAGGGCCCGGCTAACGGAAACTGATGTTTGTGCATCTATAATTACTTTTAAAATTATGTTTGTGTTTTATTTTGTTTCTGTTCAGAAATCACATCTCGTTTTTAGGCAAACGCGAGTCCTGTATTTGTTTCCTTTTAGGAGAATGTGTCTGGCCCTCAGTGCAACGAGTGTCGAGAGGGCAGCTTTGCTCTCCGCGCAGACAACGCCGTGGGCTGCAGCCCCTGCTTTTGCTCCGGGCTGTCCCACCTCTGCTCAGAGCTGGAGGGCTACGTGAGGACCCCAGTAAGTCACGCACGGCAAAGACGTTCTGCTTCTAACCCCACTTCCCTTGGGAGGAGGGTGGGGGTGGGACACACAGCCAAGTGTTCACATTAAATTTTGCTTTTATGGCATCAGAAATTCTAGGAAGCTAATTTGGGTTAGAGCATGGATCAGAGCTCGGCTTCTGCTGGCCGAGGAAGTAAATGGAGCTTGAACTAAAGGCTGTCCGTGTTGTTCCTTAGCTAATCTATGAAAAGCTTTCACTGGAGAGAAGATAGAACTGCAAAATCTTAACCGTCTTCTGCATATCATCGAACATTTCCCCAGTGCAGCAACAGTTTGGCCTTAAATGCAGTCGTTTAAAGCGCTTTCAGTTCATTTTCATCCGGATGTTTAGTTTAAAGGAAAAGTCTTCACTGTTTCTGTTTTAATAATGAAGCTGTTTCATCTGTGAAACAATGATGGAATCTAAAGGATGAAACTGGAGTGGAAAGTTCGTATTTTGAAGTGCACTTTCCCTCCCTTTCATGGTTTAGGTAACGCTGGGCTCCGATCAGCCTCTTCTGCGTGTGGTTTCTCAGAGTAACCTGAGGGGCACGACCGAGGGGGTTTACTACCAGGCCCCCGACTTCCTGCTGGATGCCGCCACCGTCCGGCAGCACGTCCACGCAGAGCCGTTTTACTGGCGGCTGCCGCGGCAGTTCCAGGGAGCCCAGGTGAGGGGCACGCCCAGGTGAGGGGCACGCCCAGCCGAGAGCCAGTCCCGGTCCCCGCTTCCTGGCAGATATGGAAATCGTTTAAAATCACCACAGTCTGGCCCAGCCTGTCATTTAAAGAAGTGGTTATTAATTTCCTCTTTTAAGTGAGGTCAGAGAAGTTTAATACTTATAAAAATCTCGTCAAGTATATGGTTCCTTAAAATTTTTCATTAATTTTAAAAGTTTTTTAAGTTCACATTATATTAATTTGGTTCTTCCTAAAGCAGTCATTCAACAAACATATACAGTTATTTGTCACTTAACGATGGAGAGACATTCTAGGGGAATGTGTCATTAGGTGGGAATGTGTCATTAGGTGCGAATGTTAATATCATCATCTCATGAGACCATGGTCGTATATGTGGTTTGTCATTGACTGAAATGTCATTACGTGATGTGGGACTGGACTGTGTTTATTAATATGCCCGTCGAACAAACCTAGGTGCTATGGCCTGGGAGTCCCTTTTCAAGAAATTATCACTCATATGGGGCGGGGCGCGGAACTACTATAAAAGATCATGAAGGGCATCACTTGGATTTTTGTTTATATAAACATTGGAGTGTGTGTATGAATTCACCCTGATCTTTACAATTTGCAAATATGCATCCAGTGCTCCTGGAGACAGAGAAATTTTTAATTTAAAGGAGCTTGAAAATAATTTGCATCATTACCACCTTGATTTTTTATTTTGGAGCTCACTTTTGTTTGTATTCTTAAAAGGAACTGTGTAACTTAGGTCAACTTAACAATCTATAATTAAATGGAATTAGAAGGAAACAAATTCCAGACAACATATTTCACGCATGTATTTTGAAGATACAAGATTTCTCTCATATGGTGGTAGGCTTGCAATAAAATGTTTTTAAGCGAAAGCTTTGTCAGAGAAGTAAACACTGTGTTATTTGATAGCTCATGGCCTATGGTGGCAAACTGAAGTACAGCGTGGCCTTCTATTCTTTGGACGGCGTCGGCACCTCCAATTTTGAGCCTCAAGTTCTCATCAAAGGTGGTCGGACCAGAAAGCAAGTCATTTACATGGATGCACCAGCGCCAGAGAATGGAGTGAGGCAGGAACAAGAAGTAGCAATGAGAGAGGTGAAAATGGGATCTTTTCATATAAGTTCCTTAAAGACATTGACTTTGCTATGGATGTAGTGAAAGATGAAAGCCATTAATAAGAGAATGAGCAGCCAGGTGCGGTGGCTCACACCTGTAATCCCACCACTTTGGGAGGCCGAGGTGGGTGGATCACCTGAGGTCAGGAGTTTGAGACCAGCCTGTCCAACATGGTGAAACCCCGTCTCTACTAAAAATACAAAAATTAGCAAGGCATGGTGGTGCACGCCTGTAGGCCCAGCTCCTTGGGAGGCTGAGATGGGAGAATCGCTTGAACCCAAGAGGCAGAGGTTGCAGTGAGCCGAGATTGCGTCACTGTACTCCAGCTTGTGCAACAGCGAAACTGTCTCAAAAAAAAAAGAGAGAAAGAGACTGAGCAAGAAGACCCTGGGATCAAATTTCCAGTGGGATTAGCAGGATTTCCAAAAACAATTTGAATTTCAAATTCTCAAGAAATGTGTATTAGGCATATGTCAGTTTAGTGGGCACTGCATCTTAAATTCTTTATCTTGGCGTACTATTTTCAACCTGCATGGACATAGTGGTACAGGAGACTTTGGACTTGCTCAGATTTGGGAAGTGTCCATTCTCCCAGCAGATGTTTACTGGATGTTCGCTGTGTGGCTGGCACTGCCTTAGGTAATGCGTATCTATTGATAAATGGGACTGACGCTGCACCTGCCTGTGGAGGTTTCAGGAGGTCTTTGTCAGTTACACTCAGTGGCGTGCACAGAACATGGCTCATTTCTGGAGAAATTTATAAAAGAATTTATTCTTTATAAGTTTTATGCCTGTCAGAATTTGGCCTCTGAGCTTAAATGAATGTGTTTCTCATTCTACAGCATTTTTGGAAATATTTTAACTCCGTCTCGGAAAAACCTGTCACGCGAGAGGATTTTATGTCTGTCCTTAGCAACATTGAGTACATCCTCATCAAGGCATCATATGGTCAAGGATTACAGCAGAGCAGGTACTTGGAGCTTCTAGAATTTTGACCGTTATTTTCATATTTGAAAGCAAACTGAAAGAATTTGACTCATTCCGCTTCCATTACCTACTATTTTTATTAATACATGTAGTTCAGTTCCTTACCAAAACATTGTTAAATATTAATATCATTATGGAATGTGTGAGTTATAACTTAAAGTATCCACCTAGCATGCTAATGTCGATATAAAATATAAGGACATAATGGTGGAATCTTGGCTGAAGATAAAATGCAAAAAAAAAAAAAAGAAAAGAAAAGAAACAGTTGCCATTTCTGCCGTGAAAACTGAAATGCCCACGTCTTTGTAATGATGTATAAAGAATGCGGTCACCAACTCATCTAATACTTTAGCCCATAAAGAAAGCCATTAAGTCTTGGCCAAATCAGCACTTCAAGAGGTCTTTTAGGTGTACTTCTGTCACATTATTTTTAAATTCTTAAATGTCTAAAATGTGTCATGACAGTACTAATGTGCTTTAAGACATTTCACTTACAATCACAAGTGGGAACTACTCCAAACAGGGAAGGAAGCTCTGGTTTCATATATATGCAAATATTAGGTCATGTGCTGTGTTTCTAGAAAGTTTTTCAAATGTTAGCATTTCCTCTCTTCTTAACATGATGGCTGCACAGAATCTCAGACATTTCAATGGAGGTTGGCAGAAAGGCTGAAAAGCCGCACCCAGAAGAAGAGGTTGCATCTCTTTTAGAGAATTGTGTCTGTCCTCCTGGCACTGTGGGATTCTCGTGTCAGGTAGGGAGACTCTAGTCAAAATCTATTTCCTTGTTATAGCAACTCCAAGAGACCAACAGAACTTATGTGTATATACTATATCATTTTTTTCTCTTTTTGAATTAAAAAGAAATTAATTTTGGTAAAATGTACGTAACAAAATCTGCCATCTTCGCCATTCTTTGGTGTACCATTTAGTCGTGTTAAGTACAGTTACGTCGTTGTACAACTGTCACTACTGTCATTCTCCAAACTTTTTATCATCCCAAATGCAAACTCTGCACTCATTAAACACTGGCTCCCCATTTCCTCTCTCTGCAGTCCCCCACAACCACCACTCTTCTTTTGGTCTCTATGTATTTGACCACTGTAGGGCCTGCTTCTATATATATGTAATACATGGCGCCTGCCTGTAATCCCAGCTACTCAGGAGGGTGAGACAGGAGAATCACTTGAACCCGGGAGGCAGAGGCTGCAGTGAGCCGAGATCGAGCCATTGTACTCCAGCCTCAGTGACAGAGAGAGACTCCGTCTCGAAAATAAATAAACAAAATAAGTGGAGTAATACAGAATCTGTCTTTTTGTGAATGGCTTGTTTCACTTAGCATGATGTCCTCAAGACTCATTCATGTTGTAGCCTGTGTCAGAATTTCCCTCCTTTTTAAGGCTGAATAGTATTCCATTGTATATACATGCCACATTTTGCTTATTCGTTAATCTGTCAATGAATAAACTTGGGTGGCTTCCCAGTCTTGGCTATTGTGAATAATGCTGCTGTGAACATAGGGGTTCAACTATCTCTTTGAGATTCTGCTTTCGGTTCTTTTAGATGTGTACCCAAAAGTCGACTTGCAGAATCACATGGTACTTCAATTTTCCATCTTTGGAGAGATGGAAATGGTATAGCTGCTGGTTTTTACTGTACCATTTTACATTCTCACCAGCAGTATACGGGGTTCCAATTTCTCACCAACACTTGTTAGTTTCTGTTTTGTTTTGTTTTTTTTTTTGATAGTTGATACCCTGACAGGTGTGAGGTGGTATCACCTTGTGTTTTTTCATTTGCATTTCTCTGATGATAGAGATGTTGAACTTCTTTTCATATACCTGTTGGCCATTTGTATGTCTCCTTTGGAGAAATGTCTATTCAAGTCCCTCACTCACTATTTAATCAGACTTTTTTGTCCTCCCTTTTGCATCCCCTCAGGACTGTGCCCCTGGGTACCACAGAGGGAAGCTCCCAGCAGGGAGTGGCAGGGGACCGCGCCCTCTGGTTGCTCCTTGTGTGCCCTGCAGTTGCAACAACCATAGTGACACCTGTGACCCCGACACCGGGAAGTGTCTGGTATGCTGGTTTGTGGGGGTGCTTGCGTGAGTTTAGAAGTAAAGTGGATGCTGAGTGTCAGATTTCTGGTCAAAGTCATAGCTGTGCCTTGGTTTAGTGAGAGGTTAGCTCAATGTAAAATATAAACGTATTTCTTTAAGGAAGGAATAGCTTAGTGGTTCTGACCTTATCAGTGGAAATTCTTTTATAAATTTTACTTTCTTGATGAATTTATCTGTGGGCATCAATTTGGGAATTACAGTCATGCACCAAATAATGACATTTCCATCAACAATAGATCACATATAGGACAGTGGTCTGATAAGACTATAACACTGTATTTTTACTGTACCTTTTCTATGTTAGATATAGTTAGATGCACAAATATTTACTGTTGTGTTGCAATTGCCTACCATATGGTGTAGGCGTGTAGTAGGCTGTGCCATCTAGGTTTGTGTAAGTGCACTCTATGATGTTCACACAATGACAGAATCAGCTAGGATGCATTTCTCAGGAAGTATCCCCATCTTTAAGTGACGCATGACTGTAGTTGCATGCCTTGTTTTTAATTGCAGTACTGGTTGCCGTAGTCAAAATAGATGAGAACTATATATGATAAAGTCTGGGGGCTCACGTGGGAATTTTAAAATAAATTAATGCCAGTGTTGCAAATGTATTTCTCTATGTAAAATATTGCCCTCTCCTTGCATTTTTTAAAAAATGCATATTCTCTAGGGGATGATAACAGCACATTATTCACATGTTAGTGCGTATTTGCTTCTCAGCCACCTTCTCCTAGGCCAAGACTGGTCTCGGGGGCCGGGCGTGATGGCTCACACCTGTAATCCCAGCACTTTGGAACGCCGAGGCAGGCAGATCACGAGGTCAGGAGGTCGAGACCATGCTGGCTAACATGGTGAAACCCCATCTCTACTAAAAATACAAAAAATTAGCCGGGCGTGGTGGCGGCGCCTGTAATCCCAGCTGTTCAGGAGGCTGAGGCAGGAGAATGGCGCGAACCCGGGAGGCGGAGCTTGCAGTGAGCTGAGATCCGGCCACTGCACTCCAGCCCGGGCGACAGAGCGAGACTCCGTCTCAAAACAGACAGACAAACAAACAAACAAACAAAAAGATTGGTCTCAGGGACACATGGAGAACTCTGACCACTGTAAATGACTAAGCGACCCAGACAGAAGGCTCGCAGCCCTGACTGAGGACAAACTCCCGTGCCCATGATTTAGCTTGAGCCAGTGAGGCAGATAACAAAATGATCTGATACTTGTTTCCTGCTCCTGAAGGCTCATGCTTTACAATCACTCAGGTGGAAACATTGATTACTGGTAGAAATTGTTCCCAGATTAACTTGCCTTGGGTAAAATAATGCATTGAAGGGAAATGCGCTGCCCACCAAGGACACACCCGAAGCCTTGGAGATCCTGGGTGTGGCCCAATCACAAGGAAACACTGGAGACAAAACAGAGGAGTTAGGACTGCGGGCTCCCAACCTGCCTCCCACCACATTTTGATTCTGGTTTTCCCTCTTTTTACAGATCTGTATTCTGTGTTTGTCCCTAGGGACTTCATTCATGGTCACCACTTACTGACAGTTCTTGTCACTGAAACCCACTATAAACAAAAAATGGTGTCTGGGCTTAGAGGATGGGATTTCAGGGTTGCAGTGGTCCTTCTATTCTTGTCAGAGTCCCTTCAGATCTTTTTTTTTTTTTTTTTTTTTTTTTTTTTTGAGATGGAGGCTTGCTCTGTCACCCAGGCTGGAAAGCAATGGTGTAATCTGCTCATTGCATCTGCCTCCTGGCTTTAAGCGATTCTCCTGCCTCAGCCTCCTAAGTAGCTGGGATTACAGGCGCCTGCCACCATGCCTGGCTAATTTTTGTATTTGTAGTAGAGACAGGGTTTCACCATGTTGGCCAGGCTGGTTTCAAAATCCTGACCTCAAATGATCCGCCTGCCTTGGCCTCCCAAAGTGCTGGGATTACAGGCATGAGCCACCACGCCCGGCTATCCCTTCAGATATGAAGTCTGAACTGTAACAGCTATGCCAGGCAGTAATTTAGTGTACGTTTTACACACCTGCAACAATGGGGAGCTCACTCCAGAACAGCTCAGCTCATCTTTGGGAGCCCTGATTCTTCCTGAAGCCGGTGCCCCTGGACCATGCATCTGTTGGTACATCTGTTGGTGGTAGGACCTTAACAAATACCTTGCGAAACTACTTGATCAAATCCCTCTTTCCCATGTCCAAAGGCCCTGAATCTTCAACCTTCCAAGTCACACACCCTCACATGGCTGGAGGCCGGATGGAGTGGTCATGGGTCCATTCACCAGTCTGGGGTGTGCATGTCACTGTGTGTCTTTGGTATCCTGCCCTGAGCCTAATGCCTTTGCTCCCGGAGTCGATGGGAGCATCTCTCCTTAACTCGAGGTGCTGTGTCTCCACGGCACAGCCTGGACAGGGTAGTCATGTCCGCCCTGTCACTGCTGCCTCACAGAGTTGACTAGACATAAGACCCTTGCACTATTCTCACCAATATAGCGCCTCCGTCCCTTCTTCCTTGCTCTTTAAGCCCAGGACCTTCCCTTCCGTCCTCAGTGTTTCAGATCCTTTTGTGGTTTAGTGCAGTTCATTTCCCTTCAACATAATCTCCTAAGCACTCCCTCTGTATTTATTGTACAGGTAGATATGAAGACCGTTTTGGATCTGATTTTGTCATTAGTATACAGGATGTTCAGGTCACTGGGCGTTTGGTGTTACCATAAAAATGATTGATTGGGGCCGGGCATGGTGGCTCACACCTATAATCCCAGCACTTTGGGAGGCCGAGGGAGGCGGATCACCTGAGGCTGGGAGTTTGAGACCAGCCTGACCAACATGGAGAAACCCCGTCTCTACTGCAAATACAAAATTAGCTGGGCGTGGTGGCGTGTACCTCTTAATCCCAGCTACTGGGGAGGCTGAGGCAAAAAAATCGCTTGATCCCAGCTATTTGGGAGGCAGAGGCTGTGGTGAGCTGATATCATACCATTGCACTTCAGCCTGGGCAACAAGAGTGAAACTCTTATCTCAAAAAAAAAAAAAAGCGATTGATTTTTGGAAGTATGACTTGGAAGGGGCTGGGGAGACAGAGGACAAGGGCGGTTGGTAGCTTGGGAGCTTCTCTTCCTGGTTACCCACCCCCTACCACTGCCTTCTGGGAGATACGACGGAACCTTTTTACATCAGTAAAAAATTGGCAGGCATTCTCTGTGCATTTCCCATAGCAACGAGTTCAGCCCACACTTTAGTTCTCATCAGGAGGTCCTTATTTCCTGGCCACTCTTGGGGCAGCTTGTCTTTGCTTCTCTAGGGAGCCCAGAGTCCGTCGTGTGTCAGGGGGAGCTGGTGTTAGCCGTGGAAAACCTGAAAATCTTCAATTCTCCCTTATCGTCTAATATTTATTCCTTGTCAAGTTTAGGCCATGCCATTAACACATGTCTTTAACACATTTACTTTTCCAGAGAGAGATTACAAATTTTACTTCTAAAGAGAGATCAGTTTGAGAGGTCAGGTAGATCCCAGTAAAATTTGTCCCCATCAGGGAAAAACATAGGAATAGAACTTTAAAATGAAAAATACTAGAATTTTTAAAACATTTAAATGAACTTAAAATAGTCTTTTTTTTAACATGTAAATTATGTCTTTCTGTATCACCTCTCATTGCCTAGGAGAAAAGTGTGAGTCAGCCTGGGAGTTTGCTCAGGGGTTCCTCAGCCATCCTGGTTTTTCGACTCAGCTGCATCAGACATGGAATCTTGTGGCCAGGGACTGAGTAAATAGAGATGAATTGAGCAAATGCCAATTTCAAATTGGAGTCAGATGGCAAGAACTGCTTGTTCTTTTAGCTTTAAAAATGTGTACCCTTTTTAATAGAAAGACTGTAGGTCCAAAGGATGATGTAAAGGTTAACTGGAAATGCCACATGGGGTGGCCTGTGTCTGTCGTCCCAGCTACTTAGGAGGCTGAGGCAGGATGATCACCTGAGGCCAGGAGTTTGTGACCAGCCTGGGCAACATAGCAACCCCCTATCTGTACAAAAAAGTGAAAAATTAAACAAACGTGGTGGCGTGTGCCTGTTGTCCCAGCTACTCGAGAGGCTGAGGCAGGAGGATCACTTGAACTTGAGCCCTGGAGGTCAAAGGTGCAGTGAGCTATGATTGCACCACGCACTCCAGCCTGGGCAACACAGGGAGACCTCGTCTCTAAAAAAAAAAAAAAAAATGAACTGAAAGTTAGTTGGTGATTGCAGTAATCTATCAGTGGTGCTCTAAAACCATGAGTTTTCTTCCCTCATTCTCTATTTCCTAAATCATCTATCCATTCTTCACTTCATTGCATGTGGTTGTTGAACCCTGACTATGTGCAAAACTGGTGCTTCAGATTGTTTTTTGGGCCACTAAATATTTTAAATCTGTGTTTTAAGGTTCTGCAAACTGCTTTTAGGGCTCCTATGTCTATTTTCCTTAAGAAGAATATACTAGTAATTTCTTGGCTTTATTGGATGAATGCAGCCTTATGATGAATGAAAGCCCCAGAGCTGGAAATGTTTTCAGGATTTTTAAGAATATGGAGGAAAATGCTCCCCTTATGTTTTTAAAAGCTCGCTGATATAAAACGTGGCAGTGCTTAGCTATTACCAGATAAGAATGATTTCTAACAATCTCCCATTTTTTCCCTCTTCCTTTAAATGTGGGCTCCCAGAACTGCGGCGATAACACAGCAGGTGACCATTGCGATGTGTGTGCTTTTGGCTACTATGGGAAGGTGACTGGCTCAGCAAGTGACTGTGCTCTGTGTGTCTGTCCTCACAGCCCCCCCGCCAGGTGAGCCCCCACAGGTGCAGCTGGCATGCTGGGCTGCCCAGGGCTGCTTCCAGTTCACCCTCAGTGGTCTGTGTTAATGAATATTCTCCTTTGGTTGCAAAAGGTTAATTTTAAGAAAAAGTGTTCATTCTCAAAAGCATTGGAAGAGAATCTTTCCAAAAGCAAAGCATCTGTGTTGGTACTGGATGTTTGGATGCAACCAGTTAAAGGAAGGACTTTTACGTTTTGTTTTTTAAGACTCATTTTAGCCCACAGCATATGTATCCAATCTGCATGGAGATGAATTGTTATTAATTTTATTGATAATGATACAAAAGAACCCAATTACTATTTAAGAGAATAGGATTAGAATTTATATAAGCTGGTGCCTAAGTGCTGAAATGCACATGGTGATAAAATTGGGACTAGTTTCTATCTTGTACTCATGATGTTTGTACAGAATTATCTGAATGCAAAAGGGAACCAGAAATTTTAAGTGGGAATTAGAATATCAAAGAATCCTCTTTGGTTCAAATGAAAATTATAATTCGTCAACAATATTTTATTATCACTTAGAATATTTGGCAAGGTATTGAACATGTAAAGATCAAATGTTAACTTTTGGTTTACTGCAGCAAAGTATTCCTTTTAATATTTGTCTGAATCTTCTGTTTTTTATTGCCTCCAAGTAAATCATGCCTGATGGTGAGTACTGAATGAGAGGCACTATGTTCACTTCCCTGGCAAGCTATGAAGCATCCTAAAATGTGTTGTTACTAGTGCTTATTTTTTATATTAAATCTATATATGTGAATTTTGACTTGTCAGTTCCATTTCTGTAGTCTATGCTATAGAAATACTTTCGTGTGTGTAACGTTGGATGTGTTTTAGCATTGCTTGTACTCATGAGGAATAGGGGAAACAAATATCTACTTACAGGGAATTGATTATATACATTGTGTTGCATTCCTAGAGTGAAATATTTTACAAACATGGAGAAAAGAATAAGGTATATCTGTAGGCACAGAATTAGAGAAATGGCCAGTTGAAGTATGTAATGGAATATGTAGTGTGATGCCATTTTGGAAAAAATTCATATCCACATGTCTATTCATACCCATGTTATAGGTGGCTATATGTGCCCAGAGAAGTATTGGGAAGGACATTCTACCCTACTACTCTGCACATTTCCGTACTGTTTGAATAGTTTACTTCTTCAATAATAAAAAGGTTATAAACGTCCCCAAAGTCCACATTAATAAATTAAAATTGTGCTATCAGGAAGAGATTGTGAGGATGTGAACATTCGTGTGTGCTCAGAATCTGAGGTGTCCTAAAACACATGCTTTATTTTCTACGTATTTTGTTTCCACTGAAGTCTGTCCCTTTACTATTTTAAGGAGGAAAAAGAGTCAGAAGTGGTATGGGGCTGGTAACTGATGCTGGAAACTTCATCTTGCTAACCAGAAGGAACCAGGCTTGGCTTTAACCGTTTTTGTTTTTTATTGTCTCCAGTAGTTTGCATGCACCCAGCTCAGCCTCTAGATGGCGCATTGGTAATTTAAAACGTGAAGGCAGAGGGTAGAGGATGTTGAGAAAAAGGAGTAAAACAAAAGCAGAAATCCATGAATGAGGAGATCAAATCCCAGTCGATAATTACACTTTGAGAGGCTCTGTCATTTTGCTTCTGGTAGCCTACCACATAACTCCCTGCCTGCCTTTAGGTTCATCAATTCTCCAATTCCACCCTACTTCCTTGCCTTTGCTTCCCTGGCTTGCCTTCCTCGCCTTACATTACAGTCAATAAAGTTCTTTTCGTCAGCGTGTGTTCATCCATCTTCCCCTGCGGGTTTTCATGCTTGCTCATAGTTGTTTCAACTCTCTTACCACCTTATCACTTAGTAAGCAAAGACGCTTTTTCCTTGGGACACTCTCTTGTTGGGTGGCTAATTAGTGATAATCCCTAAGGTCAGTCTTCTTCCACTTAACATTCACATGATTGCCCCGGACAGGGTCTTATGAATGTCTTTTGGATACAAGATGTGCATGCACTTATTGATTACATTTATTTTCCTTCCTTTTGCCCAGTAGATTGTAAGCTCTAAAAAGCTATGTGTGATCACGTAACTTTGAGACCAGTATAGTGTATCCTAAGAGTAATGAATAAGCACTTTAAGGAAAGATGGAAATTGTGTATCTGAAAATTCAAGAAGAAATTCTTTTCCTCCAGTTTTAGTCCCACTTGTGTCTTGGAAGGTGACCACAATTTCCGTTGTGACGCCTGTCTCCTGGGCTATGAAGGACAACATTGTGAAAGGTACATGGGTGGATTGTCACGTGGAAATCCCTGGGTACTCTGTGTCTTTTATAAGGTGTTGGGCATATTTACTATAGTGATCTGGGAGCCATTAACAATTTGCATTGCTTGATTGAAATAAGACCTCATTACTGTTCCAAAACAAGTTTTCCCAAGGTGAATGGATCTGTGCTTTGCATTTCATTTGGTGCAAATGATAACTGTCGTGAGTTAGAAGCTGGTATTGACCATCCTATCTGTACGTATGTTCCTTCCTTTCTGTAGGTGCTCCTTGGGCTATTATGGGAACCCTCAAACACTAGGTGGCAGTTGCCAGAAGTGTGACTGCAACCCGCACGGCTCTGTCCATGGCGACTGTGACCGCACATCTGGGCAGTGCGTTTGCAGGCTGGGGGCCTCGGGACTCCGGTGCGATGAGTGTGAACCGAGGCACATTCTGATGGAAACGGATTGTGTTTGTGAGTATTTCTCCTCTAATTGTGTAAAGATGGTTTTTCCTCCCAAATGTGTTGGGAAAGAAGCGGTGGTGGCACACTAAAATGTCCGCAGGATACCAACCTCCTGTTTTATTTTCATTTTGTTATTTTCTAATCATAGATCACTGTTGCATCTGCTGAACTGAACCTTTCATCCAGTGTTTTCCAGCTGAGGCAGGAGGTTCTAAGATACCAGTTTATTCCTCTGGCACTCAGAGTGGCACAGTGATTTCAACTTTCTCGTTTAGTGGCATTAATATTTCCTTTAGTGGAGCCGGGAGTGATTTAGTGTGGGAGAGGAAACAGCTTTGTGGGGTTGTCATTTGTGTTACCCCAATTTCATGAGAGCTTCTGCTCTTGGCTATCATGGATTTTTTTTTTTTTTTTTTTTTTTAATGGAGTCTTGCTGTGTCCCCCAGGCTGGAGTGCAGTAGCGCAATCTCGGCTCACTGCAACCTCCGCCTCCTGGACTCAAGTGATTCCTCTGCCTCAGCCTCCCAAGTAGCTGGGATCACAGGTGTCCACCACCTTGCCTGGCTAATTCTTGTATTTTTAGTAGAGACAGGGTTTCACTACGCTGGCCAGGCTGGTCTTGAACTCCTGACGTCAGGCAGTCTGCCCGCCTCAGCCTCCCAAAGTGCTGGGATTACAGGCGTGAACCACCACGCCCAGCCTATCATGGACTTTTGTAAACTTTTTTTCCAGTTCTGATTTATTTTACCAGCAAGTGCATGAGATAGTCATCTTGGGATGTCTTCTCAGGGGTTAATGGGGAAGATAAGGAGGCCTGTTAGGATCATGGCATTGGAGGTCTTTTTTGCTTTGACTTTTGTGTTGATTATAGGCACAAACACCCCCACTATTCTATCCAGTGTCCTTCACTTGTACTTGCGAAAGATGCATTTGCAAACTGTCTGGGGAAGTGACAAGCAGGCTGTGGAAGGGAATGCTGGGATTCAGTGCAGTGGGTCCTAGTTAAAGATGAACCAGGCAGCATAATGATGGGGGCAGAAGAACGAAATGTGTGCCAGAGCTGGGCACCACTCTAGGCCTCAGCCGTTTCTTTCTGTGTGACCTCAGGGAAGTTACGTATCTGATCTGAGTCTTGGCGTCATCATTGAATAGGGGCCTAGCACTTCCTGCCGTGCCACCTATGGCACAGTTGGAGTGAGAATGAGATCAGATATGGTGCACGGGGTCTTGGAGTGTACTCTGACCGCATATGTCATTTTCACAAAACAGCTTATGCAACCCCATGAAAAAATGGGCAGACCACACTGCATTAACTTTAACTCTCCTTTTTAAAAATTTGTCTTGTAGCCTGTGATGATGAATGTGTAGGTGTGCTGCTGAATGACTTGGATGAGATTGGTGATGCCATTCTTTCTCTGAACCTCACTGGCATTATCCCTGTCCCATATGGAATTTTGTCAAACCTGGAAAATACAACTAAATATCTCCAGGTAGGTACTGGAAATATGGAGATGAACAGATACGTGTATCATTGAGGGATATAGTCAGTGGGAATGGTGGGAGTCATTGCATGTGTCCTCCCCGCAGTGTGAGAGCCCAACTTCCATCGGCCCCTGTGGACAGGTTTCCAGTCTTTCCTTGACTGTGACCAGTGACAGGCACTTACTTACTTATCTCACATGCTAGCTTGTTTCACAGTTGGCAGCTTTCATTGTTTGAGTGCTCCCTGGAGGACTCCTTATCAATGCTGTCCTCTGTGGCCCTCATTCTGCCTTTTGGGATAAGACCAAATCCACTTGCTCTTCTGTAAGACAACTTTGGGTGTTTAAAAACAGCTGCCCTATTAGAAAAGCAGAAAATAGACCAGGCACGGTGGCTCACACCTGTAATCCCAGCATCCCAGCACTTTGGGAGGCCAAAGCGGGCAGATCACGAGGTCAAGAGATCAAGACCATCCTGGCCAACATGGTGAAACTCCGTCTCTACTAAAAATACAAAAATTAGCTGGGCACAGTGGCACGCGCCTGTAATCCCAGCTACTTGGGAGGCTGAGGCAGGAGAATTGCTTGAACCTGGGAGATGGAGGTTGCAATGAGCCAAGATCGCACTACTGCACTCCAGCCTGGTGACAGAGCAAGACTCCGTCTCAAAAAAAGAAAAAGAAAAAGAAAAGCAGAAAATAAATCTGAATAGTATCTTCTTTAAAGTTGGCTCATACTGAAGATGAACCGTTTTAAGTATATTGTTACTCACTTCACGAGAGTTGCAGGGCACAGAATCTCTCCTCCCTGGAAGACTGCATTAAATGTCTGGCAGTAAATCATAGTTTTATGTTTTCATCAACAGGGCCTAGGTCAAAAAAGGATGAAGAGTTAAGAAATTAACTTAGTAGACAGTGTCCTACTATAGCACTTATTTATTTTTATTATTTTATTTATTTATTTATTTATTTATTTATTTTTTGAGACAGGGTCTCCCTCAGTCACTCAGGTTGGCATGCGGTGGCACAGTCATGGCCCACTGCAGCCTTAACCTCCATAGCCCAAGGGATCCTCCTGCCTTAGCCTCCCAGGTAGCTGAGACTACAGGCACACACCACCATGCCCAGCTAGTTTTTTATTTTTATTTTTAATAGAGATGAGCTCTCGCTATGTTGTCCAGGCTGGTCTTGAACTCCTAAGCTCAAGAGATCCTCCCACCTTGACCTCTCAAATTTCTGGGATTACAGGCGTGAGTCACCGCGCCTGACCCACTTTTAATTCTCATTGGAAAACAATGTGATTCTTAAATTTTGCTTTATATATGTGTTAGAATTTGACATAATCTATGCAGTGTGCCAGGTAGCAATAAAAGGGATGGCCATTTCTAAATGCCTTTTCTTAGATAAGAGCTTTCCTCAAACTTAATACTTCCTTAGCGGTGTGTGTGTGTTTGTGTGCGTGTTGGGATGGGGCTGGTTCTTGGATCCATCTTGATTTGCAGTGGTCTTTTAGGGACCGCTAAGAGATGTTTTTATGTTATACTTTCCTCAAATGTCACAAAGTGTTTTTGAAAAATGAGAGCTTTTAAATCTATTAAAAAAAGAATATTTAAATGTTTTTTCCAATCACTACATATACAATCAGTATATTAATCTGCCAGTATGGGTCCCAGGGATATAACAATTTTCTATATATCAAATAAATATTTGATTTAAATTTTAACTCATTTTGAATGATTTGCTCTAAATAAACCACTTGTCCGTTTTCTTTAAATAACTTTTTGTGTTTATGTAAAGTATTCATTGAGTTTTAAGGTTTAAACAAAATCATACAAGAAATTAGAAGGATGTTGGCATAAATTAAGCACTTTATTTTTCTTTATTTTTTGTATTTATAAATCTTTCTTTATTGAATTCTTTTGTAGTTTAGCCTAAAGGCGTTTTTTTCTTAGGTGTTGCAATTATAATTAAATTTGTGTGACTCTGCTATTGAGATAAAGCCATAATTTTATCTGAGAATTGCAGCAGTATCAGATTCTGCTTATCACACCAGATTTTAAATTTATATCTATATCAGAAATATAATGCAAAGGATGGCAGTATGGAATCATGTCGCTATAATCGAAACCTAAGTAAATGTGATCTATTTTTTTTTTTTAAATGACAGTTCCAAGGAAAGAATTTCTTTCTGTGAACAACAAGGAAATAACAAGTGCTTCTTAGTTAAGAATCAGAACATTTTACTGCGAAGCATTATAATTTATTTCCTCCATTCTTCCTAGGAATCTTTATTAAGAGAAAATATGCAAAAGGACCTGGGAAGAATTAAGCTTGAAGGTGTTGCAGAAGAAACGGACAACCTGCAAAAGAAGGTAAATTCTTTCCATAACGAACCAACCTTCCTGCAGGTCCCTCCCATCAGCCCTCCTGAACAATTGCCTTGGGGCTGTCCGCAAGGTTCTGATTAGATCATGCCAGCCTCTTCCTCCCACGAGCTGTGCTCCAGTTACTTAATCATCAAATTGGTTTTGACCCTGCCAGTTTCTGTGGTTTAGTGGGAAAAGGCTCCCGACTTAATGTCTGTTGTCATCTCTGCTGAGGACGGAGTTGGGCAGTCTCTTAGCTCTGACTTACATTTTCTCCTCTGAAACAACGGGTGGGGCGGGGATGAAAAGATCGCTGAGGTTTCTTCCTCCTCCTAAATTCATTCAGTAATCAAGCACATGGTGAGCCCAAAAGCATGGACTGAACATCAGTAATGCTCTCTAAAACTTTCTGGGTGGAGCAGGGAGCGCACAGACCTCATGACGTGGTGTCTGTGCAACCTTCAGCCTTCAGGTTGGGGTGGTTCTGATTTTAGGGCTCTGAGTGGCAAGTGAGCTTGTTTTTATGTCATCAGGGAATTATTTATTCTGTTTAACCTGTGACAGGAATGGCATTTAGTGACTTAAAAAAGAATCTCGCCCTCTGCAGATGGTGAGGAAGGATTACTGTCAAATTTACTATTTTTTCATTTATGAATTTTGTATGTGCGTGTGTGTGTGTGTGTGTGTGTGTGTGTGTGTGTGTGTGTACTGTGTGTACTGTGATGCTGTATCTATACATATGGATGTCTAATCTCCATCAACACATGCACACATACACAAACATCACCCTAGAAAGTATAGTTTGGCTCCTGTTAATTGAGAATTAACGATGTTTTGGAAAGAGTTGAAGGGTTTAAGTTTGGGTTTAAGTACCTCATCAAGCAAACATTTGGTTGGAAATGATAAGCTGATTAAAATAAATTCTCTGTATCCATTAAAGCAGATTCTACTTGGTCTTGACTAGAAAATACTTTTAGACCCAGTCTGAGTTACTTTACATTCTTGGAAATTACAAACAACCTTTCCTTTTGCAAATAGTAAAAATCCCAGTAAAAATAACAGCTGAGGACAGCTAAGTGGTAGCCTCTGGGCTGCTGACTTCCTGGCTCTCGTCTTGTGTAGTTCTCGTAGCAGCCCCAGGAGGTAAGCATTACTGTTTCCCAAGTGTTACACACAATGCTTGGAGATGTCTGGGCCTATCCACAGCCTGGCAGAATCAGGTCTAAAATCAGCTTGCCTGACTCCGTGTTCTTAACTCCTAGAGACTAACATTTCATAGGCCATACAAATCAGTAAGGTTTGCTTTCTATATTCTGTATATTTGGGTTTTAAAGTGAATCGAGGGCCTTCACAGTATAGACACTAGGAGACTCTGTAGTTTAATACACAATTAGCCTGCTTTTGAAAACATACCCATCTTTTCTTACGCTGAGTGAGTTGTAGATTATTTCATTAACTACTGAGTCCATTTATAACCCCAAAATATGAACCTCAGCTTGCATAATAGTGCTCATCTTTACTCTATATTCTGGAATATATGTTGTTGCTGATAAGTGACAACCATGGAATACTAAAGTTTGCATATTATTTAAAGTCAGATTCCTTAAAGTCAAACTAACCTGAGACTTTATTTTTCCACCAGCTCACTAGAATGTTAGCAAGTACCCAAAAGGTGAACAGGGCAACTGAGAGAATCTTCAAGGAGAGTCGAGACCTGGCCATAGCCATTGAGAGGTTGCGGATGAACATCACAGGTAGTGTGGGCAGCGTCTAGTTTGAAGTGTCTGTCCTTATCTAGTAAGAAGTCACTGTCGCTTTTTTAAACATATGAATAGATGTATATCCCTTGCATTGGGCTTTCTGGAACCAGAGGGACTGCAATAGTTTGGGGATCCTGAAATGTGTAAGCTTTAGTCTTTCACTGAGAGCTTTAGCTTTAAAAAATGCATATTTCTTTTTTAATTTTGTGCATTACACCTGAAACTTAGATCCTAATTCTCAAGCCGCGTTATGGTAAAGTTAGTATGGTAGCTCCCCATCCATTTGCCCAGAATAGGAGCTGATGGTATTTGGGACTTCGGTTTGGTACCAAGTATATCCATCGTATTAGAATAATTTAATCATTTCTCAGTTGGGTGTGCTGTGGCTTTTAGCATGCTATTTTCAGTTTTCCAGCTACCAGAAATATATGATCACTCTTCTTTTTGAATTATAGTGTAAGGGCTTAAAAAGTACAGAATCCAATGCAAATCAGACTTTATAGGGCAAAAGGTAAGGAAATTATTAGAACAAATTATGTTTAATTAAAAAAGTAGGATCAAGCATTGGTGGTTTATTTATGTCGTAAATATTTATTGAGAACATTTATTTTTCATGTGCAGATGTCTTTGCCAGGTACAAGGAAATGCTGAGGTTGACACCATGTCCCTGCCTTTAGGGAGTTTATTGGTGCATGGAAAGACTTTGAAATAGGCCAGTAATCCCAAGTTCATGGATGTTTAGTTAAGGGATGTACAGAGTACATTGGGATACACCAGGTGGCCTGGCCTGGCATGGAGGTCCAACTCAGCTTAGGTAAACAGAGCAGTCCTCAGCAGAGAAGTGTCTAAGTTTTTCACTTGCTACTGGCCACTTTTCAGAGGCTTATTAAATGATTGGTGAATTTTCTCCATAGAAATTATTGAAAAGACCACTTTAAATCAGACTTTGGATGAAGATTTCCTGCTACTCAATTCTACACTTCAGAGCATGCAACAGAACGGGGCGTCTTTGCTGGAAATCACGCAGAGAAGAGACTTCACACAGTCGCACCAAAATGCCACTCTTGAACTCAAGTGAGTTCCCAGTTACCGCTCACAGTGCAACCAAGTAGAGAGAGAAACTTGCATGCTATCTCCAAAGGAGAAGGAGGCATCCTGGAGGAAAAGTGCTCACTGGGAATGGAATATCCTAAGAGAGGAGAAGGGGCCCTGTGGTCAAGTAAAGGAAGAGGTGGTTACTGACCCCTCCAAATATAGAACGGTGTAATCTGTGCAGCCCATATAATCTATCTTTGTGCTATCATGCAGTGGCTTCTGTCCTTTTCTGTGATTCTGGATGTTTCCACCTAGCACAAACAGCAGAGCCTCATGGTACTGTAGACCAAGGATAAGGCAGTAAACTCTCATAGAAAAAAATCGTTGGTGGCCACCAATACCATGAACTCCAAGACAGGTCAATGTTATGCCAGAATAATTGAACTCAGTTCTATACGAAAGTACAGTTACATTGAAACCCATGATGTGAAGTGACACAGAGATCACAAAACATTCTTACATACAGTCACAAGGAGTTTGGAGTTTCCTTTCCAGCTTTTATCTTAGCATTTCCATACAGGTATTACTAGCACAGGCTGCGTCTCTGCCAGGTTGTAATGAATGTGTGAAGTGCTGTTTTAAATAGTTACTTGACACTTCATTAAAACTTTGTTCTTGAATTTCCTATCTAAACTATAATCAGATGAAATGATATAGTCCTGTGAGATATTTAAACTTTAATATTTTGCTATTTTAAATTATGTTGTGATGGACTTCTTATGCAAATGCTTTATCTATTTTTCTATATTGAAATATCAAATATTTATTTATACTGTATATATCTCATCTTTTTCTGTATTTCAGATTATTATCAGGGTAGATATTAAGAAGTAGAATTATTGGCTGGGCACGGTGGCTCACACCTGTAATCCCAGCACTTTGGGAGGCTGAGGCAGGCGGGTCATCTGAAGTCAGGAGTTCAAAACCAGCCTGGCCAACAAGGCCAACCCCGTCTCTACTAAAAATACAAAAATTAGCCTGGCATAGTGGTGGACACCTGTAATCCCAGCTACTCAGGAGGCTGAGGCAGGAGAATTGCTTGAACCTGGGAGGCGGAGGTTGCAGTGAGCTGAGATCGTGCCACTGCACTCCAGCCTGGGCAACAAAGCAAGACTCCGTCTCAAAAAAAAAAAAAAAAAGAAGAAAAAGTGGAATTATTTAGTCAAAGAATTTGCATTTTGAGGATTCCTAACATGCGCTTCCAAATAATTTTTTAAATATTTTTTAAAAACAATGTGCACTGCCACCAGCAACACACTAGAGGGTTGGGCATGTGGCCTTTTTCATCGTAGAACATAATTTTTGACGTTGTTGATTTGTTAGGTGAAAAACAAAAGGAGGTGTTTACGGTTGGATGGAGTTTGGAGAGAGGACTAGTAATCTAATTACTAGAATAATAGGGTCTGGAAAGGGCTCTGAGAGAACTAAGATCTAAAGGCCTTGGGGGGAAATGAGAGGAGGGTGTGGTGCCAGGAGACGGGCGTGAGCAGCTGTCTGTGGAGCCCCTCCTCTGTGCCAGGAGAGTGCCAGCTTCTCTTCTCACATTGTGCTCTGTGATCGTCTCAGTCTTTCCAGGTAGGGTAGAATCCAGTTGAGGAAACTGAGGCCCAGAGAATATAAGTAACTTGCCCTATGTTAATTAAGCCTCCAGGACAATATGAAACCTGACCACAAACCTGAATCTGTTTGAGTCTAAACCCTATTATTTTCCCACCCAGAACAAAAGGAAGTACCATTTGAGACCCAATCCATAAAAGATGGGCAGGTGGAATTTGGACAGTCAGAGACATTGAGGGCCTTTCAGGGGCAGGGAAACAAGATCTCAGTCTAGCATAGGTGGAGAGCCATTGAGTGAGGGAACACTGGAGCCAAAGAAGCTCAGCTGAAGTTTGCATCGAATTTGAGAGGCAATGGGGAGTGGTCACAGAAGCCAAGTTGAACGTTAGTCCTGCAGCCCCAACTGCACACTGAGGCTTCAGCTGTGCTCCTCTTGGGCATCTCCAACCAGGTCTTCCCAGGACCTGCCCACCCTGGAGGTGACGCCCCTGGGTTGGACTCTGCTCCCTAACCTTCCTCAGCCCCCCACACATCTGAGTTGGTGGGGAGCATGTGAAGGATGGAGATTCCCAGGCCCACCCTGCAGATCCTAGAGAATCATTTTGTGAGGCTGTCCCTTCCCACCGTTACCCATCTGAGATCAGTGCATTCATTCATTCATTCATTCATTCATTCAGCAAAGTGACCTGAACCCTGGCATTGTGCCAGGAGTTGGGGACATACAGGGGAACAATAGAGCCTTTTGCCCACTAGGAACTCGTGGTCCATTTGGGGAAAGTTTATTTTCTGAATATGCACTTTAAATACAATAAGAAAGTTTAAAATAGAGGTCAAATTTTCATCTATAGGATGATGTTACTATCTAAACCACAATCACATGAGATGATACAGTCCTCAATGACTTGAACAAGATTAACCCCCAAAAGCAAAACAAAACAAAAAAACCCCAGCACTCTTCATTAGCTTCTTCTAGCAAAATTGACAGAGGAAACTGGTGTTTCTCAAGCTATGTTCCTCTACAACACTAGTGTCCCATGAACTCCTAGGCAGATTCCTTAAACAAATATTAACCTTCCTAGGATCTGCAAGGCGGGCCTGGGACTCTCCATCCTTAACAAGCTCCCCAGCAACTCAGATGTGTAGGTGGCTGAGGAAGGTTAGGGAGCGGAGCCCAGCCCTAGGGCGCCGCCTCTAGGGTGGATGGTTCCGGGAAGACCTGGTTGAATAGCCTGAAAGGAGGGGGAGAGGCAGGGCCAGCCCCCACCTCCACCTGTTCCCCTCAGTGCCTCCTGACCCTCCCCTACTGGCGACGGCCTCTACGACCCCTTTCTCTGTCACTGCCGTTATGGTTTCACTTGGAATAAAGTTATTAATAAGATTGCTGATCTCTCTAATTTGCAAGTAAAAATATTACTAAAGAGACCTTTTATTTTAAAAGTCAAGAGTTTAAAATGTATTCTCTGGCCTCCACTTTCCAATTTTCCATAGATAATCCCTATATATATGCCATTTCAAGTTACATGGATGATTTTAGGAATTATCTGCTTTTTAATAATAATTCTTAGAAAATTGGTGGTTCATGCTGAAGCATGGCAATCATATAGATGAGAAGTTTAGCACACAGACGGATTGCTTTGCATGGTGGGTTGGGGGTCTCCAGGACTACCACCACATTCAGAGTTTCACCAGGACCCCCAGGATCCAGCATATAACTGTACTTACAGCTAAGATTTATTAAGGAGGTCCAGCCAGATGGGACAAAAGGACACAGCAGAGTCTGGAGGAATCCATGAAGTCCTCTCCCCGTGTGGGATCCCGGAGAGCACTCCTCCCCCAGCAAGAAAAATGCAGCACCATGTGTGTGATGTTTGTGCCCAGGGAAGCCTGTCAGAGATTCTGTATCCAGGGATTTTGTTGGAGCTGTACTGGTAGGCACCCTCTGCCTAGCACATAGCAAAACTCGACTCCCAGAAGGAAAGCAGGTGTTCAGCATAAACCACGTTGCTTGCACAAACAGCCCAGGTAGTGAGCTACTCTTAGCAGTTAGGGATCTGTGGGAACACAGCCCACCTCACCAGCAGGCCTTTCAAAGGAGAGCGGGCTCCAGCCTGCCACGTTGACTCTTTGCTACACACTTTGGATTATTGTTTGTAGCTGTTTTTCAGATGATTTCCATGCTGGTATCTCAGACCTGTTAAAATATTTTTATTTATTTATTTATTTTTATAGTCTCCCAGGCTGGGGTATAGTGGCACGATCTCAGCTCACTGCAACTTCCGCCTCCTGGGTTCAAGCAATTCTCCCTCCTTAGCCTCCTGAGTAGCTAAGATTACAGGCACCCGCCATCATGCCCAGCTAATTTTTGTAATTTTGTATTTTTGTAGAGACAGGGTTTCACCATGTTGGCCAGGCTGGTCTTGGACTCCTGTCCTCAGGTGATCTGCCCGCCTCGGCCTCCCAAAGTGCTGGGATTACCGGCGTGAGCCACTGTGACCGACCAAAGATACTTCATTAAAGAAGCACATTCCATGACACAGTGTCTGCTTAGGAGAGACAAGTTCTGTACTGCAGGTCTTCTCAAAGCTTTTAGTACACTCAAAGCTTTTAGTACGCCCATCAGCAGCCCCGTGGAGGATCCAGCTACGCTTCTTTCACCCTGGAATATTTGTTCAAGGAATCTGCCTGGCAGTTCTTGGGACACTGGTGTTGTAGAGGAACATAGTTTGGGAAACACCAGTTTCCTCTGTTAATTTTGCTAGAAGAAGCTAATGAAGTGCTGAGTGGGTTTTTTTTGTTGCTTAATCTTGTTCAAATTATTGAGGAGTATGTCATTCACGTGATTGTAGTTTAGATAGTAGAGTTACCTTATAGATGAAAATTTGGTTTCTATTTTGAACTTTATTTTCTTTTTGAGACAGGGTCTCACTCAGTCACCCAGGCTGGAGTGCAGTGGCACAATCTCAGCTCACTGCAGCCTCCACCTCCCAGGCTGAAGTGATTTTCCTACCTCAGCCTCCTGAGTAGCTGGGACTACAGGCATGTGCCACCACACCTGGCTAATTTATTTTAAATTTTCTTAGAGAGCTATCTCATTTAATAAAAGGAATAACAGATTCATGATCAGACATTAGAAATATATTGGGTTTATTCGTGTTTTCTTATGTATGTGTTTTAGTTCTTGTTGCCTGCTCATAATGCAAAGTCTTTATTATCATTAAAAATTGTAAGTATATCATTAAAAACTATAAGTCCTGATGTTATTCTAATAATGTCAGAGTTCAAATTTATATCCTTGACAAATGTTTTTGATCGTGTCTTAACCCAGTAACCTGACACCTGTGAAAGCTGAGGGCGTTTTACAAGGCATTTTCCATAGAATTTTTCAAAGTTCTCCTGACAAATTGAAATGAAGAGTTCATAGGATATTCCCCACCACTGCAAGGATTTGTAGTATGAAATTTTATTATTCTATGCAGCTATAAATTCAAAATTGATTTAAATAAGCAGTTTGATGGCATATTTATAAAGGCATAGGAAAAAAATCGTTTGATATTCTAAAGCTTGCGTTTATCCATGGTACAAATCATATCTTTTTGTCACTTTGAATTTGAAAGCTTTTATGAAATCTGCTGCTTCTTAACTAGCTGCAGAAAATCCTTTTACCATATATATAAATTGGTAAATTCACTGAATAGCCTTCTTTCAATTTCTTGCTGTATTATATATAATGAAAGATGGCAGTTCCCATCAACACAGAATGTTGTCCCAATTTCCTGAATCCAGATTCATGGAGATGATCTTTTTAAATTCCATTACTAAAATGTATTAGAAAGTTTAAGTGTTCAGATTCTCACAAAGCCCACTGGACCCCAGTTTACCAGGAAATTTGGGGAGGAGGGGTTTAATGACTTTCATCATTTATAAAATCATCAGAGCTGATAAAAGAAGTAAAGCTTTGGGCCGGGCACGGTGACTCACGCCTGTAATCCCAGCACTTCGGGAGGCCAAGGCGGGCGGATCACCTGAGGTCAGGAGTTTGAGACCAACCTGGCCAACATGGTGAAACCCAAACCCTGTGTCTACTAAACAATACAAAAATTAGCTGGGTGTGATGGCAGGCACCTTAATCCCAGCTACTTGGGAGGCAGAGGCAGGAGAATCGTTTGAGCCCGGGAGGCAGAGGTTGCAGTGAGTTGAGATCAAGCCATTGCACTGAAACCTAGGGGACAAGAGTGAGACTTCTCTCAAAAAAAAAAAAAAGTAGTAAAGCTTTGAAAGCTTCAAGACTTGTGCCTGCTCATGGTCATCCTAACCAGCTTAACTTGAAATACACCTGAGATGAAAGGTCACTGTGCCTGTACATTTCAGGAAACTATATGGGAACATGGAAGGTCACTGTGCACTTGTATAAATACCGTTTACTTCCTGGCATGAATAAATGTATCTGTGAGATGCACCACTTAAAAAAAAAAAAGACAATTTGTTAAGGATAAAATATAAACCTGCCATACCAGTAGCTATCTTAGAAAAATTGTTTCCATTCTTAAGAAGTTATGATGTATCACTTACAATTTCAAAAAGAGACTAGGCATAAATATGTAAAAATTTTTTCCACTATTATTTCAGAGATAGGAGTTTTGTTGGTCATTTACTTACTATGTGAACCATTCATATTTATCAGGGCTGCTGAAGATTTATTGTCACAAATTCAGGAAAATTACCAAAAGCCGCTGGAAGAATTGGAGGTATTAAAAGAAGCAACAAGCCACCTCCTTTCAAGGCACAACAGTGAACTACAGGCGGCTGAGGTGCTTGTGAGGGAAGCCGAGGCAAAGACCGAGGAAAGCAACCACCTGCTGTTCATGGTCAATGCTAACCTGAGAGAATTCAGTGTGAGTCTCACTCTCTCTCTCCTTCTCAATTATAACGGGTAACAAAATACTCCAACGTAAGCAATTAAAAGTGAGCCCTGGTCTGGCCAGGTGGTTCGCGCCTGTAATCCCAGCACTTTGGGAGGCCGAGGCGAGCAGATCATGAGGTCAAGAAATGGAGACCATCCTGGCCAACATGGTGAAACCCCGTCTCTACTAAAAATACAAAAATTAGCTGGGCGTGGTTGCGCGTGCCTGTGGTCCCAGCTACTTGGGAGGCTGAGGCAGGAGAATCGCTTGAACTCGGGAGGTAGAGGTTGTAGTGAGCCGAGATTGCACCACCGCACTCCAGCCTGGCGACAGAATGAGACTCCATCTCAAAAGATAAAATAAAATAAAAGGGAGTCCCGTGCACTAACTTCTGCACATAGCATTAGGCACCAAAGGTCAGAGGCAGAGTTGCTTTTATGAAACATCCTTAAAATGCCATTTCTGCTGCAGGATAAAAAGCTACATGTTCAAGAAGAACAAAATCTGACCTCAGAGCTCATTGCCCGAGGACGAGGACTGATAGATACTGCTGCTGTACAAACAGATGCTGTGCAAGATGCTCTAGAGGTGAGTTACCACTCAGCACGGCCACAGTACAGTTTTTAAAGAATCTTCACACATCTTGTCTATATGCACATGTATCTGTTATTAAATAGATGTGCATATATTTACAATATTAATTTCTCCATGTAGCACTTAGAGCATCACCAGGATACGCTACTTTTATGGTCTGCCAAAATCAGGCACCACGTAGATGACCTGGTCATGCACATGTCCCAAAGGAACGCGCTTGACCTGGTCTACAGCGCTGAGGACCATGCCGCTGAGTTCCAGAGACTGGCAGACGTTCTGGACAGGTAGGAACATGCCTTTGTGGGAATTCAAGAGTTTGCAATCTATTGATTAGAGAAAACAAAGATGGACGTTTTTTTCACAGCGGTGGGTCACTCTTCCTTTGTGTAAAAATGAGCACTCCTGTTTTATTTACCTGGCAAGTTGGATTCCCTCGTGTCTGCTAATATAGTTTACCATTGGCCTACATATCTGATGGAAAAATGCAAATAATGGAATAAGACTTAAAACACATAGTATGCGGCCGGGCACAGTGGCTCATGCCTATAATCCCAGCACTTTGGGAGGCCGAGGCGGGCAGATCATGAGGTCAGGAGATCAAGACCATCCTGGCTAACACAGTGAAACCTGTCTCTACTAAAAATACAAAAAATTAGCCGGGCATGGTGGTGGGCGCCTGTAGTCCCAGCTACTCCGGAGGCTGAGGCAGGAGAATGGCGTGAACCTGGGAGGCAGAGCTTGCAGTGAGCTGAGATTGTGCCACTGTACTCCAGCCTGAGTGACAGAGCGAGACTCCGTCTCAAAAAAAAAAAAACATAGTAGGCTACAGTTTCAAGCCATCAGGTCTTTATTAAGCACCTACTGAGTGCTCAGAGCTTTGTTAGGTTGCAGGTGGGACAGAATGAGGTTATTAATTTCTTTACAGATCCGGCCTTTTTGGAGTGTATTATTTGGGTGGAGGATGTGGCTGTCCACTCTCTCCTATAGAAGTGTTGAGAGTCTCTTTTCCAATCCCTGAGAGATACCACCTCCAATTATTTTCTACTGCCTGAAAGTCTGCCATTGTAATATAATTACTTTAACTTATATTTTTTGGATATTTGAAAAATATGTACTCAACTTGCTAAAAATGCCTTTAAATGAGAAGCACAATTTTAGCCAGCCGTTTCAAACTTGTCTGCACACTGGAATCTTCTGGGGAGCTTCTTAAGACGCCAATGCCTTTGTTCCTTAGCTGCCTTCCCCACAAAGGTTGTGACTTAATGGGACTGGGATGTAGCCTGGGTTTTGTGATTTTTTTTTAAACCCTAAGGTGATTCTAGTGTGCAGCAAATGTGGGACCTGAAGTTTTAGGTGTTACCAGTGATTTACACAATACTGTGAGTTAATTGGTAAATTTCTTTCTTTAAAATTTGCTATGCATTATGGGTGACAAAGCTGGCCACACTGGGAAGATGTATGTTCTTGTGTGTGCGTGTTCTGTGGAAAGGGAAAGATGCGTATCTCCTTATTTGAAAAATGCTGACATAAAAGATTAGTTCACACAACAAAAGTAATTAAAAATGATATGATAGAATATTGCATACATTATGTGCTAAATTGAGTACTGCTTCCTAATATGTCTTGGGGATCAGTAGTGGAAAATGGCATGAGATACTAGCTTCTCTCTTCTCATCAGTTTTCATCATTTCCCCCAGAGAAAAACATGTTCTGACTCCATACCTAGCTAAAACAAAATCTTTATTACTTTGTATGACTAGTATAAGCAATTTGTTGTGATAACACGAAGTTAAATTAGTATATTTTATTTATAAATCATAGAATTTTGCCCGTCCAATAGTAACAAGCAATAACTGCTAATATTTGGTCTGGGAATTGCCCGACTCAATAACCTTGGAAAGAAAATGAAGTGAGTTACTCAGCAGGCAAAGATGTGCCCATTGCCAGACTTTATTTTCAAGATCGAGAGCACTGGATGACCTTGTGCCATGACCGGTTACCAAGTTCCTAAGTGACGTGCCCACTTGTTAGAATGATGTTGAGCTGATTGAAATATTAGCTGATCTTCCTCCAGAATTTCTAGTGAATTTTGTAAAATTGTCATGCCATTTGAGGGATAAGATTCAGCGACCTCAAGTATGCTTAGGAACACTTCTTGGAGGTTAACAAGTGTGTTGCAGGGAGTTTATAACCAATGCAAACATGCAACGGCACCCCAGACATGCACAGGGAGTTGGAACAGAGATTGAGGAATGCTGAGGGCAGCTTGTGGAAAGTGATGAATGGTTGTCTAAGGGAAACAGCAGTAGTCTCTTCTTGGGTATTGATTAAATAGCAGTTCTGAGTGTTATTGTGACAAAGTGGCTATGGCTTCTCAAAAATTGCTTTTGAAGTTACATGGGAACCCACAGGTTGTTATTTTTTATGGATGATACTCTTCTAAGGGGAAAGAAGATAGGAGGCTTTCAAGACTAGTAGGCATTTATGATTTTTGTGAGTGAATCGGCAAGTTTGATTTAGCTTATCATAACGTATCTAAATATGCTGCTTTGATAGTGGCCTTGAAAATGTCAGAAATGTGTCCCTGAATGCCACCAGTGCAGCCTATGTCCATTACAACATCCAGAACCTGATCGAAGAATCGGAGGAACTGGCCAAAGATGCTCACAGGACTGTGACTGAGATGAGCCTGGTAGGAAATGCCGTGGGCTTCTTTTTCTGGGCTCTGTGGGAGATTGTTCTGTACCCGGTTTGAACAGAGATCAGTGGCCCCCAATTCTGCCTATTAACATTCTTTTCTGGTAGAATCTGTTTCTGGCTTCTGTCATCATGTGATCTGCGCTTTAATTTTTTAAGATCATAAATACTTCTTTATACAGACTAGAAACCAGCGTAGAGATGAGAACAATCTCACATTTCCTTGAGCTAAAAATGATAATGCTACTTGATACCTACTGGAGACATTTTTCTTTAATTACGGTGAAAATCTCTATTGAATGGCTAGTTTCCTTCCTTATCTACTTAAAAATGTCTTTGTGTTCTCTTGCCTCAGCCATTTGAAATTGTCCCTACCTGGTACCTGGCTGACTTTCTTGCTGGGAATGTGGCTGGGGGCTACTCTGATGGAGTCACTTCCTCCATCCCCAGCAGGACTCCATCTGCCCTGCTCTCACCATGCTTAAGCGGTTCTGTTTTCCAGCTCTCAGAATCCCTTGTTTCTAATGGGAAAGCGGCCGTGCAGCGCAGCTCCAGATTTCTAAATGAAGGCGACAACCTCAGCAGGAAGCTTCCAGGTCAGCGTGTGGCTCGGACGGTGTAGACAGGCAGAGTGAGCGTGAGCATCTCGCTGAGCAACCTCTAAGAACGTTCTCTTTGCATGCAGCAACTTGAAACTTAGCATTTCTATGTCCTATTTATATTCCGATTTCCTATCATATAAACTTTCCTATCATGTAAACTTTCCTATCGTATAAACTTCCTATCACATCAACTTCATATAATTTGGCATTTTTATTCTAGTGATATCTGTTCCTTTATTGTGCAGTCATCTCTATCTTTAACCTGTCCTTAATCCTCCACTCGTCGCCTTAGCTTGGAGCCTTCACTGTTCTTCCTAGTGTCTCTTGGGTTATCTTTGATTGTGTGCGCTCCTTTATTTTTCCTTGAGGAGATATATTATGCTTGATATTTGTTTTACCTTTCTCATGGGACTAATATCATGTTAGACTCATGGTAGGTTCTCGTTTAATAATTATTACATTAAATCATAATTGATTTAGCCATTTTCCAAAAAATATCTATGCAGTTAATTTGTCCTAAAGTTTCAAGAAAGAATGACTTGGCATATGTAAGAGCAATCCATCCAATAAACATAAACCAAAATGGCATCAGGAATCTGTTATGAAAGAGAAACTATGTAGGCATACTTTTTAAATAACAAATAACACGCTTTCCATCTTAATATATTCTAATAGATCAAAAATACCAAGATTTCTGGAGGAGTAAATAGTGGGCCATACTCACAGCTCATTCCCTTTTCAGGTGACTTACTTCCAAGTCTAACACTGGATCCTTCCACAACTGTCTGAACCAAAGGCTTGGATATGTGCATAAATTTTTTTTCTCATTGAGTGACACAATTTAAAATTTGTGTTGGCATCTCACAGTATCGAAAATGCATAATGTGTTGATGGGCTGTAATTTCAGTCTGTACAACTAGAGGTACTTCATAGGTAGTGAAATTGGGAGCTTGCTGGCAATTAAAATTTCATGTTTTCACCATGTGCTCAAAATCAAAATGTGATTATATGTTATGAACAGAAATTTTAAAAGCAAAAGCTGTGATCAAACTTGAGAAGGAGGTTGAGTTGAGTTCCAGTTGGGTGGCCAGAAGGGAATAGAAGGGGATGGAGGATTGGCCAGAGATGCAGGTGGGAGACTATGAGGAAGACTCCCAGGTGGGAGCCCACCTTAGGGGTTTGACAACCCAGAGGAGAAAGGTGACCAAGATTCAGATGGGGATAGAAAGTTAGTGCATCTGATTAAGACTGAGTGACTTAAACACAGCTCTTGGTCCTTGAGCTCTAGTAAAATTGGACATGAAATTTAAGTAGAAATATTAGTGAGAAAGTCAACAAGCGAAGTAGAGAAAATGATTGAGCAAGCTAGAAACACATTCTTAATTTCTTTTTTTTTTCGAGATGGAGTCTTGCTCTTTCTCCCAGGCTGGAGTGCAGTGGCGCTATCTCGGCTCACTGTAAGCTCCGCCTCCCGGGTACACGCCATTCTCCCGCCTCAACCTCTCGAGTAGCTGGGACTACAGGCGTCTGCCAGCAGGCTTGGCTAATTTTGTGTGTGTGTGTGTGTGTGTGTGTGTGTGTGTGTGTGTGTGTGTGTGTGTGTGTGTATTTTTAGTAGAGACAGGGTTTCACCGTGTTAGCCAGGCTGGTCTCAATCTCCTGACCTCGTGATCCACCCGCCTCAGCCTCCCAAAGTGCTGGGATTACAGGCGTGAGCCACCGCGTCCGGCCCACACTCTTAATTTCTATAATGAATGTTGCTCAGTCTTGCTGGAAAAACTGTCAACATTGGGAGTCTCTTTAGAAAGCTATGAATTCTGTAGATGGTCAAGAATGACAAAGCTGTTGCCTAGGCAACCTTTTAGTAGGCTAACCTGAAAGGAAACATTTTTCTCCCTTTAAATAGTTATTGCATTGGAACTGAGTGAACTGAGAAATAAGACAAACAGATTTCAAGAGAATGCTGATGAAATTACCAGGCAGACCAATGAATCAGTCTTGATACTCAGAGCAATTCCTGAAGGTAAGTGGAAAAGACGTTCTTCTTTAAATCACGTCTTCTCACTATAAAAGCATCACTCAGGAGCGTAAGGAAGTCCCGCCTCAAGACTGGTCAAGGCGCTAGCTCAAAAATGAGACTAAGATTGACAAAATTTTTACTTGGAAAGGAATAAGACTTCGAAATGAAAATCATTGGTTTTTAAAATAACATCACAATATTTGCATCAAACTGCTAGAATTTATAATCTTAAAAACAGAGATTGCATAGTACCATCTGAATTGCTTACTTTTGAAATGCTTGACACATTGCTTAGAGGAAGAAGGACCATTGAAAGAAGTCAGCAAGTAAAGAAGCTGGAATGTGCTTTACCTGCCTAAGGGGAAAATGCCAGATTCATTATCAGTGTGGCAAACTGAAGACTGCTTGCTTGGCCGTCTTCCTTAGCGAGGCAGTAAAACATTAGGCTCACTGATCACTTTAATACTGATGGTTTAGAAATGTGGTATTCTTGAAAATTTTAAATAGGGTAATTTTTTTAAGTCTAATACAAATGAATTACGCTACACCTCAAACTTCTCTTTTGTTCTTTTGTTGTCTTTTACTTCTAAAGTTTCTATTGTTTTATAGAGACCAGGTCTTGCTATGTTGCCCAGATTGGCCTTGAATTCTTGGCCTCAAGCGACCCTCTTGCCTTGGTCTCCCAAAATGCTGGATTACAAGCGTGAGCCACTGTGCCCATCCTCCTTTTTTGCTTAATAAACATCTTTTGAAAAAGTTTTATAAAGTGCTCAAAGGAGCACTTTAAAAGTGCTTTAAAGCCCTTAAAAACAGGAAGCCCAAAGTCCTTCTGTCTGCAGGGCTTCTGTGTGTAAGCATGGAGTCACCTGGGGAAACGGGGCATGCTGCGTTGGGCTTACTTCTTGCCTTGAAACAATGAAGCATTTTCTGATCTGGAAGACTTTTATTTCCTTTTCTTTTTTTATAAGGATGCCATGTATATTTTGACTAAATGCTTAATAACATTTTTATTTGAAAATAATTTTGAGCTTACAGAAAAGTTGCAAGGAAAGTAAAAAGGCCACCTGTATACCCTTTTTCCAGCTTTTTCTGCGGTAAATGTTTTGCCCCACTTGTGATTAAATGCTTCAGAAATGAATGATAGTGTCTTTTAAAAATCCTCACCCAGATTTTCTAGAATAACTGAATTCTAATTTACCTTGAGTGGCGGTTTAGCCTTTATTCTGCTGTTACTTCTAGCAGCCAGTTGATGCTATGGGCAAATACCTCTTCCTGTAACTTAAGACATTCCCACCTCAGCTGCAGAACTAGGATCCAAATCCTTAGTATCCAGACATGAAAGGAGGTGGAGAACATGTTTCATGAAGGTGAGAAGGGGGTGATGGAAAAGGACCCAAATAAAGAAATGTAGCTGATTAAGATGTAAGACACAGATCACACGGCGATTGGTCATTACTTTTGTGATCTCATTGTGTACTGAAATCATATTCCAGAGAAGTATTAACAAAAATTATTTCATTTGTCCCTAAAAGGGGATAGTAGAGCATAAGATATGCAGTTTTAATATTGCCATTAGAAACAAGAAGCTCTTAGGTCATTGACCCCTGCCCGAAAGAAAAAAAAAGCAAACAAGCCAGCCTCAGTTTGTGTTGAGCATCAGTAATATGACAATAATGTATTTCTGTGCAAAATTACATTTGTTGTAGTTTTATTCTTTTCTCTGTGTGTAAGCAGCAAAAGTGCATGCTTGTGTATACATTTATTTTAGATAGAAGAGACAAAGGAGCCAAAACCAAAGAGCTGGCCACGTCTGCAAGCCATAGCGCGGTGAGCACGCTGAGGGACGTGGCAGGGCTGAGCCAGGAGCTGCTGAGCACATCTGCCAGCCTGTCCAGGGTCAACGCCACATTACAAGAGACACACCAGCTTCTGCAGGACTCCACCATGGCCAGTATGTCAGTGCCCTTCCTTCCAGTCATGACCATCTGTGTCATGCAGACATGGAGCTAGCTAAGTACACAGTGGTGCGTTGTTCACAACTTTCCTGAAAAGTAGCAGTATGCCAATGTCTGGATTAGCCTTTATAAAGAAAAGGGCCTTAGTCTATGCATGCTACTGGTGCAGTTTTCATCTTAGTACCAAAATGTCATGGATTTGATTATTAGGGTGTTGTTTTACCCAGTGCATTCTTAATGGACAATTAATTATCTTGTTTTTCCCTCTCCCCAACTTTCTTGCCACCCCTTGCCTTCTTGTATTTGTTAGCTCTGTTGGCTGGAAGAAAAGTCAAAGACGTGGAAACTCAAGCCAACCTTTTGTTTGATCGGTTGAAGCCTTTGAAGATGTTAGAAGAGAATCTGAGCAGAAACTTATCAGAAATTAAACTGCTCATCAGCCAGGCCCGGAAACAAGCAGCTTCTGTGAGTTTGGGGCCCCGTGGCTTTCATCACTGGGCTCTCAGTCATGTGGAATCCCAGGGAATTCAGGCAGACGTGGCTCTCAGCCACACTACGTCCCTTAGGCCTTGCAAAGACCCAGATCCCAATAATCCGGGCTTCCTCACAGCCCTGTCTTGGTATATTTAAAGCCAATAACTAGCTTCATTTTCTTTGAGTTCTGCTTTTATTCAACATGCTTCAAAATGTTGTTAGCAAAGAGATTTCCATGTCTTTATGGAGATTTATCATTATAGACTAAATTTAAAACTATTAGCCTGGATAGTGCAGAACATGTCGAATCTACATGTTAACATTACTCTAAGTTTATGGGTTGCATATGGTGTTATTTCTTCATTTTACCAACTTAGTTTTAATAATCCAAGTATTCTTTAAAGTGTTTGTGTAGTATGGGCCTCATCCTTGAGGTGTCTGAGAAAACAATTTGTATGCAACAAAGGCTGCACAAATCCAGGTCACTAAGTGCCTGAGGCACTGGCCACCTAGAACAGTTCACACGTGAGAAGATGTTTTACCTGTGGCACATGGCACTGGCTGTGCCCTAAGGGAAAAAGTTTCCTTTTGAGAGAATGTGCAATCGTCATGTGACTGGGGACTTCCAGAGGATGAATGCAGCCTCTGGGCTTGCATTTGTCCACCTCAGGCTTTCTAGGGAAGAGAAAGGAGCACACGCTCTGTCTTTTCCTCTCAAGTGTCCTTGCTATTGGAAAAGGAATGTTGGTTTCCATGAGCTCTGGCTTGCATCTGTTTCAGTTACAGTTGCTAAATAAATATAGGCTGGGCATGGTAGCTCACATCCATAACTCCCACAATTTGGGAGGTTGAGGTGGGAGGATTGCTTGAGGCCAGGAGTTTGAGATGACCCTAGGAAACATAATGAGATCCTGTCTCTGCTAAAAAAAAAAATCATAATAGCCGGGCTTGGTGGTGTGAACCTGTAGTCCCAGCTACTCAGGAGGCTGAGGCAGGAGGATTGCTCGAGCCTAGGAGTTCAAGGCTGCAGTGAGCTATGATCACGCCATTTGCACTTCAGCCTGGGCAACAGAGCAAGACCCTAAATAAATAAATAAATAAATAAATAAATGTAAGCCCAAGGAATGCTTCTTGATGCTATGGTTAATACCAAACTTATACTCTTTAATGTAAGATACATATGCAAAGAATTACTAATCAAAGAAATATGTAGTAAGTACAATAATTGCTCTATAAATATCTGCTGAGTGAATAAATATATTACCTCTCCATTTATTCACCAGATGATTATCAAATATCCTCTTTGTGTCAGGCAGAAAGATTCCAAGGTGATAAAATCCTTGTCTTTAAGGAATTAAATCTTATGTGAGCAAGACAGTTTCCTATATAAAATAACTTATTAAAAACTAACACTGATTTTCTCATATTTAAACACTTTACCAAATGAAATCATTTTTATTACCATCTGATATGTCACTTCATGAAACATGAACCATTGTGTATTAACAAGAGAGGAAGCCTGCCTCAGTGAAAATTCATGACAGAATAGCGTTGTTGAGCTGCTGGTGAGCTGCTGGTGTGCGTCACTAAATGATGAGGACACTTTCATTTTCCTTCTACAGATTAAAGTCGCCGTGTCTGCAGACAGAGGTTGCATCCGGGCCTACCAGCCTCAGATTTCCTCTACTAACTACAACACCTTAACACTAAATGTTAAGACACAGGAACCCGACAATCTTCTCTTCTACCTCGGTAGCAGCACCTCTGTAAGTGATGGACATTTGGAAAGCAGCACTGAAATTTTTATGCACTTATAGATTTTTCTGAATTTTCACTTATTTGGTGGAAAAAAAAAAGGGGGGGGCCTTAGCGAAGTCTCTAAATCTCCCATAGGGACTAACCTTTGTTAAAATGGTAGCATTAGGTTACAAATGAGCAAACGACCAAATGGAAAGCCTGTGAGAAGGGAAGTGACATTTCTGAAGGACGCCATCTTAACTGCAAGCCCTGGGGATGGAACGTTTTTGTGATTCCCCCAGTGACCCCTGGAGTGACTATCAGAATTGTCAAGCTTCTGTCAGGTTTTTCTTGCCAAGAATTCCAGTGGTCCCCAGATGGCAAGTGCCTGTGGAAGGTCTTTGATACCTTGGCTGTGCCAGTGAGAACAGGTCAGAAGCCTTGGGTGTGTAGGGCAGAAAATGTTAACAAGCACATAGAGTGTCTGAAATGTCTTCAGGAGATAAGATGCAAAGCACAGGCAAGCCTGTGACAGGGGTGGGACCTCATGGCTCCTGTCTTAATGCATGTTTCACATCCATTTCTTACCTCGGACACTGGGCAAACAAGCAAGCTCAGTGCCTTCCCTGGTGCTCCTGCTGGACTGCCTGTGACCCGCAGCGAATTTTCCCGGGGACTCTATGGGAGGTACTGAGGAGGACCAGGCCAGGCACGCAGGGAGGCGCTAATGTCCCCGGGGCTGTGAGTCATGCCCCAGCTCCAGGGAGGGGACCATTTCAAACAATAGAAAATAGATTTGGGGGTTTTGCTTTTTATTTATTTATTTTTCAGAATAGAGAAAACACCGTACGAATTGACTCTGTAAAGTGTGGTGGTGGTTGGCAAACAGTGTGTAAACTGATCCCCTTTCATGCCCCGCCCCCCAGTCTGATTTCCTTGCAGTGGAGATGCGGCGAGGGAAAGTGGCCTTCCTGTGGGACCTGGGCTCCGGCTCCACACGCTTGGAGTTTCCAGACTTTCCCATTGATGACAGCAGATGGCACAGTATCCATGTGGCCAGGTAGTAGAGAATGTTCTCTCAGAGCACCTCTCTTTTTTAAAGTGTGTCTCATAAGTAATTACACGCTTGTAACATCATATAATAGGCTTTGAAACTTCTGGAAAGTCAGATTATAACCAAACAATACTTGGTTTAGGTTAGCTGTAGAAGTAAGCATTTGTGGCCGGTGGCTCACACCTGTAATCCCAGCACTTTGGGAGGCCGAGACGGGTGGATCACCTGAGGTCAGGAGTTTGAGACCAGCCTGGCCAGCACGGTGAAACCCCATCTCTACTAAAAATACAAAAATTAGCTGGGCGTGGTGGTAGGTGCCTGTAATCCCAGCTACTCAAGAGGCTGAGGCAGGAGAATTGCTTGAACCCAGGAGGCGGAGGTTGCAGTGAGTGGAGGTCGCACCACTGCACTCCAGCCTGGGCGACAGAGCTAGACTCCATCTCAAAAAACAAAGAAAAAGAAGAAATAAGCATTTGTTACAAATGACAGAACTTCTTTTTTAAGGCTGAATAATAGTATTCCATTGTGTATATTTGTATAAAAGCACATTTTCTTTATCCATTCGTGTACAAAACCACATTTTCTTTATCCATTGATGGTTAATCATTCTACATCATATCCAAAAATCATAACATCATTTTGCATCTCAGAAGTGTATACAACTATAATTTGACAATATATAATAAAAAGTAATTTGGCCGGGCGCGGTGGCTCAAGCCTGTAATCCCAGCACTTTGGGAGGCCAAGATGGGCGGATCACGAGGTCAGGAGATCGAGACCATCCTGGTTAACACGTGCAACCCCGTCTCTACTAAAAAATACAAAAAACTAGCCGGGCGAGGTGGCGGGCGCCTGTAGTACAGGCGCAGCTACACGGGAGGCTGAGGCAAGAGAATGGCGTAAACCCGAGAGGCGGAGCTTGCAGTGAGCTGAGATCCGGCCACTGCACTCCAGCCTGGGCGACAGAGCCAGACTCCGTCTCAAAAAAAAAAAAAAAAAAAGTAATTCAAAAAATTTTTTTACATTAAGGTTTGGATTTTTTTCTTACTGCAGGAGAAACAAACTTACCAAAAACAACAATCAGAAGAAGAAAAAACTGAAAAGCTTAGGTTACCCTTAGAATGTCTAAAATGTCTAAAAGTTTAGGTTATCTTTAGAGACGAGGCATGGTGGCTCACTCCTATAATCCCAGTGCTTCGGGAGGCCGAGGAGGGAGGATTATTTGAACAACAAGGAGTTTGAGGTTAGCCTGGACAACATAGTGAGACCCTGTCTCTAAAAAAATTAAAAATGTATCCAGGCACGGTGGAGTGTGCCTGTAGTCCCAGCTACTCAGGAGACTCAGGCGGGAAATTGCTGGAGCACAGGAGGTCGAGGCTGCAGTGAGCAATGATCACACCGCTGTGTTCCAGTCTGAGTGACAGAGCAAGACCCTGCCTCTAAAAAAATTTAAAAATACAGAATGTTTCTTTTAGAAAGTCTATGTGTAAGGCAGCCAACCTGGTAAACTTCCTCAGGAGAGAGGTGTAAGGTGTGGCGTGGTAGACATTGCATGTGGCTGGCAGCACATTGCACGTAGACAAGGACCGAAAATAATGATGCAGGTAGGGGGGTGCATTTTCTTAAAATTCAGGCACAAAGCAAAATTCTTTCTTTTAAAATCCTTCTCCAGAGGTAATCACTTTTGAGCAGCTTTAAGTATATGTTTTCACTTTTCTATAATATTATGGTTTGTTGGGATTTTTTTTTATTTACAAAATGGGGTAGTATTTACGGAGTAGACATGTCCTCGGATACAGTTTAGCTCATGTCAAATGTTTTAAGCAGGGACGCAACATGATGAAATTTCTGTTTCAGAAGAGCGACTCTTGAAGATTTGGGGCAGTAGGCAAGACTGGAAGCCAGGAGGCCAGCAGGGGGCGCTGTTGCAGGGCTCTTGGGGAGAAGCAGATGGTGGGTGTGAAGGAAACATGGGGATGTATGTGCGCCAACTGGAAATTCTGAAAGTTCCTTTTGCAATTCTTTGTGACCCTTAGATTTGGAAACATTGGTTCACTGAGTGTAAAGGAAATGAGCTCAAATCAAAAGCCACCAGCAAAAACAAGTAAATCCCCTGGGACAGCTAATGTTCTGGATGTAAACAATTCAACACTCATGTTTGTTGGAGGTCTTGGAGGACAAATCAAGGTAACATTCTGAAAGTTCTTCTGAACAGGACTGATTGACTGATTTTACCTATGTATAAAAGTCATGGGCTGAGCGTGGTGGCTCATGCCTGTAATCCCAGCACTTTGGGAGGCTGAGGTGGGCGGATCACCTGAGGTCCAGAGTTCAAGACCAGCCTGACCAACATGGAGAAACCCTGTCTCTACTAAAAATACAAAATTAGCCAGGGGTGGTGGTACGTGCCTGTAATCCCAGCTACTCAGGAGGCTGAGGCAGGAGAATCACTTGAACCCCGGGAGGTAGAGGTTGCAGTGAGCTGAGATCGTGCCCTTGCACTCCAGCCAGGGCAACAGAAGTGAAACTCCGTCTCAAAAAAAAAAAAAAAAAGGCATATGTTTAGATGGTTGAATATATACTAGGCAGATGAAGATGTTTCTGCTTCTTTTGTTTTGCTGCCTGACAGTTCCTCTGCACAATTAGGCTGGTTTTGCACAGTAAAGGGTGATGCTTAATCAGTAGCATAAATGGAGAAAAAGCCAATGGCTCATCTTGCTGTTTGGGTTTCTTTCCCAGTGATGAACAGGAAATTCAATGCTCCATGTTAATTTCTGTAAGGTTTCTTTATCTCTAGTCTAGCTCTAGTTAGTGGTTGATTAATACTAATTAGTGTTTAGCAAGAAAGCCCTCCATATTTATTTTATTATATCAGTTCTCCTCTCTCCAAATATAATTGCATTTTTTGGACCTGAATCAGTGCTCTGAAGTGGAGTCCAGGTCTCAGGTCCAGCTGGGCCCTCACTACCAATCACATTCTTTGGCTGTCTGTTTTCTCACCCATGCAACACGGTTTTCTCCATCAACCCTAGTCACTGAGATGATCTTTAAGATCCTGCCCAGTTGTCACTCATTCTAGGATTCCACTTCATAACTGGAAGGAAATCCAGTGATTACAAACTGGCCTTTTTTCTAATGTTGTTCTCTCAAAATTTGGATCTGTTAGATTGAAGCTCCCAGGGAGAAGTTTTGTGCACTTGGAGAATGTATTTTGCTTCGTCAGCTATGTATTGGTTATGTTTGCTTGTTTGCATTAGAAATCTCCTGCTGTGAAGGTTACTCATTTTAAAGGCTGCTTGGGAGAGGCCTTCCTGAATGGAAAATCCATCGGCCTATGGAACTATATCGAAAGGGAAGGCAAGTGCCACGGGTGCTTTGGAAGGTAAGATGTCCTCATGGTTTAGCACATAGTATGCCATTCTGTTAACATCTGAGAAGTGCTGAAATAATTTATTAATACATGTACCTCAAGGGAGGACAGAATTTGTGATATCACTGGTAGGTGTTTAGCTGCCAATTATAAAACCATGCTTTTTTTCACACGTTTGTTGTCAAAAAAAATCATCCTGTGACATTGGTATAATGTAGATTTTACCAATCTACATTATATTATTATATTATATTGTCAAATGGTATAATGTAGATTAGTTACTGAGAGAAGCACGGGTATCATTTTTAATCCTTTAAAAAGAAGTGCTCTTTTTCCTATGGCTTGTATGCTTTGATCATGAGTTTCAGATAAAGGTTTCAGACAATTTCTCGAACGGCCTTCTGTCTCAGAGAGCCACAACCAAATCTTTAGAAATCACTGTACATTTTTATTTTGAAAACATCTCCAAGGATAAGAATTTTTTCTTGTGTGGTCAATTTTTACAGATAAGTACTTCCCAATTCCGGACCAAGTACTTCCCAATTCCGGACCAGGTACTTCCCAATTCCGGATCAAGTACTTCCCAATTCCGGACCAAGTACTTCCCAATTCCGGACCAAGTTCTGTAATTCCAGAAATAAACTGCATTAGGAAATAGAGAAAAACGAGTATCTTTCTGCATATATTGATATAAAGGCATTCAAGGACTTAACCTTACCAAGTGCAACATCTTCACCCCCCACCCATTATTTTATAACAAAATAACTGCAACCCCTTAAGTATATAAAACCTGTTTTCCATCACTTTAGTAATTAAGACAATAAATTGCCTTTTTCCATTAGAGAAATGTAACATCTGATATAATTTCTCTTGTCTAATGGGCTGCTCTGTCCAGATGGATATCTGCAATTAACAGTGAGCAGTGGCAAGATCAGTTAAAGCAACTTACAGCACATTTAGAAACTCACGGGTAAATTTTTCATTTTGTCATTGTCAGGTCTATAGTTTAAGCCTTCTCTTTTTCCCCTTAAAAAGTTAGGACCAGGCAGGCATGGTGGCTCATGCCTGTAATCCCAGCACTTTAGGAGGCCGAGGCGGGCGGATCACCTGAGGTCAGGAGTTCGATACCAGCCTGATCAATATGTTGAAACTCTGTCTCTACTAAAAATACAAAAATTAGCTGGGCATAGTGGCACATGCATGTAGTTCCAGCTACTTGGAAGGCTGAGGCAGGAGAATTGCTTGAACCCAGGAGGCAGAGGTTGCAGTGAGCCAAGATTGTGCCACTGCACTCCAGCATGGGTGACAGAGCAGCAAGACTCCGTCTCAAAAAAAAAAAAAGAAAAAAGTTGGGCCCAGAGACTTGGAGGCTTGGTGATTGTAGCCTTAGGATTGAAAAAGAATATAGGGTTTGGAGTCTTGGGTTTCTCAGGCTTCTGGCCCAGGTCTCCCACCAATTTTTTTTTTCCCTGACTTTGGATAATAAGTCTCTTCACCTCACTGAGGTTTGGTTTCTTTCTCCAGAAAAGAAAAATGATCATCGTACTTGTCTTACCCACCTCTATAAATCATAGGGATGAACACACAACATGATGTGTGTGAAAGTGCTTTATAAACTGGAAACACTTCACCAGTCTTCACCACTGGTCTCCTACAGTGATGTGGCTTTGCTTTGTAGGTAAATGTCACAGGATTTTATTTTTTTCTGACAGTAAACATGTGAAAAAGCATGGCTTTGTAATTGGCAACTATGATAAAAAATGCTGTTGCCTCATGAGGTAATGACATGCCCTGCTCTAGAACTTCAGTGGAATGAGCACCTGAATTCAGGCTCTCTGATCCGTCACTTTTTCCTTATCCTGTGTTTCCAGCAAGGAACTCTTCCAGCAATTTAGATATTCTAACATGAGAAACACCCCCACCCCTAGACTCTGTCCCCTCCACTGACCCCAGATCATTAACCTCACTGATAGAAAGAGAAATGGTTAACAGAAATTAAACATTTCTAGTATGAAAAAGTCCCCCTGCTTTACCTGTGACAGTATCCTCTGTTTTCATCAGTCATTTCCAGAGGTGTTTTGAAACCATTGACGGTCAAACTACAGCAGCGAATGAATTGAATGATTTCTGGCTCTTCTTTTCTTGTTGGGTTGAGGATAGTCAGCTTTTTAGGTGGTCGCATGTTTTGTTCCCCTTGAAATACCTGGCCTGCCACCGGATTTCCACCCACCTGGACCTTTGACTGGGTCAAAGATGCTCCCCTCCTGCCAACTTGAGACTGGCTGTTTGACGGAGGGCTGGCCACCCAGCTGAGTAGTAGAACCACATTGACTGATCAGCTCAACCAAACTAGGGTCTGATTAAATATGTTTTTCTGGGGACTGAACAAATCCGCTGGCTATTCTTGTATTATATTGGCCAACATTTCCAAAAATAGGTGTTTGTAAAGAATACTAGTTTGGCGTAGGGTATTAATAGGTATTGTGTACTGATCATAAATGTTTGGGAAACACTGAGTTAAAAAAATAAGCATGTTCCTTGGTTGCGAGGCTATCGGAGCCTTTAATTAGCATTAATATGCTAACGTGTATGGTAACCTTGTCCTGGGGAGAGGCCAGAGTTGCAGCGTTTCCCAAACTCACTTGAGCTTGAACCCTTTTTGAAAAGGTACCTCTGGATGAGGCTCACGCTTGTAATCCCAGCACTTTGGGAGGCCAAGGCAGGTGGATTGAAAAAGATTAGCCAGGCGTGGTGGCGTGCGCCTGTAGTCCCCGCTACTCCGGAGGCTGAGGTGGGAGGAGCGTTTGAGCCCCTGCACTTCTGCCTGGGTGACAGAGTGACATCCTGTCTCAAAAAAAAAAAGGGCATCTGGAGTTTCTTCTGCTTCATAAAACATATTTTGTGAAGTGCTGGTACAGGCACAGATTGGTGCTTTATGTCTGTTCGTAAATTGAACTGTCTTCAGTTTAGGTAACATCCACCACTGCGCCCCTTCTCCTGTTAGACAAAAGCTTTAGTTCAAAGAGCTAATACCCTAATTCTAGTAACAATCCATTTTAGCAGACTTAGATGATCATTCCTCGTCCCTTTCGGTTTGTGTATAATTTGCCATTATTAAATCATTAGTGTAGCCCATCAGTGTCCTCTAAATTTTAAAAAAATTTTTGACCGTTTACTCTTAAATGTGATTTATATTACCAAGTAAATGAATTGAAACCTTTTTATTCCTCTTTGAATATATTATTATACTTGTACATGGTGTCACTCTGTAATTATGAGCAATCTTTTATGTTCTCAAAGGATACTACAAAATTAACCACTGATTCTAACAGTCCTCATCAAAATCAATATGGAAAGGCCCTTTATGTAATTAACAGGCATAATCCTTGCGTTATTTACAAGTGGACATTGTGACTGAGTGCTGGGTACATGGCTGGCCTTTGTCACGAGTCAGTTACCTGTGCTCCGGGCCCTCTGCTAGGTACCAGCCGTGTCCACATACATCACACGTTTGTGTCCTCAGACATCTCATGGCCTAGGGGAAAATGCCTGTATAGAAAGCAGAAAATGCATGGGCTGTGGCAAGGGGCCAGAGCTGGAGAAGCAGCATCCCAAGCCCGAGCCAGGGTTCTCGCACGCCCTCGCAGGGTGGCAACAGGGCACGCTAGTAGGTCAGCTCAGGGTTATGCAAACCTCATGAGGGAGCCCTCGGAGGATCGGGGAGGTCTGATGATTCTTCCAGACTCACAGGGCTGAGCACTGGGGAGGGCAGACGCCCTCCTGATTGCAGGCTCCCACTTGAACCTGTGGGTAATGGGGGCATTTCCAAGGCTGGAACAGAGCTAGCTGTCCACGAAGTGCTGTGATGAACCGAGCTTTCATTTGTCCTGGGCCCTGACCAAGGCAGGGACCCACTTGGGGAACAGGCACCTGGGTCGACTGTTGAGGCATGTGTGGGGAACAGTCGTGCAGGGGCTCTGGGAGAAGTTCAGGGAAGTGACTGACATGGGGACAGCCTTCGGTCGTGTTCAGTCATCATTTCATTTGAGGCCCCCTCTTCGTGGCCACTTCACTCCAGCAGGCCCTGTTAAGGGAGAGAACCCAGGAGCACAGCCCCCACCTTCTTGAGAGAGGAGGGCTCACGGGCTCTGGGGAGGGACAAAGCCCCCATGTTCGTGAGAGAGGAGGGCTCACGGGCTCTGGGGAGGGAAGGGCCATGCACTGAGGACCAGGACAGATTTCTGGAGTTTTGTTTGAAACCTGGCTTTGTGATTTCTTGGGGTGTGTCCTTGAACAAGGTACTTTAATCTTTGAGGCTCAGCTTTTCATAGGCGGAAAGGGGGACCAGCCCATCGAGGACCTCCAAACACAGCAGAATAATGAGAGAGCACGTCTGCTGTGTGCCAGGCACTGTTCTAAGAACTGCCTGGGCCAGCGCTCCCAGAGAGGTTTTATGGTTTTCCGTGTTTTATAGATGAAGGAAAGGGCACACAGAGAGGTTAAGTGAGTTTTCCAAGTTCACACAGCTAGTATGTTGGGGACCTGGGATTTGAACCCTGGTAGTCTAGCTCTAGAGTCTCTGTCCTCAGGCACATGCACTGTGGCTGGCCAAGAGGTAGAACAATGGAACATATGGCTAGGAAGCCAAAGGCTTAAGAATTAAAGAATTAAACCATAGTTGAAGAATTTATGCAGAGTGCATTTCTTTTAAGTTGTAATTCCTCAAAGAGACCACATGATGGAAATTTTTGAAAAAGCAAGAGTAGGTAGTTATCCATTTGAAACCTCAGGTTTCACAGAGCACTATTTTTTGTTTTATTTTGTGTTGTTTTATCATCCATGGAAATGATTTTACTGTTTGGTTAGACTGCCTTGCTTGGAAATGTGGCACTGAGTTTGGTTGTTACACCTCTAACTGGGAGAAGTTCAAATTCTTACCCAAAAACCATCCTCATCCAAATTTCACTCTCAAGCCTTATGATATTCCAGGAAATTATTTTTGGAACATACATGATTCTGATCTGTTTCAGATGAATGGCTTTGTAATTGAACAGCGAGTCAAGTCAGCCTTTTGCTGTCTTGGGGGAGAAGACCAGGAAACACACTCACCTGAAAATGCCCTGGGCCGTATTATATCCCTGTTGTAACCCATGTACTCATCTCTGAGTATGATATGGGTCTTTAAGCTCATCCTGCAGATTTTTGAGGATGTCAGTGATTGTTTTGTGAAGTGATGATTCTGGTATATGGGCACAAACTTGCTTTCCATCGTAACTCTAGTTTCCCTGAGGTATTAGTTAAAACCTCATTGGCAGAGTGAAAATGTCAATATAAAAATTATTCCGAAGACACCAGAGTTAAGAGAGGACAGTTACATTAAAGGAGATTAGAACAAACAAATCCAGTTGGTAAACTGAAATATTTATAGCAGTTATCCTCCTATAAAGAAATGTCTTTTATCACAATGAATACTGCCTGCATTAACTTTATTTTCCTTATAAAGCAGTTGGGCATTTGTCTTGCATCTTCACATGGCAAAAGCATATTTTTAAATATTATCATCTACACTTGTTATGAAAGTATGGAACTAATAGCTCTCCGTGATCTTTGTGAAGGAGAACTCAGTAAGTGTGTTCTTGGTTCTTTCTGCCCCCCTGAGAATGGATTCTATTTCATCTCTTCTGCTTTGCAGCTCCCAGAATGAAGACCCTTCCTTCCATTTTGACGGGAGTGGGTACTCTGTCGTGGAGAAGTCACTTCCGGCTACCGTGACCCAGATAATCATGCTTTTTAATACCTTTTCACCTAATGGACTTCTTCTCTACCTGGGTTCATATGGCATAGTAAGAGTCTTTATGGGGCCCTAGGCCCTACTATATATACACATTTAGATTGCTATGTGGTTGTTTATGTTTAATGAGGATTTGCTAATTAAATATGTACATATGTATGCCATACAATTTTTATGCGCATATGCTAGTATCAATGTATTTGTGTGCTAAACAATTTCCTCATTTAAAATTATTTATTATCATTGTAGAACCTTTAGAAAAATATAGAAGAACAGCGAGTAGAAACTGGCCTTCTAGTCTTTATAGATGTCAATTCAACATTTGTTATTAAATTTTGAGCTCAAATAATATGTCTTGTTCTGGGTTCACTGTGACCGCAGTGACATTGTTTGAATTCCATCCATGGGAATTTCATGTTCTTGTTTGCATCTCATGTGCTGGTGATTTCTGTCTTTCAATCTTTTGGTTTTGTTTTTTAGAACTGGCCCCTTGTCAGTCTGAATGAAAAAGATACAAGGAGATTCCATTTCTCTTACTGAATTGTAGATTTTGGTAACAACGGATGGTGTTTCGTTTATATTAGCGTAGTGTTCTAGAAAGCCTTCGTGGGCATTTTTGGTTTCATCGCCGATAGACCTCTGGCTGTGGGGCCAGATCCAGTTTTCTCAGTTTGACTTTAGAAGGTTTCGGCCATCCCTGACTTGAAGGGAAAGGGAAACTTGGGATAAAGCTATAACCTGGGGAACTGTGTTCTCTTCTTTACAGAGAGACTTTTTATCCATCGAGCTGTTCCATGGCAGAGTGAAGGTTACGACTGACCTGGGTTCAGGACCCCTTACCCTTTTGACAGACAGACGTTATAACAATGGAACCTGGTACAAAATTGCCTTCCAGCGAAACCGGAAGCAAGGTAGAGACAGATGGACTCACCAGATGGCGGTCACCCTCATAAGAATAGAAATCTTGTCAAAATCAGCAATCTCTATTCCACAGTAGTCTCCTGGGTATTGGATGATAGTCTACTTGAAAGCCAGTGTTGTCTTTGGAATACTAAGCAACAGGATTCACATTTTGCTGGAGGAGTGTTATACTTGTATTTGCCTGTGATTTCCAAGTGTGTTATTTAACATTAAATGCTAAATTGGAATCAAGAATCAAATCCATTCTATTTTCTTCTACACCCACTGCTCTCATTTAGCAATGGGTATTGACTTTGATAGAGAGGATTTTCACTTGTCCTTCAATAACCAAGAACGTTAGCTGATCAAATTCATAGAATCTAGAAGAATATGCCTTTGTAAATGAACTTTGTTGCCAGAAGTTTGCATTTTACCTTAACATGGAAAAGGATTTCCCTTTTCTTATCTCTTGTCTGTGCTCTCCTTTTAGGAGTCCTAGCAGTTAACGATGCCTATAACACCAGTAATAAAGAAACCAAGCAGGGCGAGACTCCGGGAGCGTCTTCCGACCTCAACCGTCTAGACAAGGATCCGATTTATGTGGGTGGATTACCAAGGTCAAGAGTTGTAAGGTATGATACTAAACTGCAGAATTTTCGTGTCCCTGATTTCCAACCGTATTAGCTTGCTAGGGCTGCGAATGGATTGTATCACAAACCAGGTGGCTTAAACAACAGACATTTATTATTTTCCAGTTCTAGAGACTGCAAGTCCAAAAGCAAGGTGTTGGCAGGCCTTGCTTCCTTTTGAGGGCCGTGAGAGGGAATCTGTCCCATGCTCCTAGCTTCTGGTCGCTTCAGGGATTCCTTGGCCTGTGCCCTGTGTCCACATTCCCCCTTTTTATAAGGACAACAGTCACGTTGGATAAGGACTTCCCCTAATGACCTCATCCTAACTTGATTACCTCTGCAAAGACCCTTTTTCCAAATGAAGGTCACAACCACACATAAGGAGGATTAAGACTGCCATATCTTTTGGGAGGACACAGTTCAACCTGTAATCTGCTTTTATTTATTCAAAGTACTCTATGCCGTGTGACTTGAGAAGTAAAGCAGACCCTCTGCAGAAATATTAGTGATTTTATATGTATTGCCTTTAGAACATCTAAATCCTGTTATCATGCAATCTTTGGAGACCCCACTTGCTGTCATACTTGCTTTGTGACTTGAATGATTTACAGAAACTTTGTGTGGCTGGTTCATTGTCCTCAGTTTTGTAATTTTGGTTTGTAATTAAACTCTAAGGTTCTTTCACACCATTAAAAAAAGACACTTATGAAAGTCCGATAGTTAAGGTAAGACGGCTTGCCGGGAGTGGGGTCATTAAATGTCCAAACTGGGCCATTCAGCGTAGTGGTCAGCAAATGTCCATTTGTAGCAGTGCTACAACGTCTTTAGGTCAGGTTCTTTTATAGAATCCTCTTACATGGCACAGAACTGCAGCCATTCAGTTGCTATGATGAGCAGCCTTTCGTAGAGAGAGCCACTTCTCCACTGTGCCCCTTCTTTTTGCCAGGAATCTTGGAAAGTCCCAAAGAACACAGTTTGCAACCACAGCCACCTCCTGATCTTAGAACTGAATCCATTTAAACCTCAGTGGAGTCTGTCACTTGCTAAGTCTTACCTCCCTGCCAAGACAGAGCCAGGACTGGAAGCTGTCTCCGGATCCCATCCCAGATTCATGCCCTGTCATGCTGGGACCAGGACTGGGGTGTTCCTGTAGCCTCAGCTATGTCCTAGTACATCTGGACTTTGCCCTGATGGCCCAGTGTAGACAATGCAGAAAAGGACAGAAGCCCATATCACAGATGTTCTCAGTAGAACGCACTTAGGTGTCATCAAAGCCAGCCTCCTCATTTACATGGAAAGAACTCGAGATCCAGAAAGGCTGAAATTTGTCCAAAATCATGTAGTTGCTTAGCGGTCCATAGCTCATTGTTTCAACATGAGAAAAAAAAATGAGCTGTGACTGTAACAGGAAACCATGTTATTGCAAAGCTCTCCTGTGAAGAGCTGGTACAGAAGAGTGCAGCTGGGAGATGTTCGGTGGTCTCCATGATTTGGAAATGAGAGCTGGACTACATTATAGCCTGACCTTAGCCAGGAGTGTGGAGACTTCTGGTAAGAAAAACGTGATATTGACTTGAACATTGAGAAATAGAGTTTCGGATAGTCCCAGACTTTACCACATGCAGTTACTTCCTTTAGGATAAAGTTCATGGATATGCAATGTAAACAACAGCCAATGACTTTCTTTTTTAGCAGTCAGATCCTGGGAAATGCATTACCTGCACTGGTCCCCATGGGAAGCAAACTTTCTGCTCTACATGGAGACTGGATTTGAATCGGTGTGCTGCAAGGCGCTGTGCACTGTCTTTCTTATAATTGGCCTGTGTTTTCTGTGGGTAGCCATCCAAGTAGCCAAACTCACTAAGTTTGATCCCTTTCTCTAGTCTTAAGGAGAGTAGGAGAGTACTTGTTTGACCTAAAGTTCTCACTATCAATATTATTCTTAGAGGGAGACCAAGATATTTCTGCAGAGTAACACATGGAAACAAGTTTTCCAGAAGTATAGGGTTTTTTTTTTTTCCTTTTTCTTTTTTTGGGGGACAGGATCTTGCTCTGTCACCCAGGCTGGAGTGCAGTGGAACAATCATGGCTCATTGCAGCCTCAAACTCCTGGGCTCAAGCAATCTTCCTGCCTCCGTCTCTGGGACTACAAGTGCATGCTACCATGACTGGCTAATTTTTTATTTTTTGTAGAGACAGGGTCTCACTGTGTTGCCCAGACTTGTCTCAAACTCATGGGCTCAGGTGATCCTCCCACCTCAGCCTCCCAAAGTGCTGGGATTACAGGCATGAGTCACTGTGCCTTGCCCAGTGGCTTTGTATTCCTTCGTTCAAAAATGGAATTTGAAAATCCAAATTTTGTGGTTGTTCTCATGCCCTTCCCTACAGGAGAGGTGTCACCGCCAAAAGCTTTGTGGGCTGCATCAAGAACCTGGAAATATCCAGATCAACCTTTGACTTACTCCGAAATTCCTATGGAGTGAGAAAAGGCTGCTCACTGGAGGTAGGGAACATTGTTATTAATATTCACATGAGTTTCCTTAAGTGTTCATTGATTTATCAACATCCTAACGCAACAAACCAGTGGGGATAGGAAAGAGATGATGGGGAGACCAGTAGTGTCCTCCCCATGGGAAGTTTGGCCGCAGCTGGGAACTCACCATGCTGTTTCATCTCCTCTGTGACCAGCCCATCCGGAGTGTTAGCTTCTTGAAAGGCGGCTACATTGAATTGCCACCCAAGTCTTTGTCACCAGAATCGGAATGGCTGGTAACATTTGCCACCAAGAACAGCAGTGGCATCATCCTGGCTGCCCTTGGCGGGGATGCGGAGAAGCAGCGCGATCGTGAGGAGTCACACGTGGTGAGTAGGTGCTCCTGAGCCCCAGTCTCAGGAAACGACTTTGGGAAACAATGAATGGAAAATGACGTACTCATAAACATTTATTGTCGCTGTGTTCCTGGTTGTTTATGGATGTGCATTTTCAAAAAGTAAAAGTTATTATTGCTGAATGTCATCCCCTTATGAATCAATGATTTCTTATATTGCATAATCCATCTTCCTTGTCTAGTGACTGAGGAAAAAGTTATTTGCTGTCTACCTCTAATTTTTTAAAAACTCATTCAGAAAGCATATACTGAGTTTTCTTCCCCATGTTGTGGTCATTTCTCTTCATTCCAAGGCTAAAACAGCAGTCCTTAAATCCTGTTGAGGTCTTCAGTCTACTGCTGGATGAAGCAAGATTTTCTTTATCTATTATAGGATTGAAAGGAGCAGCAAGAGAAATGTGGCCTGTAATAAGCACAGTAAACTAACATGGGACAGAAGAGAAATGACAACCATTTTTCTTATTTATATTCCATTTCAAGAGCATAGGTGATATTTCCCTCATCCTCTGCTCAAATGTGTGTCTATCACATGATTTGAAGAGACTTTACAGAATGTTAGCAAACTGTCTTAACCAAGTTGAGTTCATGCAGCTAAAATCTGTAGAATGCCACCTTGTGCTCTGCAAGGTACTTTACAGATATTGCTGTGTAATCATCACAACCTTGCTGCAAGGGGAATGCTGCTACATTTTGCTGAGGAAGAAATGTGTTCAGAGAGCCTCGTAAACCTGCTCGAGGTCACACCGCTGGTATGAGTCAGAGTCAGGACTGGAACACCAGTTTGCAGAACCCAAACATGTCATGACATACTGGAAGGGCTAACAGTGACAAAGACTGGTTAAGGAGCTCCATTGATCTCTCTCTTTTTTTTTTAAATTGAGCTGAAATGTATATAACCTAAAATCAACCATTTCAAAGTGAACAATTCAGCAGCATTTAGTGCATGCACAATGTTACGAGGCCACCTTTTCTATCTGGTTGCAAACATTTTCATCGCTCAAAATAAAAGCCTGTGCCATTAATTAGTCACTCCCCATTCTCCTCTCTCCCCACCCCTGGCAACTACCAATTTGCTTTCTGTCTCTATAGATGGATTTATCTATTCTGGATATTTTGTACAAATGGAATCATAGGATGTCTTGCATCTTTCACTTAGCATTTCTTTGAAGTTCATCCCCATTGCAGTATGGATCAGTGCTTCATTCTTTTTTACAGCTGAGTAACATTCCACTGTATGTACATACCACAGTTTGTTCATCAGTTACTTCATGGATAAACTTTGGGGCATTTCTGCCTTTTAGCTATTATGAATAAATGCTGCTATGAACATAGGTGGATAAGTATTTGTTAGAGTCCCTGTCTTCAGTTCTTCTGTGTATGTATTTAGGAGTGGAATCACTGGTTATATGGTAATTCTATGTTTAACTTTTTTTTTTTTTTTTTTTTTTTTTTGAGACGGAGTCTCGCTCTGTCACCCGGGCTGGAGTGCAGTGGCTGGATCTCAGCTCACTGCAAGCTCCGCCTCCCGGGTTCACGCCATTCTCCTGCCTCAGCCTCCTGAGTAGCTGGGACTACAGGCGCCCACCACCTCGCCCGGCTAGTTTTTTGTATTTTTTAGTAGAGACGGGGTTTCGCCGTGTTAGCCAGGATGGTCTCGATCTCCTGACCTTGTGATCCGCCCGTCTCAGCCTCCCAAAGTGCTGGGATTACAGGCTTGAGCCACCGCGCCCGGCTCTATGTTTAACTTTTTGAGGAACTGCCAAACTTTTTCTCCATTAGTCTTAGTAAAATTACTTTCAAATCAAAGTGTGCTTACTAAGTCAGCAAAAATGAATGATATTAGCCATTGCTAGCAAGAGTGTTGTGAGACGCTGACATTCCAATCCTTCTGGTGTATAAACTACCTTTTTTCAATGTCTAAAAAAATTAAAAGCTTTAAATATTTTCACATCCTTCAAATGTTTAATTCTACTTTTCATAATGTTAGAAACAACCTCACAGGCAAAACAATTAAATATTCATATGTATGGTAATAAAAAGTTGGAAACTAAATTTCATGGATAAAAAGACAAATTACAATATACCTACTCGATGGTATCTAATGTAGCAATAAACAATAAGTATGAGGCAATGCAGAAATGGAAATCTTTGACATCTTCAGTGATAATAGCATAATGCGGAACATAAATTATATGAACAGAGATTAGAAAGTAACATACAAAATTTAAAATTGTGACAGCTGATGAGATTCTTAAGGAATTGCTCTACTGACTTGATGTTAATCTTCTCACATTATCTTCATAAGACGAAAGTTTTCTAAATCACATAGTGATGTGTTTTGTCGGGAAATTCTCTATGCTACCTCCGCAGCCCTTCTTTTCCATCATGCTGATTGGAGGCAACATCGAGGTACATGTCAATCCTGGGGATGGCACAGGCCTGAGAAAAGCTCTCCTGCACGCTCCCACGGGTACATGCAGCGACGGACAAGCACATTCCATCTCCTTGGTCAGGAATCGGAGGTACTTGTACGCGGCAAGGCAGTGTGTAATAAGGGTGTGGTGAGCTTAGAGGGAATGTGGAAGGAACCTTGCGGTGGTGCCCTGGGCGGCTAGATGACTGGGGTCATCGGCATCCAAATAATTCTAGAACCTTGCTAGGATTGTTTCCTGGGAACCAATTTCATCTGCTTTGTAATAAGATACTTGTAGAATTTTTATAATTAAACAACTTTAACTCTGCCCTTTACTGGGGCCCAGCATAAATTGTCTTTACACTGGATTGATTCTGTGGCAAATAGTACTACACTATTAGTAAATAGTATTATATCAATAGTAAATAGCATTATATCAACATTCCTGTATATTTCTCTCCAAAACTGTAGACTGAATGCTTTAAAAGCACACTGGACATTTTCATCATAGGTAAAGAGGTTAAAAAAAAAAAAAAGAAAACCTCTCCAAAAAGCAATCTCATTCAATGGATATTTAATAACATTCCATTCGTTTCTGAAAAATGTTCAATTGTGTTTTAATTTTCAAGATTCACCTTTTTGGTCACAGACAGCATCTTGTTAAAATGCACCTTTAGGGAACGTTTATTTTCAGTGAGAACTTGTGGGAATTATGAACTAAAATGGAATTATTATTTCATTATGTTTAAAGCTTTTCATTTATTTTCTCTGTTGGACTTTTAGAATGATCACTGTCCAATTGGATGAGAACAATCGTGTGGAAATGAAGTTGGGCCCATTAGTAGAAAGCAGGACGATAAATATGTCCAATCTGTACGTCGGGGGAATTCCAGAGGGAGAGGGGACATCGCTGCTCACAATGAGAAGATCGTTCCATGGCTGTATCAAAGACCTGATCTTTAATTTGGAGTAAGTGTACCTGCTCTCTGCATGTTCTTGCACTTTCTGATATTTCATGGTGAGTGCTAACATTAATCTGAAATCTAATTTTACTGTTTGAGATTGAAAATTTTGCAAGTTCCCAAATAATGAGTGAACCCCATTATTCTATCATGAAAGGCCCCCCACATGGATTTTAGTGGATTAGAATGTTAGACAGATCTGGTCATCATACTTTAAAAACCATCGCTGAACATTAGCTCTCTGTGACTGTCCATAAAGAGCTGGGATTTAAATGCATTTTTGACATGCATTTGAAGGAACGTAGGGATTTTGTGATGTAAGTCTCTTGCTGTCTTGAGAGCATTGCTTTGAAGGAGCTGTTGACTACGGGGCTCCTAGCAGCTTCAGGTTGTTAATGGCTTCTCCCAAGACAATTACTGTGTAATTAAGAACTGGAAGCCTCCATTCCCTGTGTGGAGCTCATGATGAAGAAGGGAACTGGCATGTGCCCATGAGCAGTTCATTCCTCCTTGCTCATCCTCTACCTCTGGACAGGGTGCTGATGGGAGACAAGCTGTGCTCTGGGACCAGCATCTGCCCAGGAGAACCTGGAAGTGCCCTGGGCATCAGGAAATTGAAGCTCCCTCCTGGCTGGGTCACTGACTTGCCTAGTGACCTTGAACAAGGACTTGGATCTTTCATGGTCACAGTGTCTTCTTCTCTGTGAAATTACCTCTTAGGACTCCCTGAAATTTGCAAGAGTAAAACCTAGCATTGGGTTTCAATACAATCATAATGTCAGAGCTCTGGTTTAGATTTTTGTACAGGTTTATGTTTATTCCCCTAGTTGTCTGTTCATTCATTCATGAGGCATCTTCATGCTCCTGAAAGTCATGGGGTTGTGAACTCAGTAGAGCAGAAACGTTTCTGTGAAGTTCCCAGCTGTGCCTGGGAAAGTGCCAGGGGGACCTGTGTGGGCACAGGACACAGCACAGGAGCTGCAGAGTGATGGTGCACGTGACAAGCGTAACCCATGACCTCCTGGCGAGGGGAAGCATGTAAACGAGAAGTCAGTGTTTCATGGAGGTCACCGTGCAGCGCTTGGGAACTAGAGACAAAAACGTGTCCCTGCAGCAGTCCAGTCAAGGCTGCAGGAGGAGGCGACAGCATCAAAGCCGACCTGGGGGGTGCTCGGGAATAGTCAGGGTCTAACATGGGGATACGCTAGGCTGGGTGCCACTGCAAGCAGAAGCATCAGAGAAGAATTATCTAAGATAACATGTCTGGACTCCGAGTCACAGTGAAGGATTGGCACTTTGGTTACTCTAAGAGAAATATATACATGGTTTTTAATTGATTTTCACTGTACAGTTATCAGATGACTTGGGTTCATGGACTGGTTTGTGATAGCCTAATTTTGAAAACACTCTCTCGTTTCTGCCTAGACTTTTGGATTTCAACAGCGCAGTTGGCCATGAGCAAGTCGACTTGGACACCTGCTGGCTGTCAGAAAGGCCTAAGCCGGCTCCCGATGCAGAGGACAGCGAGCTCTTGCCAGAGCCCCGGGCTTTTCCAGTAGGAGCGGCTTCCTTTACTATCAGTCAGGTCCAGTCAGCAAAGGAGGGCCCAGGACAGAGGGAGTTAAAATGGGGCCTTGCTGTAAAGGTGCTGCGAGAGCTGGAGCTGGAGCTGTGCTAAAATTCAGAGCAGGGATAGGGTGGGAAAGCGTGCCCCAAGCAACTCGGATGACACGGCCCAATTCATAGATTGTTGGCCCCAACACCCCGGCCGCACATCAGGCTGATGTAGAATATGCTTTTGGCAGAGCTTCCATAAGGACTCATTATCAATTTACATTTAGCTGAGAAAGCATGAAAATAAGTACTTCATGTAAAGCCATCGTGCACATATTTGTTGCTTTAAAAAAAAAAAAAGATTCAATTCATTTAGGAAAAGCCAGTTCTGGCCAAAGAGTTTGAATGGCAGCCATTGTTCTTTTTCATTTTCTCCCCTTGTGCTTTCTCTGTTGCCCTGGTGTAAAGTGTGCGCTCTAATAATTTAGAAGATGGCAGAAGCATTTGAGAGCAGGACCTTCTGAGCAGGCCCAGGCTTCGAGTTCAGGGCAGTTTTCTTGGCAGCATCTGCCTAGGCTGAGCCAGAAAACAGCAGCGGGGACCCCCGTGACTTGGGCAGTGTCAGGGCAGCCCGCGGATGGTTGCAGGGGGGTTCAGGGGCCCTTCCCACCTGGCTCCTCTTGTCTGCACCTTGCCCTGTCATTGTGGACCTAGGTTCACAGGTTCACACTCTGAGGCCCTGCAAAGCACATCACCTGTGGGCACCTCCAGTTTTCTGGTGCTGGGCTGCAGCTGATCTCGGCGGCTGCATCCTCAGGGCCATTCCCAGAGCCTCAGGTCATGGCAGGGGCCTAGGAAGACAGCAAGGCCTTTGCCCCTTAAGCCTGATGAAAATTCATAGGAGAGACTTCAGTGTCCGTATGAAGTTGAGTGGGATTAAGGTGAAAGACGGAAGCTCTAAGTGCCTTCTTCAGGGGGATGAAGGGCTGGCAAGTGCATCATTTAAACCTAAGATGGAGTGAGCACCAACAAGCATTGGTGGTGGCTGCTGTTCTGATGGGATTGCTTCGGAGATGGCTCTTCATGGCGGAACACGTGGGTCAGTGGGGTTCGGGCTGCGGTGGCGGCTGAGTGTTCCTGTGCTCTTACAGGAACAGTGTGTGGTGGATGCAGCTCTGGAGTACGTTCCCGGCGCCCACCAGTTTGGTCTCTCACAAAACAGCCATTTCCTGTTGCCTTTTAACCAGTCGGCTGTCAGAAAGAGGTAGGTATCTTTCTAATGTCCTTACACGGTGTCTCATTGCTGGATGGACGGGGTGTTCTCCAGCCACAGAGTCTCTTCCAAAAGAAGGTGCTTCTATTTGATGATGAAGTGCTTGACTTGCAACCAAATGGCAAAGAGAAGGCAAAGAGATAGGAATTCAGCGTTGGTGCAAATCACAACGCTTTCACGGTGGTTCACGGGGGAGTCTGTGGTTTCTGCCTTTCCCCTTCTGGAGGGTGGCTGGTTTCCCCTCTCTGTGTGCACGTAAGTTAAGCGTGTGGGCGTCTAAATCAAGCCTCCTGGATCTATTACTGTTTGGACTTTCAACCCCATTCCACTTTACGCATTCCCTAGTCTGATGTCTTTGTCTACCCAAACTCTTACACTGTGGTGGCCAAAGTCCTGGGTGCCACACCTACCCCTCTGTGCACCTTCTGGCCCTCATACCTGCCTGTCCCTGGGACCCTTCTGCCAAGGGAAGAGCTTAAGGCCTGGAGCTTGGGGCTCCCAGACTCCATGTTGCTCCTCTCTCCTCCTGCGGTCCTCCAGCTCACCTGCCAGGCTTGCCTGCAGACTCTGCCATGCCCTGCCTGTCTTGTCGTCATTGGCTGTGAGTGCCACCCCGTCATACCCCTTAGACCTGGGTTCCTGTCTGTCTTCTGCAGCTCCTGCCATCCCTCTCTGTGAATTCAGCAGCTGCCTAACCCCTGACCTTTCCGTGCTCAAACTGTGATCTGTGAAACGTCTTCCCTACTCCCTCCTCAGCCAGCCTCTCCCATCACCATACCCTTGACTTCTTCACAGGTATCCATCCCTCTCAGTCTCGACTTTAAAAGCCTCCTATTAGACAATCCCTTTCTTCTCGTTTCAACTCTGTGCCTCCCCACTCCTGCAGTTTGTCAGTTCCCTGGAGACCTCTAAGCCACTAGCCCTAATGCCCTCCCACCACCATCTCCCCTCTTCTCTAGCCCCACATCACAATTCGTCCTCCAGGTAGGTTCCAGGCCAGTGTTACAGGTGTTCCTCTGCAAACTCCCTCACCCCTTTGTCTCTCCCACTCCTGCGAGCCCAGGTAAAAGCCAACATTCCACGTTCTCTGTGCCGGAACCCACACTGGAGACCAGGCTGAGGAGATGGACGTCTCCTTCCCAGCTGGTTTGAGCTGCATATCATGGCCGTCAATCTCAGATGGAGCCTCCAGACAACATAGAGAACCAGTGCATTGCTCTAATATGCTTATGGTTTTTATTCTCCATGACCACTTGCTCATAGCTGCTCTCAGCTCAGAGCCCTGTGCACCACAGTCTTTCTTCACACCCCAGCTGATGACTTGCCCCATTGAGAAGAAAGAGATCCTTCATCTGTCCACCACCAAAAAGACCAGCCCCTGCTTTTGTTCCTGACCCTCTATCTCTTCTTCTGCTACCACAGATGAAGGGGTCTTTGTTCCTAGCAAAGCCCACCCAGCCAGCCCCAGCTTGTCTTCTGGATCCCACTCGCCCTCTCCTTCCTAGGACATGCACAGCAGCCACACCTCACTCCTCAGTGCACACTCCCACCAGCACACAGATGCCACCATCACCCCATCGTCAGCAGTGACAGCAAGAGCAGCAAACAATTGTACTGGAGGTTGACACAGAGATTTTACACAGATGATCTAATTTACTCCTCATAATTCTCCTGGGAGGAAGGTGTTGTTATTATCTCCATTTTACATATAAGGAGATTGAGGTATAGGGAGCCTGAGACATCTGCTCAAAGTCACACAGCTGGTAAATGGTAGAGCTGGGATTCAAACCCAGGCCTTGTGGCTTCAGAGTCTGTGCCTGTACAGTAGTTTCCCCTTCTCCTTGGGGGATACGTTCCAGGACCCCCAGTGGTTGCCTGAAACCTCGGCTAGTACCTAAACGTCATATACACTGCGTTTTCCTATGTATGCATATCTATGATAAAGTTGAATTATAAATTGGGCACAGGAAGAGATTAACAGTCACTAATAATAAAATAGAAGAATTATAACAGTATGCCAGCATCACTCCTCTTGTACCTCGAGGGTATTATTGAGTAAAATCAGGGTGACCTGAACACAAGCCCCGCTGTACTGCCACAGTCGATCTGTGAACCGAGACGACTATAAAGTGACCAAAGGGCACATGGCTCATATGGTGTGGAACCGCTGGACACAGACGGGATTCACTTCCTGGGCAGGACCGAGTGGGATGGTATGAGACCTTATCACGCTACTCAGAGTGATACCCCATTTAAAACTTACGCATTGTTTATTTCCAGAACTTCCCATTTAATATTTTCAGACCTCAGTTGACTGCAGGTAATTGAAACCTTAAAAAGTGAAACCTTGGAAGGCAAAACCGCGAATAAGAAGGGACTGCTGTAACCTCTACGCTGCACTCCCTCTCTCACTTTGACTTCTATAGCAGAACCCCCAGGAGACGCCACATCCCCCTGCACACACATGCGCAGTACCTGGCTCTGTTTCCCACAAGGCGCTCAAAAGAGCTGCCCTTTCCTCAGGGACTGTTTCCTCGTTTAACCATCTGGTCAGCCTCCCGCACACCCCCAGCTGCTCTTGAGAGAATTACTGAAGACCCCCATGTAGCTACGTGGTACAGGGCCCCCTGCCCTGGGCTCTCAGCAGCCCGTGGACTTCCTTGGCTGTCACAGCCGCACACTCTCCTGGTTCCCTGCTCTCTCTCGGCCCGCCTTCCTCAGTCTCCCAGCTGAGAGTGCTGGGCCCTTCCACACGCTCTCCCAGGATGGCCTTCTATGTTCCGATCACCTTAAAATGCCACCTAGATACGGCAGCACCTACCCGTGTAGCTCTGGCCTCCACTTAGAACTCAGGGTTTGTGGGCCCACCGGCCACTCGAGATCTCCGTGTGGACTCGGACAGGTTCCAGGGTCACTGGACATCTCTGTGTGGACTGGGACAGGTTCCTCAGCCACTCGACACCTCTATGTGGACTGGAACAGGCTCCTGGGCCTCATCGCCCCGAATGGAATTCGCAGGCCCCCTCAGTCCTGCTCTCCTGCTCTTTGCCGTTGCCGCGGGCACGATCACCATTCACCTGGTTGCCCAAGGCCCAAGCCTAGAGGCTATTTTTTATTTCACCTGTTCTCACTCTTCAAATCCAGTCCATTGGCACATCCTCTTGCTTCTTCCTCCAGAATGTTTCCTGAATCTGTTGAGTCCCCGCCGCCACCCTGGTCTAAGCCACCCACCCCTCCCTATTGGCTGTCGTAACAGCTGCCTGATGGGGCCCGCTTCACCCCGACCCCTGACCCGTTCTGCAGTTTAGACAGAGGATCTCTGAAAGGGATTCTCGGTCACTCCCCCTTTCAGAGCCTTCCTGTGACTTCCCACTGTGCTGAAAATCAACTCTCAAAGCCCCTCCTCCCTATGATGGAGCCACATCCACCCTCGTCCTGTCCCGGGGTGCTCCCGTGGCACCGTGGTCCCTCTGACGGGGCCCACCCAGGTGTAGCCTTCCTGCACACCTGCAGTGGCTCTGGTTCCCCCGCGGCCTCAGGTGGGCTTCCTGCTGCCCACTGTCATCAAGCCCCTTACTTTGCAGGGGCTTGCCCCTTTCTGTCACTCAGAGCTGGGCTGAAATATCTGCTTTACAGAGCTACCCGCGTTGACTACTTAAGGTAGCCACCGGTTGGCCTCTACAGGACCCACTTTAACTCTCTGGTGTGTTTCTGTATTAGCTTCATGAGCAAAGGGATCTGATCTTCCTCTTTGTTCATGGCTCTATCCTCATCCTAAAACAGCCTGGCAGACAGAGGTGGGCAGTTAAATGAATGGATGTGTAAATGGATGAAGGAATGAATTCCCCTCTTTCCTGAGATGTTCAGTGTAAACGCCGAAACAATTGTGGAGTCCTCTCTTTGAGGTTTTAAAAATGAAAAGTTAAAGTTTTCTTTCTCAACGCTCAGCGCTTGTTTTTTCCAGGCTCTCGGTTGAGCTAAGTATCCGCACGTTCGCCTCCAGCGGCCTGATTTACTACATGGCTCATCAGAACCAAGCAGACTACGCCGTGCTCCAGCTGCATGGGGGCCGCCTCCACTTCATGTTTGACCTTGGCAAAGGCAGAACAAAGGTCTCTCACCCTGCACTGCTCAGCGATGGCAAGTGGCACACGGTACGATCTCAGGAGGCTTGTGCTGGCTGCTTCTGAGTTTGGTTCCATGTATCACTGGGGTTCACTCCATTTCTCAAAGGCACATTATCCCCGTTCATCTCTATCTCGCCGTGCGTGTCTGGTATCTCCCCTAGAGACTGCAAGTCTTGAAGGCAGGGATCTTTTCTGCTTCTGAAATACCCCCAGGGCCTTGCTTAGTACCTGACATGAAATAGACACTCAGCAAACATTGGCGGGATGAACAAAAGGTACTAGACATGTTCTCAACTTGGCAAGGAGTATGTAAAGCCTAGCCTCCCCTCATGGCATTTGCTTTCTGATAACCAGGACTCTGGACCACTTTCTGGTGTGCGGCAGGCTTTACCTGTGCCTGTAATTGTCCAGCTGGGTTGTTCTTGTCCACTGCCCAGGAAAGCAAATGCACTAAGAATGGCAGGTTTTGCAGCAAAGAAAGGGTTTCATTATTGCAGAGGCAACTTGCCAGGAGATAATTGTCAAAGCTGCCTCCCCAAGAATTCAAAGACTAGGGTTAAACCTTGTGCAAACAAGGATAGTTTGGCAGCCAGGGGATACGGAATGGCAAATGCTGATTGATTGGATTGGGGAAGAAATCATAGGGGGTCGAAGTTGTCTTCTTGTGCTGAGTCAGTTTCTGGGTAGGGGTTACTGCTCTGGGTGGCGCCAGTTGGTTCATACTGAATGCAAAGTCTGAAAAATATCTCAAATGCCAGTCTTAGGTTTTACAATAGCAATGTTATCTATAGGGGCAATTGGGGAATTTATAAAGTTTGTGACTATTGGCTATGTGATTCCTAAGTAATAAGTAGTTTAAAAAGGCAAATTATAAAACAATGACTGGTTAGGGTTTAACTATGCCTACGTCTTAGCAGAAGAAACAATGGCTGGTTAGAGTTTATGCCTGTATCTTAGCAGAATTCAGGCCCCTATCACAATTCCAACCTTGTGGCATTTCCTTAATTTTACAGAGGTGATTTTGGTCCCTGAGCAAGGAGGGAATCAGTTTTAGGGAGGGACCATTATCATCTGTTTTAAAGTTAAACTATCCACTAAATTCCTCCCATTTCCGGAAGGCACTGTTACCATCTTTGTTTTAAACTGTCAGCTAAATTCCTCCCATAGCTAGGTTGAATTAGCAAAGACAGCTTATGAGGTCAGAAGCAAGATAGAGTCAGTTATGTCAGACTCCTCTTACTGTCATCATTTTTCTATGTCAGGTTTCTTTCACTGTTACAGTTTTTGCAAAGGCAGTTTCATACCTGCCTCCTTTCTTCTGCCAGGCTCAGCCGCTTTTCATCACCAACTGTCTAAAAATTTGAACCACCCTTTAGCATTGCATTCAGGTTGTTACAGCTCTCAGAAACAGATGTTGCATCTGTTAAAGTTGATACATCTGTTAAAGTTTTCTCAGGTTCCTTAAAAATTATGCATGTTTTCACTTTGCTGTAGGTCAAGACAGACTATGTTAAAAGAAAAGGCCTCATAACGGTTGACGGCCAAGAGTCCCCCATGGTGACCGTGGTGGGAGACGGAACCACGCTGGATGTGGAGGGTTTGTTCTACCTAGGAGGTCTGCCCTCCCAGTACCGGGCCAGGAAAGTTGGAAATGTAAGCAGCATTTTCTGTACTGACATTTTACCTTTGTTGTGGTTTTGCTTATTCTGTAGAAGAGCATAGCTCACGGCATCTTGATGTATAAATTACCTTGTTTGAACCTGGGGCTCGTAAAGAAGTTGACTTTGCAGGCATGTCCACAGATCATGTGCCAGCGCCGCCCCTCAGAACCCGATCAGCCTTTTAGTTAATGAACATCGCCCTTTCCACAGCCACATGGCCACAGCACAATTCAGGGAAGCCCAGCAAATGCGTATTCGCACATTAGTAAACAGCATTTTTTGATTTCCACGATATTTCACTAAAATAATAGAAAACACTTCCACGGCATTATTAGCAAAGATACTCAAATGGTAGCTCTAACTTAGACATTCATGTGAAGTATTGTGGCGAAGTTTTTTTTTTAAAAAAAGATAACATTTTAATGTGTTTTATTGAGACCAATCTGATGAAGTGGAAGGAAAATGTGTCCAGGCCCTTCTCGTTAGAGTCACCACCGTCTACTCTTGCATGTCATTTGGCTTAGATCACCCACAGCATCCCTGCCTGCATTGGGGATGTGACGGTTAACAGCAAACAGCTGGACAAGGACAGCCCGGTGTCCACCTTCACGGTGAACAGGTGCTACGCAGCGGCCCAGGAGGGAACGTTCTTTGATGGAAGCGGATACGCAGCTCTTGGTATGTGTTAGCAACACTCTGGAAAGCAGTCCCCGGCAGAGCCTGGACTATAAAGCAATGTGGATCTGAGAGTATGAGACAGGACCCGCTGGACAAGGCTACAGGAAAACCACATTGAGTTCAGTATTCCAGTTGATTCCTAATTTCTTGGCGTAAAAAGCCTTCTCAGGTCTTGTGCTATCTGGATGGCCTGACAAAGTCTCCCGCCAGGAGCAGTGTGACTCCTGACAGAGGCCAGACACGGGGTGCTAGTTTCATCTGTGCTTTCCCCAGGTTCTGTAATGCACACTCAGTGTCCAAGTTAAGAAAGGACTTTGAATTAAAAATCAGCAGCATAAAATGTCTAGACCAGCTGGCGCCAGGGAGGCTGTGCAGAAGTTTGGGTGGGGAAGAGGGGGAAGCCAGCAGAACATCTCTCGTTCACTCTGCGCTTCCTGTCTCCTGTTCCTGGGACTCAGGCTCCAGCCCTGCTGGGCAGGCCCTCAGTGGCCTCAGGATGCCTCGCACCCCCCGGGTATGCTCTGGGGATACCACCTTCCCCCCTTTTCCTTCAGCCCTGGTCATGGTAACAGCTGCCTGCTGTGGCCAATAGCCCCAGTGTGGCTGCTCAGCTTTTTTTATCACCTGAATTAAAAAATCATTCCATTCAGTCCCCACCTTTAACAAATTTAGTATGGACTCTGATACACTCAGTAAATGATGATTCCTCCAAGTACACAGATACTAGGAAAATAAAGTGGACTATTCTTGGATGATGATAAAGGGATTCCAGGGATCAAATCCCAACAGCCCACGGAAAAGACTGCCACAGGGAGGACGTGTCCACAGGGTGAGGCAGGGCCACGTGCTTCTGCGGCCACAGATGAAGGAGACGCCTGGCTCTGCTCTGGCCTGGCTGGCTGCACGCGTCTTCTTTAAAAGCTCCACGATGTGGAAGCCGAGACTCAGAGGGCAGGAGTGACCTGCTGGTGGGGATGGAGCTGGATCCAAAGGAAGAGCTAGAGCCAGGTCCCCCGACCCTTAGCCAGGAGCCCAAATGCTCAACCTGGGCCTGGCAGCGCTCAGCCTGACTTGGGCCGTCCTTGTGTGTTACAGTCAAAGAGGGCTACAAAGTCCAGACAGATGTGAACATCACACTGGAGTTTCGAACCTCCTCGCAGAATGGCGTCCTCCTGGGGATCAGCACTGCCAAAGTGGATGCCATTGGACTAGAGCTTGTGGACGGCAAGGTGGGTGCTTCTTCTCCATGGGGTCTTCCTCCCCCCAGTGTCAGAGACAGAGCAATTGAGAAACAGCAGATTCAAATTCACAACGGTCTATTTTTATGGAGTCAAACAATGGTCCCATTACTATTTAAAAAACAGATATGGCTACAAAAAAACTTTTTTGTTTATTTTTTAAAAGCTTTTCAAAAATAACTTTTTATATGTTTGAAAGTAAGCTTTCAGCAAAATTACAACTATAATACAAATAACTTTTTTTCCTGAACCATCTGAGAATAAGCTGCTGACCTGATGCCCTATCCCTTCTAATAATTTTTTTTAACTTTTTATTTGGAAATGCTTACAGATTCATAGGAAGTTGCAATGAAATGTACAGGGAGGGCCCCATGCACGCTTCACCCAGGCCCAGGTTTCCCAGTGGTAGCATTATGCATTTTTTTTGAGACGGAGTTTTGCTCTTGTCACCCAGGCTAGAGTACAATGATGCAATCTCAGCTCACTGCAACCTCTGCCTCCCAGGTTCAAGTGATTCTCCTGCCTCAGCCTCCTGAGTAACTGGGATTACAGGCATGCGCCACCATGCCAGGCTAATTTTTGTATTTTTTAGTAGAGACCAGGTTTCACCATGTTGGTCAGGCTGGTCTCGAACTCCTGACCTCGTGATCTGCCTGCCTCGCCTCCCGAAGTGCTGGGATTACAGATTACAGACATTATGCATTTTTCTAGCACAATCAAGATACTTAATTGTATCAATACCAAAAGGTTCCCCCTTAATACCCCATCATGGCCATACCCAACTCCTGTTGCCCTAATCCTAGGCAACCGCTAATCTGTTTGCTGTCCCTCTAATTTCTGTTTCGCCAGTGTTATATCAATGAAGTGACGCAGTAGGTATCCTTTTGAGATCAGCTTTTCACACTTAGCCTGACCTCGGGAGGTTCATCTGGATGGTTGTGCATATCAGCAGTCCGTTCCCTTTTGTGGTGGAGTATTACTCCATGGGATAGACGTACCACGCTCTAATTTTTTTTAATGTAAAACACGTTATTTTTTTCTGTGACTATCTACTCTTGCCTTTCAGCCTCTCATGTCCCTCTCCTGCTGGCAACAAAATGAAGTCAACAATTTGCAGTACTCATCCTTTAGTCTCCTGCTTGGAAACCGCCTCCTTCGCAGTTTCTCCCAGTTCTCACTTTCCTTCGTCTCCCCTTTGGGGCTGTCTGGGCAAAGGCAGGATGCAGGGCGGGGAGTCTCGATGACCCTTTTCCTTTCTGTGGGCGCTCTCATGGACAGCAGCTGAGCCACAGCTCAGTCTCCTGGGCTTCAGGCAGCCTCTTACAGTGAGTGGTCCTGGGTCTCAGCATTGCCCCTGCGTGGGGGCTGCTCCTGGAGAGTTTGGCCAGTGTCCCTTTCAGCTCAGGCCTCTCATCCTGGTTGTCACGGGCAGTGCCACCTCTTCATCTTCCCCCTTCCCCGTGGGGTCATGTGCAAACTTGGGGATTTCTGCCAAGCCACACAGAGGCCGTGGGGAATCAGGGATGGTGCCTCTCTGGTCCTCTGTCTACGTTTTACCAGCATTTCTGCAGCACTGTGGTCAGTGCTTGTTGTTGTGGGAGTAAGAGGCCTGAATTTTCCAACACTAGTGCCTCTTGGAAGGCAAGGAACAAGTCTCCATGTTCTAGATTCCCCGGGACTCAGTGGTTGTTTCTAGTATTTCCCTACTTACTCCCTGCTGGGTTTTGACCACCCGCTATGGTATCCTAGAGTGGGGGTGGGGAGGATCTGAAAGGTCATGTCTGACCTTTTGCCCTTCACCTCTTTTCCAATTCATATCAAAACAGAACTAACTTGATGTCATATTGCTGCCTCTCTACACTGACTTACAGCCAACTTTTTCCCTCATCTATACTTTAAAAACTTTTGTATCTATTTGCATGTTTTTATGTGATATCTAAAAAATGTTATCAGGGGCCAGGTACGGTGGCTTACGCCTGTAATCCCAAAACTTTGGGAGGCTGAAGCAGGAGGACTGCTTGAGCCCAGGAGTTTGCGACCAGCCTGGGCAATGTAGCAAGACCCCCATCTCTGTTTTTGAAAAATATTTTACTTAGATAAATAAAAAATTTAAAATGCAATCAGAAGTGTAATTGCTGCAAACAATGTAATTTTCTGTTGTATTATATATTTACCTCATTGGATTATTATTTATAGTTCTTTTTTAACATTTTTAGTTGTTGCCTAAGGGTTTATGACCTGTATCTTTAATTGTCACAGTCCACCTTGAAATAATACTGAGAAGCTTCATATATAGTGTAACAATCTTCAAAAAGTGCATTTGAAATCTTCCCTCCTGTCTTAGTCTGCTTGGGGTACCAGAACAAAGAACCACAGACTGTGTGGCTTAAACAATGGAAATTTATTTTCTTGCCATTCTAGAGACTAGAAGTCCGAGATCAATGTGTTGGTAAGGTTCTTTATTCGGAGGCCTCTCTCTTTGACTCACAGATGCCTCGTTCTCCCTATGTTCTCACGTGGTCTTCCCTCTGTGCGTGTTTGTGTCCTACTCTCTTCTTGTAAAGACACAGTCAGATTGGATGAGGGCTACCCCGGTGACTCATCTTTACTTAGTTACCTCTAAAAGCTCCATCTTCAAATACAATCACATTCTGAGGGTCTAGGGGTTAGGACTTCAGCATATGAATTTTGGAGGGGGCGGTCTTCAGCCCATAACACCTCCTATCTTTTGCAAAGCTGAGATCTCTTTACTCGCTGTGGGAGAGCATCTACAGTTCATCAGAAGAGAGTTAGTAAATATTCGCTCATAGGTGCTATCAATAGGTAAGACGGGGCCAGGTGTGGTGGCTCATGCCTGTAATCCTGGCACTTTGGGAGGTCGAGGCCGGCAGATCACCTGAGGTCAGGAATTTGAGACCAGCGTGGCCAACATGGTGAAACCCTGTCTACTAAAAATACAAAAATTAGCAGGGCGTGGTGGCGGGCACCTGTAATCCCAGCTATGCGGGAGGCTGAGGCAAAAGAATCACTTGAACCTGGGAGGTGGAGTTTGCAGTGAGTCAAGACCATGTCCCCTGCACTCCAGCCTGGACAACCAGAGCGAAACTCCAACTCAAAAAAAAAAAAAAAAAATGTATGACCAGCACCTCCAATAAGGCTATTAACTCCTAAAATGTCCTAAAAACGAGGCCTGCATTTAAGGGTGCAATGTGCTCGGACTTGTGGTCCTGAAGGTGGCCATTTGCCCTTTCTGGAATTTGGGGAATAGTATAACATCTGAAATTTTTTTTTTTTTTTTTGGAGACGGAGTTTCGCTGTTGTTGCCCAGGCTGGAGTGCAATGGCATGATATTGGCTCACTGCAACCTCCACCTCCCAGGTTCAAGCAATTTTCCAGCCTCAGCCTCCCGAGTTGCTAGGATTACAGGCATGTGCCACCACACCTGGCTAATTTTTTTGTATTTTTAGTAGAGACAGGGTTTCTCCATGTTGCTCACACTGGTCTTGAACTCCTGACCCCAGGTGATCCACCTGCCTTGGCCTCCTAAAATGCCGGGATTACAGGCGTGAGCCACCGCGCTCGGCCATCATCTGAATCCTTTAAAAGGCTCTTTTTCAAAATTATTTTCTGTTTCTCATGTTAGCTCTCCTTTTAAACATAATGCTGCAATTTTATCCACTCCAAGAGCTTGTACAAATGGACTGTGTTCCTTAAATACACATAAACTCACCAAGATATTTGCTTTGTTTAGGTCTTGTTCCATGTCAACAATGGTGCTGGCAGGATAACAGCCACGTATGAGCCCAAAACCGCCACTGCGCTCTGTGATGGAAAATGGCACACGCTTCAAGCTAACAAAAGCAAACACCATATCACTCTGATTGTCGATGGGAATGCAGTTGGCGCTGAAAGTCCACACACCCGGTCTACCTCGGTGGACACCAACAATCCCATTTATGTTGGTGGCTATCCTGGTATGTACGGGTACCTGCTCTTCCACTCAAAAGGGGCACTGTTCCTGGAGGAAGTCTTAGTTCAGGTGGATGTAGAATAGGGATTGAGAAAGGTACATGGTTTGGGTTGACAAATCTTTTACCATTTTAGAAAGGCCATTTCAAATACTTAAGAATTCTTGGAAAACTTAAAATAATCTACACACACAAGTTAATCATTGGGTAAGACTGTGAGAACATGATATAAAGGCAGCTGGATGACTTTACCAAAGTAAATTTCATGACTCTCAGACTTGGGAGTCATTTTAGGGCTAGGGAATCATTTTAGGAAATAAACTCGTGACTCATCTCTCTGGTCAATTTTGGATTAGAATTATGTATTTTAGATGTTCCAAGGAATTGTTGCAAATAATAAAATAAACACCTGTTGTATGACTTAAGTTATAACTATGCCTTAAAATTTTATATATTAAAAGTTTTTGGCCAGGTGTGGTGGCTCACGCCTATAATCCTGGCACTTTGGGAGGCCAAGGTGGGTGGATCACTTGAGGTTAGAAGTTTGAGACCAGCCTGGCCAACATGGTGAAACCCTGTCTCTACTAAAAATACAAAAATAAGCTGGACGTGGTGATGGGTGCCTGTAATCCCAGCTACTCAGGAGGCTGAGACAGGAGAATCACTTGAACCCAGGAGGCAGAGGTTGCAGTGAGCCGAGATCGCACCACTGCACTCCAGCCTGGGTGACAGAGCGAGACTCCGTCTCAAAAAAAAAAAAGTTTTCTCTGAATTCTGCTATTCACTGACACCACATATGTGGAAAATATTCTTCTAATTTTAATAGTGAAAAATTTTAAAAACAAAATAACCCATTTGAGATTATTTCTGTTCCTTTTGTGCTATGGATCGCATTTCAACAAAATTAAGCAAGATTTGTCTTCTCTTCTTTCCTGAACAGCTGGCGTGAAGCAAAAATGCCTGAGCAGCCAGACCTCGTTCCGCGGGTGTTTGAGGAAGCTAGTGCTGATTAAGAGGCCGCAGGTGCAATCCTTTGACTTCAGCAGAGCGTTTGAATGGCATGGAGTTTTCCTTCATTCCTGTCCTGGGACGGAGTCCTGAACTTCAAGCAGAATCCGCAGTTGGAGTAATTGCTAGTATTTTGAAAAGAAGTGTTTGTGTGAATTAAGAGTCTCCTCAGTTCATATTTCATTTCCAACTCAGGTTAAGTGTTTCTGGGGAGAGATGTTGTGTTTATGTTACACTAAAACCACATGTGCAACAAATACCTCCATTAAATGGTCTAAAATGTACATTGAATTCCCTGGCTCTCTTTTTTAACATGTTTTTTTAAAAAATAAATCTTTATACACATTGAATGTTCTGTTGATTACTTGATAGTGTTTTATGTTTTTCATTTTGAGCTTTTAAAAAAGTGTCAATACAGATGATAACAGATTAGAGTATGAAGCCTTTTATTTCTTCAAGAAAACTCTAAGCTCCAGTTTCTACAACAGACAAGCAATGTTCATGGATTAATTCCAGATGAGCACACCAGCTGTTGGCCACATAACCTTTTAAGGAGGCTCCAGCAAGTCACAGGGGCAAAGGGAGCAAAGGAAGGAGCTGGACCCTCCTTGGACGTGGCCTTGTGCTATCAGGACCTCACCAAACAGCGCATTTTGCAGGACAGAAAAAAAGAAAAGATGGCATCATTTTAAGTTAGTGCTTCCTTTATTGTCAATTTTATTTTCACCACTTGGAATGAAACAGTTTGCCTTAATCAGCTACTTTTCTGGGATAATGTGTGTAATTTGAAAAGAGGGAACATTTAAAAACCATGTAAGTATATTATTTTAATGGACCAAGCAGCTGTAGACCCAGATTTCTGAAGTTGCATTCAGTCCCCTCCACATTCATTTTAGTTCTGCTCTGTGGCTGCAGCTCAGGTCACAGTGGCCGCTATCCAATCGTTTAGAAAAATGATCCCATTTTCCAAATGCTCACTTGAGCGGTCTCCACCTGTCTTAGCCATGACCTGCTTTTCCAACATGGAGGAGGCCAGAGTTTGTGTCTCTGAGCGATTTTGATTGGATAAACAAGGAAGGCAGCTGTGCTCCTGGTCCCCGTCCCTGTTCTGTGCCTTCCCTATGTTTTTTGAACCCTTAGGGGGATTCACACCTCTTGATGGGTATATTTGAAATTTGTAATTCTTTCCCATTTAAATACCTGCATGAAGATGTTCCTTAGAGAAAGGCAGCTGCCAGTTGTGGACGTGCTGATGGTTCTATAGCACCAGCCATGGGAGGAAAGCAGACTTTTCAAAGGCAGCTCCTGGGCAGCTGGGCCCAGAAGGGGCACGTGCCCGTCTCAGCAGCAGTGCACGTGCGCCAAGAACCTCTGCTGTGCCGTGGGTGGTCTTTGGTTTCATGTTTCTGTGGAAACCAGCTACAATGTGAGATGAAGGCTCAGACATTCTAGATCCTGGTCTACCATGCTGGGTGAGGAAGTGACCAAAACCAGGACATAGAACACAGACTGTGGAGCTGCCTTGAGCTATACACCCCAGCCCTGCCTCCACCCCCGCTCTAACAGAGTTAAAACGGAGCATGGGCCTTTCATGAGGACAGCTGTTCACAAGGTCTCTCCGAAGGATTCCTCAGGAAAACCCACCAGCTCCCCATTGGCCTTTCACAAGCACAGAGTCGAGTGACCTGGGTGTAGATCTGTCCCCGTGACCTTGAGCCTGCACTCCCAGGTCAGACACCAACTGTGGTTCCCACTTCGGGTTCTCACACTGATTCCTTAACTCCTCTCACCAAGTGTGGACTCAGGTTCTTAGAGACGGTTGCCAGATAAAACACAGAACCCAGGGAAATCTGAATTTCAGATAAACACCACAGACATGTTTTTAGTGTAAGCACATGCTAAATATTGCACAGCATCCTGTGTTTTTAATTTGCTAAATCTGGCAACCCTACTTTGGAGCCTCAAGGGCATAAAAAGATTATGACACCCTTTCCCTCACTGCCAAGTGATTCCAAATAAAAGCAAATCTATGTCTTAAAGCACGTGCAACAAAATCTATTGACTATCATATTTTTCTCATGACGCCTTTACTGAGATAACTGATTTCTTTCCAAAGTCTAATTTTGGTGCCAAAAGTCCTTGTTTAGTCTGTCAGTTAATGTAGTACTTTTTTTTATTGTGGCAAAATATAAAAAATATAAAATTTACCATTTTAAGCCATCTTTAAGTGTACCTTTCCATGAAATTCAATACATTTATAATGGTGTACAACCACTACCATTTACCTCCAGAATTCTTTTCATCTTGTAAACCTGCAACCCTGTACCAATTAAACAGTAAGCCCCATTCCTTCTTTCCCTCAGCCCCTGGCAACCACCATTCTTATTTTCTGTCTCTACAAATTTGACCACTCTAGGTACTTCATATAAGTGACTTACCATAATAGCTTCAAAGTTCATCTGTGTTTAGCATGTGTCAGAATTTCCTCCCCTTTAATTCTGAATAACATCCCATTGTATGTACAGACATTTTACTTGTCCATTCATCCCTTGATGGGCACTTGGGTTGCTGCCGTCTTTTGGCTATTGTAAATAGTGCCATGATGAACACGGATGCACAAGTATCTGTTCAGAGTCCCTGCTTTCAATTCTTTGGGGTATATACCCAGAAGTGGAATTGCTGGATCATATGGTAAATCTATTTGTAATTTTTTATTTTTATTTTATTTTATTTTTTAGGCGGTCTCACTCTGTCACCCAGGCTGCAGTTCAGTGGTGCGATCTTGGCTCGTGGCAACCTCCGCCTCCTAGGCTCAAGCAAGTCTCCTGCCTCAGCCTCCCGAGTAGCTGGGACTACAGGCGGGTGCCACCACACCTGCCTAACTTTTGTATTTTTAGTAGAGACAGGTTTCACCATGTTGGCCAAGATGGTCTCAAACACCTGACCTCAAATGATCCACAAGTGTTGGGATTACAGGCCTGAGCCACCGCGCCTGGCCCCTATTTGTAATTTTTTGAGAAAGAACTATACTGTTTTCCGTAGCATGCGGCACTGTTTCCAAGCCTCAGTTCCTTCCTCTGTAAAAGAGATTGTGATAACAACCTCAAAAAGGTATCACAATATTTAGAAAATAGTATTAAATTTTTTTTCAGAAATAAAGAGAGCACCTGGATAAGCCAGTAGCATTGGCCACAGAGAAATTTAATCCTCAGTCACACCTGCCTTCCAAAAAGGTCCAACAACCACATGGATTTATAGGCAAGCATTGGCAAACATGAGAAAAAAGAAGAAAACTGACCAACTCATTTAACACTGGTGGAATAACTTCGTATGAAACAAGACAAGTATAAAACAATTATAGACCAACTTTACTTATGGACTTAGATGTAAATATCTTTTATAAAATACTAAGAAACATTGCTGCACGATAGCCAATGAACAGCCAGGTAAAACATTAGAGATAGATGATAAAAGGACTCATTGCATATAAAATTCTTTTAAGCACCTTTAAGGAGAAATCATGTTTAAAAGGGAGATGAACAAAGGAGAATATTTTTATCTTTCCATTTGGGTCATGTAGAGCTGTAACCAAACCATAAGCTGGAAATATGGGGCCCGGATCAATGTACGGAAAAGCAATAATAATGAAAATAATTCTTTACGTTTCTGGGGTTTCAGGGGTATGGAAAGAGTTCTAAAATTTACAAGTGCTCTTACATAGACCATCTCATTTCACCACGATGATCCAGGAGAGCCGGCAGAGCAGGTGTGGGTGTAGAGCACCAGCCCCCGTATCACGTGCTAAGGATCTGATCCTAAGCTGAACAGGCATTTGCCCATCCTCACGGCGCTTACTATGCAGGGAGCCGAGTAAGTGAGATATAGATGAAGTTTTAAAAACATATCAGAACTACATGTGGGGGACAAAACACAGCAGACACCCGGTACAGATGGCTGCAGGGGCAACAGCTGCCAGGAGCCAAAGAGGACCTCAGCCCGAGCTACGGTGCCTGGCTGTGGAAGTGGTGGTTCTTGGAGTGGGCGGGGTAGACCTGCCACTGAGGGGCGGGGTCGTGGAGCCGGGAGAGAGCACGGTGGGGCGGGGCCAGACTGGCGGTGGGCGTGACCGTTGGTGAGGTGAGCTGGGTCAGCCGGCGGTGGAGGGGCGGGGTCCCAGAGCCGTGGGGAGGGGCAGCCCGTGGCCTGGAGCAGCGGTTGGCGAGCTTTGGAGTGGCGGTTGGGCCGTTGGGCTGTTGGATGGGGTGGTCTGGGACTTGGGGGTGGGGTCAGACGTATAAAGGCTACGCCCAGCGCTTTTGGAAGCAGTAAGTAAAGCCCTAGGCTAAGGTGAGAGCGTCTGCTGGGACAGTGTGGCTGGACCCACGCGGCAGGTGCGAGGCAGGGTCACTGCCGACGGGAGAGAAGGAGTAGAGGCCTCGGGCCTTGTGGGGTGTCACCTAGAGATGCCCCAGGAGGGCTGGGGAGCCGGGGTGTTTCCAGAGAAGCCAGTTGGCATCCTGGCCGCTCTCTCCGAGTGGAAGGTAGAGGGAAATAATTGTATTCTCGCAGGGTCGACTGGGCGGAGGCCGTCAAGATTGGAAGGGGCTGTGCTGTCAATGAGCGAGCGCAGGTGGCCTGGTGTAGTCCCCTGGAGGCTGGGCGGGGACCTGGGTGGGGACCTGGGCGGGGACCTGGGCGGGGACGCTGGATGGGAACCCTGGGTGGGCATGCTGGCGGGGACCCTACAGGGCTCTCGCTCTGGGTAGTCTGGCCCTGACTTCTGAGTCACGGGGAATGCGGGCGAAAGGTCACGGGGCAGTGGGAGGAAGCCCAGGTCCCAGGTTTGTGGTCTTCAGATGAGGGCAGCTCTGAGAACGGTGGGGGCCCGGCTGTGGCCCCGGCGGGGACACCCCAGAAATTCAGTGTGGAATTGGGGACGAGCGGGCTCTCTTCTTGGATTTGAGGATGTCAGGCACCTCTTTCATTTTCTTGCTTCAGAGAGCATGCCTAGACCCAACGGGTGGAAATTCCTGGTAGGCCGATTTATAATTCATTTGTTTTAATAATGTTTTAAATGACTATTTAAAATTTTTGTGGGTGCGTAAGTGTATGCAGACAGCTGCAATACAATCTTCTGCTGCTAATCTCTCAGCAGTGATAAATGGTTTTTAGTTTTAGCAACCTGAAAAGCAAGTCCATGTGAAGCTCCCCAAAACTGTAAAGTTTGCATGTGAAATACCGAAAATCTGCTTCTATCTGCCTTCAACTCAAAATTCTTTCACAAAGAATTCTTTGTTTTGAATTTGTGGAATAAGTAAATATCACTTAAGTACCAGTTTCATTTATGGTTTCATTAGTGCTTTTCCCTAAATGACACTATGATTTTCGCACTTTGCCATCTACAGTAAATTTACTTGCCTAATGCAGCTACCAAATATATATGCGTATATGTATATTAAAAGTCATTAAAAATCAGAATGACTATAAAAACAGAAATTGTAAATACATACAGATTATATAGTGTTGGATTACAGTTGACAAGCCTTCAAACATCACACATTGTAAAGAGGTCCTTGTGGGCATGACAAATACACAGCTCTTGCCACATGACACTGGCCACCTTGCAGTGCTGGTACCACCACACCCAGGCTGCCTATCCTCTGATCAGTGAGGCAGATTCTTTGATATGTTGGGGGCTTCAGGACATGTCAGACTGTTACATACTTTCCCAAAGCTTCCTCCCATTCATTCTGCTTATCTTGTCTTGACCAGTAACAGTTTGCCAACTGACACCAGACCACAGACTACAGTTTGAACAGCATTGTCGTAGACTCAAGATTGGCAGCTGTCCAGAATGTAAACCTATGCCAAGTACCCAATGCTTGCCTGGCAGTAGATGAAGGGATATGCCCATTCTTGCTCTGGTCTGGCTTATCCCAGCTGAGTGCTTTAGTCTTTTTTAAAAGCTCCACCTCATCACACAGATGTGGAAGCTGAGGCTCAGAGGGCAGGACTGACCTGCTGGTGGGGATGCAGCTGGATCCAGAGGAAGAGCTAGATCCAGCCAGAAAGCCCAAATGCACAGCAGCCACCCAGCCCAGCCCATGCCTCTCTGAGGTTGACTTGGGGCTGTCCTTGTATGTTTCAGTCAAAGAGGGCTACAGAGTCTGGTCAGATGCTAACATCACATTTGAGTTTTGTACCTTCTCAGAAAATGGCATCCTTCTGGGGATCAGCCTTGTCAAGGTGGATGCCAATGAACTATAGCTGGTAAACAGCAAGGTAAGCGCTTAATATTCAAAGCGTTTTTCTTCCCGGGGTCAGTAGCAGAGTAGTTGGGAAACATTGAACATACCTAGCACCACCTCCAATTATCGGCTCTAATGGAGTGGAAAAAGGTATAATCAATATTAATGAGCTGATAACAAAACACCTTTTAATTACCTTGATGTACACCAATGCAGCATTCTTCCCCTGCTATTGTCTTGGCAGCTCAGACCATGACTGGGTCACACTTCCAAGTTACTTCCTTAGGTAGAAGAGGCTGTCCAGGGTTAATGTCGATGAACTCTTTCAATAATTCAATCAGATGTCAGCAAAGGCAGAAAGTGGGACATAGAAACTAGATGTATGTGACCTCACCATGGAACTCCAGGCTCCTGGCTGGAAATAAGTATGTTTCTTTTTACTTGTTTAAAGCAGTGCCTGGCAAGATGGTCATTAAATCTGTGAGGTCTCTCGACACTAGAGATTTTCTTTTTTTCTAAAACAGAAAATTGTATTTCCCCTTTTGAGTGTGATAGACTGATCTGTAAGACCTGCCCTTCATCTAATAGCATCTGGGGTTTTTATTGTTCTAGTTGCTCACAAGACCTCTTGAGAAAAATCCTTTGCAAATGAAAATCCCTTTCTTTCACGTTTACCCTTTCAAGAAACACAAGGAAGAATGACCTGCCTTGAGATGTGGCAGCCTAATCATGGGGGCTCTGCACTTACACAGAGCTAAGTCTTTTTTCTTAGTTGTTTTTCTTTATTTTTGAAGTTTATAAAACTTTTCTTTAGGAAATAGATACAAAATAACAGAAAGGAAGTCAATCTATATGGTGGTTCCCTTTCTGGAAACAGTAAGAACATGAACAGAACATGATAGCACCAGACATAAAACATTCATGAGAGAGATAATATATCTAGTTCAGTGATTCTCAACCAAGGGATGCTTTGCACCACTCAGGGGACACTTGTTTGGAAACATTTTCGATTGTCACAATGGGTGTGTGTATGTGACATAGTACTGGCTTCTAGTGAGTGGAGGCCAGAGATGCTGCTAAATATTCCACCACACACAGGACACTCCCAGCCACAGAGAATTGTCCAAAATGTCCACCGTGTCGGGATGAGAAACCATGATTTATTTGCATCTTTAAGTTCTCTTCTAAGGTAAAATTGTTGTGGATTTCTGTATATAGTCAGTCCCTGATGTTTTACCCATTGGGGTTTAGCTGTTCTATATATAAATATTGATTAAAATCAATAAAATTTTCTGATTTCCTATTTAAAATATAAACTATACAATTAATAAAAGTAAAAGAGGCCAGGCGTGGTGGCTCACACCTGTAGTCCCAGTACTTTAGGAGGCCGAAGCAGGCGGATCATGAGGTCAGAAGATTGAGACCATCCTGGCTCCCACAGTGAAACCCTGTGTCTACTAAAAATACAAAAAAAAAAAAAAAAAAGTTTGCCTGGCGGGGTGGTGGGTGCCTGTAGTCACAGCTACTCGGGAGGCTGAGGCAGGAGAATGGTGTGAACCCGGGAGGCGGAGCTTGCAGTGAGCCGAGATTGTGCCACTGCACTCCAGCCTGGGTGACAGAACGAGCCTCTGTCTCAAAAAAAAAAAAGAAAAAAAAAAAAAGTGAAAGACTTCCCAAGTTTAATGTGCAAGATTTCTCCCACCTTAATAGTGTTTAGAGAAGCCGGTTAAGTTCTGCAATCTTCAGGGCAACCCTTTGCTAAAGGAAGACTGCTTAGAGCAACAAAAATATTATTTAAGGCATCAGTACATCCGAGAAGTAAGTACAGTCTGAACATATACAAAACATTCTTTTCGTTAAGTCTTTTAGGGCAGTGGCCTAGCTTTCACGCCGGGCTTGATGTTAGTCTTCTGTATTTCATCCTCATGTCAGCTCCTCAGACACAGCAGAAACTCCCACCAACTTCAGGGCTCCTGACGAGCTTTTCCAGTAATGCCAAAGTCTGAGGATCTATCTCTTTCACAAATTATTTTACTTTATCCACAAACCAATGTGAATGTCCTTCCTGGAAGCTTGTTTTCAGTACACTGAGGTCACATTCACTTGTTGAATTGGGTGTCCATCTCCTCTGCATGTGGATTTTGCTGACTTCATATAATTGTCCTTGGTAGAAGTCAGTGATAGCTTATTCAGAACTGGGGATGAGCTCAGCGTCGCTGACACAGGCTGAAAATAATTCCTATAGTTAAGAGAGCTGAGAAATTTCCCAGAGAGAAATTGCTCAGAGAGTTAGTTTGCTGCATTGGTGGTTTTCTGAAAGCCTGTGCTCTTCTGGCATGTCTGTCCTCATAAGACAATATTTCTGCCTGTGGCGCATGTACTTCTATGTGGGGTCCTTAGGTGAGAGAGGAATGACATATGATGGAGGGTTCTGAGAGCATCAGTTAGCTCTCTTGTTCACTGGTATGTCTGCCTCTGCTGATTGGTTTTTACTGTTTTTATCTTGAGGAGGTGTTAATCACTGAAAGGAGGTAGAACGTTTTTCCCCATCAGAGGAGGCAGCGACCACGTCTCCTCTATGGAGGCATTCAAGAGCCGTCCGGCTGAAGCAGCATCATTGTCTGGGGTAAATACCTGGGGTTCACTGTCTTGCACCAGGAAGGTTAAAGACATGAACACATGTGAGTAGGTTAAGGAGCGGAAAGTTTAACAGGCGGAAGAAGCGGAGAGCAGCTTTCTCTCTCTTTCTAGAGAGAGGCATCCAAAAGGGAAAAAGCCGGCCTGAGCTGGACCACAGCAGACTTTATAGGCAGGCTTGAGGAGGTGGTGTCTGATTTACACAGGGCCCACAGATTGGTTTAATCAGGTGTGACATTTACATGGTACTCGGGGAAGGCTGGTTATCCCCCCCGATCTTATTATACAAATTGGCTTTCTACTTGGCCATCGCCATCTTGTCTGCTCCTTACTGTACACGTGGGTGGCAAAGAGAGGAGATGATGGAGCCACCATTTTGAATGTGCCTATTCCCAGGTAACCTTTCTCTATTGGCACAACCACCAGCATTGGCCTATGCAGGCTTCCAGCTTGCTTGTCTATGTCTGCAGCTTGATTTTACAGGTTACTCTTTGCTAGAAAACAAAATGATTTGGGGGCTGCTTTTCATTAAAAGGAAAACCTTACCAAGGGCTTCCTTATTCTCACTATCTGCCTAAATAATTTCTTTTTAACTCCTCTGTCACAGCCTGGAAGGCACAATCCACACAGGTCTGCATGGTCCACCAGAGCTCCACACCCACGGGGCCAGCCGGGGCTCTCTTCTGAAGCAGGTGAGCATGGAGTCCCCTGTTTGCTTGCAAAGAAACAGACTGCAGACATTGCTGCATTCACGGTCCCGGCAATGTCATCCCAGATCTAGTGGAAGGCCAAGGTCTCTTTCTAGCAACTACGTGAATAGAGATGGAGGAGAACACAAAACAGGAAGACAATGTTTCCTTTTCTCATTTTGGGCCTCTTTTAGTTATGAACGCTGATCTTTGTCAGGGAATCATTTTTAAGAAACCTTTCCTTCGTGGGGAGGAAAGCTGTGCAGGTGGTTTAACCCAGCCTGATTTCTTTCCTCTTGGTGGGGAAAGCTGTGCAGGTGGTTTAACCCAGCCTGATTTCTTTCCTCGTGGTGGGGAAAGCTGTGCAGGTGGTTTAACCCAGCCTGATTTCTTTCCTCCTGGTGGGGAAAGCTGTGCAGGTGGTTTAACCCAGCCTGATTTCTTTCCTTGTGGGGAGGAAAGCTGTGCAGGTGGTTTAACCCAGCCTGATTTCTTGAGCTGAGTTACTGGGTGAGTTTTCTTACTTTTTTTTTTTTTTTTTTGAGACGGAGTCTCGCTCTGTCGCCCAGGCTGGGGTGCAGTGGCCGGATCTCAGCTCACTGCAAGCTCCGCCTCCCGGGTTTACGCCATTCTCCTGCCTCAGCCTCCCGAGTAGCTGGGACTACAGGCGCCCGCCACCTCGCCCGGCTAGTTTTTTGTATTTTTTAGTAGAGATGGGGTTTCACCTTGTTAGCCAGGATGGTCTCGATCTCCTGACCTTGTGATCCGCCCGTCTCGGCCTCCCAAAGTGCTGGGATTACAGGCGTGAGCCACCGCGCCCGGCTAACTGGGTGAGTTTTCTACAGAGCCTGCACTGAATGCTGAGCCACGTGGGAAGGAGAAGATTGTGCTTTCGCTCTACTGATTGTAATGGGAACATTGTTTTCTGATAGTTGTAAGACATTTGTCAAGCAATACTACCTACCCAGTTAGGAGACTATCTGAAGAATCGCAGCAGTATTCAGAAGCTCCTCTCCAGTCTCCAAATGTAATGTAAACTTTTCTTTTCTTTCTTTTTTTACATACAGGGTCTCGCTCTGTTGCCGAGGCTGGATCACAGCTCACTGCAACCTTGAACTCTCCCTCAAGCAGTCCTCCCCACTCTGCCTTCCAAAGCACTAGCATACAGGCCTAAGCCACCACCCCCATCCACTGAAGTGTAAACTATCTCCTTCACGTTTCCAGTAGCTGCAGAGCAGATCAGGTAAGGGTTCTTCCTGTGCATTGCTTCAAGTTTCATTCTCTCTTTAAATGATTTAAGGTTGGCTTTCATGGTTCCTTCTTAAAGAATGTTGAAGGTGTGTCTTCAGATCCATTCAATGTTTGTGGAACCCCAGGGAAGGCTGATGTAAAACACTCTTTTTTCTCCCAAATGTCTCAAAAAGTTGTATTTTCTGGGTCCAAGGCATCTGCAAGCCTCCTAAAGGCATTTCCACTATCACTACCATCAGGTGTGAACTGTAATCTGGCACGCATAGTTCCAAGAACTGTCATAATAGACGCTGAAGAACCATTGTGAAGGTAACTTGCTTTTACCAACCGTGAAGTCGTTAGTAGAGGAATCTCGAGCGGTCTGAAATCTGAAATACTGTGGAAAGAACAGAAAGATCCTGTCTCTTTCCCACAGTTGTTCTACTGGAAGTTCTCATTTTCCATAGGAGACATTCTGTTTTATTTATTTTCTTTTGAGACAGGGTCTCACTCTATCGCCCAGGCTGGAGTGCAGTGTTGTCACCACAGGTCACTGGTGCCTCCACTGCCTGAGGACTGCTCAAGCAATCCTCCCACCTCAGTCCCCTGGTAGCTGGGGCCACAGGCCTGCACCACGCCTGGCTAATTATTCTTATTTGTAGAGACAAGGTTTATCTTGCCTAGGCTGGTCTCAAATTCCTGGGCTCAAGTAATCCTCCTGCCATGGCTTCTCAAAGTGCTTGGGATTACAGATGTGAGCTACCATGCCTGGGCTCACAGGGGACGTTCTTGGTGTCCCTTTTGACAGTCTACAAATTTTTTTTTTTTTTTTTTTTGAGACAGGGTTTTGCTCTGTCACCCGGGCTGGAGTGCAGTGGTGCCATCATAGCTCACTGCAGCCTAAGCTGTACTGAGTTCAAGGGATCTTCCCATCTCGGCCTCCTGAGTAGCTGGGACTACAGGCACTTGCCGCCAGGCCCAGATAATTTATTAAAAAATTTTTTTTGTAGAGACAGGGTCTCACTATGTTGCCCAGGCTAGGCTCAAACTCCTGGCCTCAAACAATCCTCTACCTCAACCTCCCTAAGTGCTGGTATTACAGGTATCAGCTGCCATGCCTGGCTGCAAATCTTAATGTTTTCTCCAGGGCTTCTTTTTCTGGTGTTCTTTTCTCAGGTAATGGAAGTGGGCAGAGAATGATCCTTTCCCTAGGCTCCAGTGTGTAAGAGTTAAAGAAAGAGGAAAGAAACATGATGGCTTGATGGTCAAGGACAGGTTTATTTTAAAGAAAACAAACCCGAGAGTGGCTTCTGACTAAGATCAGAGGCATGCTTTCTTACAGACAGAGTTTTTAAGGATTCAGGGTGGGAGAGTTTATCAGAGGCTTAGACGACTTCTGTGTCTCTTTGCTGTGCTTACCTGGGAGGGAGAGTTGTGTGTCTGTTCCCATACATCTTCCTGCAGCTGCAGGCATACCCCCAAGTCTGCTTTTAGCTTCCCTATCTTAGTGCACCTGAAGGGAAAGGAATGTGCTTATTAAGGCTCACTGTTTTACTGGGGCCCAATGTATGAGGGTGAAGTTCGGCAGTTACCCAAGAGACTTTCCCCCCACCTCCTTCTGTGCCCGAGCTGTCTTATCTATGTTTTACTGTCTGCTCTTTCTGTCTGCTTTTTGTTAGAAAAGAAGTGATTTTCTTGAAATGCATGAGGCTAGAAAGGGAGCTGGAACTTAAAGTGGTGGTGTTTGTCCGAGAGGATGGTGCTTCTGCTCTGTTATAGTGGGCATGGAGATTCAGGTCACTGCTACCAAATTTCAGAGCCCAAGCACAGAGCCCAGAACGAAATTGTGAGGGTTTAAAAACAAAACAAAACAACAACAACAAACAGCTCTATTGAAGTATAATTGACGTACAATAAACTTGAATATTTAAAGTGTACGATTTATGAGTTTGGGCATTTGTATACACCCTTGCAACCATCACCACATTGAAGATAATGAATATGCCCATTACCCCGGAAAGTTTTCCCATGCCCTTTGCAGCCCCTCCCTTTCACCCCTCAAACACTTAATGCACTTTTTCCCAAAAGACAAGACGTAAGATAGCTTCCCTACACATTTATCAAAGCTGTTATAATCCTGACTCCCAAACAAGGTAAGGAAATTATAAGACAATTAGAGAACACTTTTAACTATTCAGATGTTAAAATCCTCAGTAAAATACCTGTAACAGTTAATTGAACTAACCAGTTATGCAAAAACATACAATCAACTATGATTGCACCCCTTTTTATTCCCCTTTTTATTCTCTAATGACTCTACCTATTGACTATTGACTCCCTTTTTATTCTCTAATGTGTTATATTTCACTAAATCTTTGTTCATCTTGCCAGTTTTTCTTCTAATTTCCCTGCAGCTATAATTTTGGCTGATGCTATAGTTTGAATGTTTGACCCTCCAAACCTCATGTTGAAATTTAGTCCCCATTGTTGGAGGTGGGGCCTGGTGGAAGGTGTTTGGATCATGGAGATGGATCATTCATGAAGGGCTTGGTGCTGTCCTCATGGCAATGAGTGAGTTCTGACATAATCAGTTCCCTCCAGAGCTGGTTATTAAAGAGAGCCTGGCAACTACGCACCACCATACACCACCACACACCACCACCACAACCACACACCACCACACACCACCACCACCACCACCACACACCACCACCACACACCACCACCACCACCACACACCACTACAACTACACACCACCACCACACACCACAACCACAAGCACACACAACCACACACTGCCACCATCACACGACCACCACCACACACTACCACAACCACACACCACCACAACCACTCACCACCACAACCACACACCACCACAACCACACACCACCACACTACCACAACCACACACCACCACAACCACACACCACAACCACTCACCACCACAACCACACACCACCACAACCATACACCACAACTACACACCACCACAGTCACCACACACCACCACCACCACACACCACCACCACACACCACCACAACCACACACCACCACACACCACCACAACCACACACCACCACAACCACACACCACAACTACACACCACCACAGTCACCACACACCACCACCACACACCACCACAACCACACACCACCACACACCACTACAACCACACACCACCACAACACACCACCACACACCACCACAACCACACACCACCACAACCACACACCACACATCACACACCACAACCACACACCACCACACACCACCACAACCACACACCACCACACACCACAACCACACACCACAACCACACACCATCACACACCACCACCACCACACCACACACCACCACAACCACACACCACTACACACAACCACACATCACCACCACACCAACCACACACTACCACTACACACCACCACAACCACACACCACCACCACACCAACCACACACCACCACACACCATACACCACACACCACCACTACACACCACCACAACTACACACCGCAACACACCACAACCACAACCACACACAACCACAACTTCCCTCTGAGCAGCACAGGCTGCTTTAACCAACCAGTTTGGAGTCCAATCAAAATCCTCTACTGCCATCTAGCAACGAATACCAGGAAAGCAGAATATAATAAGGCAAGCTGTTTAAGAGGCAAAAAGTGATGTCTAAAGGTTTAAAAGTGCAAGCCAGAAGAACCTGGGCATGCTGTGTTCATGACAGTGCCTTGAACTGGGTCACCCCACACTTGCTAAGGGGCTGGTGTTGGATGTGACAAGAAGAAAGTTGTCAAGGGACTCCAAGATTTCTGACTTGAGAAACTGAAAAAGCCACTGTTAACTGAGATTTTTTTTTTTTTTTTTTTTTTTTTTTTTTTTTTTGTGGGTGGAACGGATTTGGGCATAAAGATTTAAAAATACAGTTTGAAACATGCTAAATTGGAATGTTTTTAAGGGGATACTTGCTAAACTGAACAATAATTGTGCTGTCTCCAGGTTAGCAAGTGTTCCCTTTTAGGTCAAAGGATACAAAGTAGCAAGTATGTAGGAGGAACAAGTCAAAAGACCTAATGAACAACATCAGGACTGTAGTTTCTATAGTGTGTTGTGTTAATGATTTTTGCCAAATCAGTAGATTATAGCTGCTCTTGCCACAAGGATAACTATGTGAGATGATGGATATGTTAATTTGTTCCACTACAGTAACCATTTCACTAGATACATCTTATAATATCATGTTGAATACCTTAAATATACATGATTTTTTAAAAAATTTTTTATTTTTTTGAGACAGAGTCTCGTTCTGTCGCCCAGCCTGGAGTGCAGTGGCCGGATCTCGGCTCACTGCAAGCTCTGCCTCCCGGGTTCACGCCATTCTCCTGCCTCAGCCTCCCGAGTAGGTGGGACCACAGGCACCCGCCACCTCGCCCGGCTAGTTTTTCGTATTTTTTAGTAGAGACGGGGTTTCACCGTATTAGCCAGGATGATTTCGATCTCCTGACCTCGTGATCCACCCGTCTCGGCCTCCCAAAGTGTTAGGATTACAGGCTTGAGCCACCGCGCCCGGCCACGACTTATTTTTTTTTAAATAAAAATGAAACATTACTTGAAAACCAAAAATATTATGCTGTACTATAATTTGATATGTTAAACATTGTCATGCAGTTATTTGACGTAAATATACCCGTAATCCCCAGGATAAAAATATTGGAGTCCTGTTGAAATAACTTGGACATTAAGTAATTGGATTGGGCAAGAAGTGAAAGGGAGATTACTGTCCCACAGAAAAAGTCAAATGCTGGTTCTCATATGTATATCACTTTGCATATTTGTATGTTAAGTGCATTGAACCTACATCACATGGTGGAAGGACTGAATAAAGGGTTAACATAATCTTTTCTCCATCTCTGTGAAAATCTGACTGTAGGCTGTCTACCTCCTTTCCCCTGGGAACCTGGTGACATGAATGTTTGCTTGAGAGCATTGCTTTTAGGAAAAGAATGGCAGATCTTAGGATGTATCTTTTCAAACTATGGTCTTCGTAACCTTTCTGTCCTGAAACAGAAAAGACTTTTCCTCAACTGGATGGGTAGCGCAATGTATTGACGTGAAATTCTGGTTCTAGCTCTAGTGGGCACAGAAAGACCATGGAGATTAACTCCCCAGACTCATCCCTCTGTAAACTGCTGAGGACAACTGTGCCTGGCCCTGCCTTACTCCTGGATGTGCACTTTGAAATCTCTGCATGACATTACACTGTGTTCAAAAGATGAACAAGTGACTGCTATTTGGTGTTGTGACCAAGGAATCTCTCCAGGCTTGTAAATTCATATTCTTCTTCAAATAGAGGTGGCTAAGAATAGCATCCCAGGATTATCATTTATGAATCCTTTTGCTTACAACTGTTGGCAAAATGGCATGGGGTGATGTTAACTTGCCAAATTAATGTAGAGGGATGCTAACTGTTTATGTGCAGTATATTTTGTGCTTATCATGTGCATCACTAAATCATACTTCTTGAACGATTTCATTACTGAGTCAAGAGTTGTAGGGTTAGAAATACGGTCACTGATAATGTAATTGACAACAGAATAACTGTGGATTACTTGTGAGAACTGGATTACATTGTTAACCATTTGCGAAATAGCTGTTGTTGAAACCAAACTGTTACTGTTCGAAAACAAAAAGGTGCAGCATTGAAAGACTTATGGAAGTAGAAACTAGCTCCCACAACCCTGTTGGGCAGTAGGTTTTTAGATTAGTGAACTGTCGGACTATTACTGATGGGCATGGTAGTACTGATTTTGGTACTTATACATGCAGATTGTTATGTGATTGGATTGGTGCCCTGGGGTGGTGGAGTCTACACTCTAGCACAGGCTTGCACCTGCAGTTATAAAAATGCTACGAGATTGCAGAGCAAAGCTCCAGAATGAATTATTGTTAGGTACAAGTTCATAAACACATTGTAAGAGTACACATATGGTAAAATCTTTCAAAAGCATACCCCCACCAATTCTCCTCACTTCTTACCCCCCGTCTGCAGGGATTGAGAGAAAGTATGATTTATGGTGGCAGAGATAAATGAAACATCCAAGGGCAGCCCCGCGTTGCCCCAACTCCTGATTCTCTTCCATCTGTTCGTATGTGTTGTCATCAAAGAAATAATATTTTGAAGAGAACTTTGGAATTGAGAAGATGTCTTGCAACGTTGTCTAAGGAAAGTTACTTACTTCAAAGTCATAACCTCCCCAAAGTCTTCTTCTGGAAGACTGTACTTTTAGCTTTCACATTAAAGCTTGTGATCTAACTTGCATATTTTGTACTTTTGTGAAATAGAAGTCAAGGTTCATCATGTTTTTTTTTCCCCCCCCTAAAGGGATGTCCCAGTGTATTAGTCAGAGTTCTCCATAGAGAACCAATCGGATATATGGGAAGGGATTTATTAGGAGGAATTGCCTCCTAAAATCAATGAGAGGTGGAAAATTCCCACCATAGGGAGGTCTGCAAGTTGAAGACCAGATAAACCCATAGCGTAGCTCATTCTGGAAGCAGTCCCCAGTCTGAGACCTAAAGTCTGAGAGCCCCTCAGGAGTCTTGTGCTGCAACTCCCCGAGTCCAAACCTGAAGAACCTGGAGTCTGATGGGGCAGAAGGAAAAAAGGCATCCGTCTCTGGAAGGGAGAGAGAGAGAACAGAGAGGAGAGAGCAGAGAATTCCCCTTTCTTCCACCTGTTTGTCCCAGCCAAACCTCCAGTGCCTTGAATTGTGCGCACTCATATTGAGGGTGGGGCTTCTCTCAGTCCACTGACTCACAGGCCAGTCTACTCTAGAAACAGCCTAGCAGAAACACCCAGAGACAATGCATCACCAGGCATCTAGGCATTCCTCAATCCAGTCAACATGACACCTAAAGTTAACTATCACACCCAGGAATCACAGCACTGTATTTTAAAGAGAATTTCCATTCCCCACTGAATTGCCTTGGCAGTTTGTGAAAAATCGACTATGCATGTATGTGTCTGTTTCTTAACTGTAGTCTGTTCCAGCGATCCTTCTGCTTATCCTTACACTGATACCACACTGTACTGATTACTGTAGCTTTGTAATAAGTCTGGAAACAAGTAATATGTCCTTCAAATACATTGTCCTTTCTCAAAACTCTTTGATTATTCTAAGTCCTTTGAATTTCCATATACATTTTATATATTTTTAAATTTTTTTGATTATACTTTATGTTCTAGGGTACATGTGCACAATGTTCAGGTTTGTTACATATGTATACATGTGCCATGTTGGTGTACTGCACCCATTAACTCGTCATTTACATTAGGTATATCTCCTAATGCTATCCCTCCCCCTTCCCCCCACCCCACAACAGGCCCTGGTGTGTCATGTTCCCCTTCCTGTGTCCAAGTGTTCTCATTGTTCAATTCCCACTTATGAGTGAGAACTTGCGGTGTTTGGTTTTCTGTTCTTGTGATAGTTTGCTGAGAATGATGGTTTCCAGCTGCACCCATGTCCCTATAAAGGACACGAACTCATCCTTTTTTATGACTGCCTAGTGTTCCATGGTGTATATGTGCCACATTTTCTTAATCCAATCTGTCATTGATGGACATTTGGGTTGGTTCCAAGTCTTTGCTATTGTGAATAGTGCCACATAAACATATGTGTGCATGTGTCTTTATAGCAGTGTGATTTATAATCCTTTGGGTGTATACCAAGTAATGGGATGGCTGAGTCAAATGGTATTTCTAGTTCTAGATCTATGAGGAATCGCCACACTGTCTTCCACAGTGGTTGAACTAGTTTGTAGTCCCACCAACAGCATAAAAGCATTCCTATTTCTCCACATCCTTTCCAAACCTGTTGTTTCCTGACTTTTTAATGATCACCATTCTAACTGGTGTGAGATGGTATCTCATTGTAATTTCGATTTGCATTTCGCTGATGGCTAGTGATGATGAGCATTTTTTCACGTGTCTGTTGGCTGCATAAATACCTTCTTTTGAGAAGTGTCTGTTCATATCCTTTGCCCACTTTTTGATGCCGTTGTTTTTTTCTTGTAAATTTGTTTGAGTTCTTTGTAGGTTCTGGATATTAGCCCTTTGTCAGATGAGTAGATTGCAAAAATTTTCTCTCATTCTGTAGGTTGCCTGTTCACTCTGATGGTAGTTTCTTTTGCTGTGCAGAAGCTCTTTAGTTTAATTACATCCCATTTGTCAATTTTGGCTTTTGTTTCCATTGCTTTTGGTGTTTTAGATATGAAGTCCTTGCCCATGCCTATGTCCTGAATGGTATTGGCTAGGTTTTCTTCTAGGGTTTTTATGGTTTTAGGTCTAACATTTAAGTCTCTAATCCATTTTGAATTAATTTTTGTATAAGGTGTAAGGAAGATATCCAGTTTCAGCTTTCTACTTATAGCTAGCCAGTTTTCCCAGCACCATTTATTAAATAGGGAATCCTTTCCCCATTTCTTGTTTTTTCAGGTTTGTCAAAGATCAGATGGTTGCAGATGTGTGGTATTATTTCTGAGGGCTCTGTTCTGTTCCATTGGTCTATATCTCTGTTTTGGTACCAGTACTTTGCTGCTTTGGTTACTGTAGCCTTGTAGTATAGTTTGAAGTCAGGTAGCGTGATGCCTCCAGCTTTGTTCTTTTGGCGTAGGATTGTCTTGGCAATGTAGGTTCTTTTTTGGTTCCATATGAACTTTAAAGTAGTTTTTTTCCAATTTTGTGAAGAAAGTCATTGGTAGCTTGATGGGGGTGTCATTGAATATATAAATTACTTTAGGCAGTATGGCCATTTTCACGATATTGATTTGTCCTATCCATGAGCATGGAACATTCTTCCATTTGTTTGTGTCCTCTTTTATTTCATTAAGCAGTGGTTTGTAGTTCTTCTTGAAGAGGTCCTTCACATCCCTTGTAAGCTGGATTCCTAGGTATTTTATTCTCTTTGAAGCAATTGTGAATGGGAGTTCAGTCATGATTCGGCTCTCTGTTTGTCTGTTATTGGTGTATAGGAAAGCTTGTGATTTTTGCACTTTGATTTTGTATCCTGAGACTTTGCTGAAGTTGCTAATCAGCTTAAGGAGATTTTGGACTGAGATGACAGGGTGTTCTAAATATACAATCATGTCATCTGCAAACAGGGACAATTTGGCTTCTTCTTTTCCTAATTGAATACCCTTTATTTCTTTCTCCTGCCTGATTGTCCTGGCCAGAACTTCCAACACTATGTTGAATAGGAGTGGTGAGAGAGGGCATCCCTGTCTTGTGCCAGTTTTCGAAGGGAACACTTCCAGTTTTTGCCCATTCAGTATGATATTGGCTGTGGGTTTGTCATAAATAGCTCTTATTATTTTGAGATACATTCCATCAATACCGAATTTATTGAGAATTTTTAGCATGAAGGGCTGTTGAATTTTGCCAAAGGCCTTCTCTGCATCTATTGAGATAATCATGTGGTTTTTGTCTTTGGTTCTGTTTCTATGATGGACTATGTTTATTGATTTGCATATGTTGAACCAGCCTTGCATCCCAGGGATGAAGCCCACTTGATCATGGTAAATACGCTTTTTGATGTACTGCTGGATACGGTTTGCCAGTATTTTGTTGAGGATTGTTGCATCGATGTTCATCAGGGATATTGGTCTAAAATTCTCTTTTCTTGTTGTGCCTTTGCCAGGTTTTGGGATCAGGATGATGTTGGCCTCATAAAATGAGTTAGGGAGGATTCCCTCCTTTTCTATTGATTGGAATAGTTTCAAAAGGAATGGTATCAGCTCCTCCTTGTACCTCTGGTAGAATTCAGCTGTGAATCCATCTGGTCCTGGACTTTTTTTGGTTGGTAGGCTATTAATTATTGCTTCAATTTCAGAGCTTGTTATTGGTCTATTCAGGGAATCAACTTCTTCCTGGTTTAGTCTTGGGAGGGTGTATGTGTCCAGGAATTTATCCATTTCTTTTAGGTTTTCTAGTTTATTTGCGTAGAGGTGATTATAGTATTCTCTGATGGTAGTTTGTATTTCTGTGGGGTCAATGGTGATATCCCCTTTAACATTTTTTATTGCATCTATTTGATTCTTCTCTCTTTTCTTCTTTATTAGTCTTGCTAGCGGTCTATCAATTTTGTTGATCTTTTCAAAACAACAGCTGCTGGATTCATTGATTTTTTGAAGGGTTTTTTGTGTCTCTATCTCCTTCAGGTCTGCTCTGATCTTAGTTATTTCTTGCCTTCTGCTAGCTTTTGAATGTGTTTGCTCTTGCTTCTCTGGTTCTTTTAATTGTGATGTTAGGTTGTCAATTTAAGATATTTCCAGCTTTCTCTTGTGGGCATTTAGTGCTATAAGTTTCCCTCTACACACTGCTTTAAATGTGTCCCAGAGGTTCTGGTATGTTGTATCTGTTCTCATTGGTTTCAAAGAACATCTTTATTTCTGCCGTCATTTCGTTATTTACCCAGTAGTCATTCAGGAGCAGGTTGTTCAGTTTCCATGTAGTTGAGCGGTTTTGATTGAGTTTCTTAATCCTGAGTTCTAGTTTGATTTCACCGTGATCTAAGAGACAGTTTGTTATAATTTCTATTCTTTTACACTTGCTGAGGAGTGCTTTATTTCCAACTATGTGATCAATTTTTGAATCAGTGTGATGTGGTTTTAAGAAGAACATATATTCTGTTGATTTGGGGTGGAGAGTTCTGTAGTTGTCTATTAGGTCCACTTGGTGTAGAGCTGAGTTCAATTCCTGGATATCCTTGTTAACTTTCTGTCTCGTTGATCTGTCTAATGTTGACAGTGGGGTGTTAAAGTCTCCCACTATTATTGTGTGGGAGTCCAAGTATCTTTGTAAGTCTCTAAGGACTTGCTTTATGAATCTGGGTGCTCCTGTATTGGGCGCATATATATTTAAGAGAGTTAGCTTTTCTTGTTGAATTGATCCCTTTCCCATTATGTAATTGCCTTGTCTCTTTTGATCTTTATTGGTTTAAAGTCTGTTTTTATCAGAGACTAGGATTGCAACCCCTGCCTTTTTTTGTTTTCCATTTGCTTGGTAGATCTTCCTCCATCCCTTTGGTTTGAGTCTATGTGTGTCTCTGCACTTGAGATGGGTCTCCTGAATACAGCAAACTGATGGGTCTTGACTCTTTATCCAATTTGCCAGTCTGTGTCTTTTAATTGGAGCATTTAGCCCACTTATATTTAAGCCTAATATTGTTATGTGTGAACTTGATCCTGTCATTATGTTTTAGCTGGTTATTTTGTTCATTAGTTGATGCAGTTTCTTCCTAGCATCGATGGTTTTTACATTTGGCATGTTTTTGCAGTGGCTGGTACCGGTTGTTTCTTTCCATGTTTAGTGCTTCCTTCAGGATCTCTTGTAGGGCAGGCCTAATGGTGACAAAATCTCTCAGCATTTGCTTGTCTATAAAGGATTTTATTTCTCCTTCATGTATGAAACTTAGTTTGGCTGGATATGAAATTCTGGGTTTAAAATTCTTTTCTGTAAGAATGCTGAATATTGGCCCCCACTCTCTTCTGGCTTGTAGAGTTTCTGCCAAGAGATCTGCTATTAGTCTGATGGGCTTCCCTTTGTGGGTAACCCGACCTTTCTCTCTGGCTGCCCTTAACATTTTTTCCTTCATTTCAACTTTGGTGAATTTGACAATTACGTGTCTTGGAGTTGCTCTTCTTGAGGAGTATCTTTGTAGCATTCTCTGTATTTCCTGAATTTGAATGTTGGCCTGCCTTGCTAGGTTGGGGAAGTTCTCCTGGATAATATCCTGCAGAGTGTTTTCCAACTTGGTTCCGTTTACCCGTCACTTTCAGGTACACCCATCAGACGTAGATTTGGTGTGTCCACATAATCTCGTATTTTTTAGAGGCTTTGTTTCTTTTTACTCTTTTTTCTCGAAACTTCTCTTCTCGCTTCATTTCATTCCTTTGATTTTCAATCACTGATACCCTTTCTTCCAGTTGATCAAATCGGTTACTGAAGCTTGTGCATTTGTCACATAATTCTCGTGCCATAGTTTTCAGCTCTATCAGGTCATTTAAGGACTTCTCTACATTTGTTATTCTAGTTAGCCATTTGTCAAATCTTTTTTCAAGGTTTTTAGGTTGTTGGTGATGGGCTCGAACTTCCTCCTTTAGCTCGGAGAAGTTTGATCATCTGAAGCCTCCTGCTCTCAACTAGTCAAAGTAATTCTCCATCCAGTTTGCTTCCATTGCTGGTGAGGAGCTGTGTTCCTTTGGAGGGGGAGAGCCACTCTGATTTTTAGAATTTTGAGTTTTTCTGCTTTGTTTTTTCCTAATCTTTGTGGTTTTATCTACCTTTGGTCTTTGATTATGGTGTCGTACAAGTGGAGTTTTGGTGTGGATGTCCTTTTTGTTTGTTAGTTTTCCTTCTAACAGTCAGGACCTTCAGCTGTAGGTCTGTTGGAGTTTGCTAGAGGTCCACTCCAGACCCTGTTTGCCTGGGTATCAGCAGCAGAGGCTGCAGAAGAGTGAACATTGCTGAACAGCAAATGTTGCTGCCTGATCGTTCCTCTGGAAGCTTCATCTCAGAGGGGTACCTGGCCGTGTGAGGTGTCAGTCTGACCCTAGTGGGGAGTGTCTCCCAGTTAGGCTACTCAGGGGTCAGGGACCCACTTGAGCAGGCAGTCTGTCTGTTCTCAGATCTCAGACTCTGTGCTGGGAGAACCACTATTCTCTTCAAAGCTGTCAGAGAGGGACATTTAAATCTATAGAGGTTTCTGCTGCCTTTTGTTTGGCTATGCCCTGTCCCCAGAGGTAGAGTCTACAGAGGCAGGCAAGCCTCCTTGAGCTTCCCGCAGCTTTGTTTACCTACCCAAGCCTCAGCAATGGCAGGTGCTCCTCCCGAAGCCTCGCTGCTGCCTTGCAGTTAGATCTCAGACTGCCGTGCTAGCAATGAGGGAAGCTGTGTGGGCGTGGGACCCTCTGAGCTGGGCGCAGGATATAATCTCCTCGTGTGCCATTTGCTAAGACCCTTGGAAAAGCGCAGTATTAGGGTGGGAGTGACCCAATTTTCCAGGTGTTGTGTGTCAGTTTCCCTTGACTAGGAAAGGGAATTTCCTTCCCCCTTGTGCTTCCCGGGTGAGGCGATGCCTTGCCCTGCTTCAGCTCTTGCTCGGTGGGCTGCACCCACTGTCTGACATGCCCCCATGAGATGAACCTGGTACCTCAGTTGGAAATGCAGAAATCACCTGTCTTCTGTGTCGCTCACGCTGGGAGCTGGAGGCTGGAGCTGTTCCTATTCAGCTGTCTTGGAACCACGCCCCCAGACAGTCTCCATATACATTTTAAAATCAGCTTCTCAATTTCTACAACAAAAAAGACTCCTGGAATTTTTTTTGGATTTCGTTGTGTCTGCAGATCCTTTTGGGGGAGAATGCATGCCTTAACATTGAATCTTGCAATTCAGGAACGTGGACTATCCTTCCATTCATTGAGTTCGTATTTAATTTCCCTTGGCAATGTTTATAGTTTTCAGTAATTAGGCCCTGCTTATCTTGCACTAAATTTATTTTTCTATATTTTATATTTGTTGATGCTATTGTAAGTGGTATTGCTTTTATAATTTTCTTTCCCAGCTGTCTTTATAGCTAATACATGGAACACAATTGATTTTTGTGAATAACCTTGTATCCTGTGATGTTGCTAAATGTACTTATTACTTCTAGTAATTTTAACTATTAATTCCTTATGATTTCCTTTACATAATCATATAGTCATATCATCTGCAAATTAAACATTTTTATACTTATTCCTTTCAACACTTTTTGCCTTTTCTTGATTTATAGCCTTAGATAGGATCTCCTGTACAGTGTTAAACAAAAATAGCAAAAACAGACACTCTTACCTTATTTGTTATCTCAGGGCACATTTATTCAATCTTGGCACTACTGAATAATTCTTTTTTTTTTTGGACAGAGTCTTGCTGTTTCTTCCAGGCTAGAGTGCAGTGGTACCATCTTGGCTCACTGCCACCTCCGCCTCCTGGGTTCAAGTGATTCTCCTGCCTCATCCTCCCGAGTAGCTAGGATTATAGGCACACACCACTGTGCCTGGCTAATTTTTGTATTTTTACTAAAGATGGGGTTTCACCATGTTGGCCAGGCTGGTCTCGAACTCCTGACCTCAAGTGATCCTCCCGCCTCACCTCCCAAAGTGCTGGATTACAGGTGTGAGCCACTGTGCCAGGGCCAGGCTGGATAATTCTATGTTGCAGGGCTGTCCTGTGCACTGGAGTGGGATCGGCACCATCCTTGGCTTCTCACCCACCAGAGGCTGGCAGCGCCCTCTCACCCCCTGGTGGTGAGAACCTGGTAAGTTACTCTTCAAAAACAAGAACATTTGGAAACATCTGTTTCCAGGTATTGCCAAATATTTCCTTAAGGCAAAAATCATCCCTAGCATCACTGTGCCCTTGGAATAGCCAAGTAGAAGAATTCTCATACAATGTTTTTAGTGTTTTTCTCTTTATTTCTTAAGGATAAAATGCAACATACATATTCTACTTAACAATGAAAGCTGATGGAACAGAAGAATCATTACTAGCTTTTGAGATGGGCAAAGACTTAAAACATTGGTGTTTTCTAGTGTCATGATTTGTCAATCAAATTAGTTTTAGAAAATAGTTGGTAAATGTCTGACAGAAACAAAAATTTTTAAGGTGTATGTAAGTGTGTAAAACTGTTAAAAATGCTTGAAAACACACACTCTAATCCCATGTCGTATTATTTTTATTTGTAGAAAATAGTTAAAAACTGCCTGTCAGAGAAACTATTTAATCCCTTAACACAAAGTCTTTTAAGGCAAATAAACATTTATGAAGAACAGTTGAAATACGCCCGCTAGGAAGAAGGGACATTTTAACTCATGTGAGCTTTCAGTCAAGTGAAATAGGTGGACACCAGATGAAAATGCCTGAAAGAAAAGATGGACATTAATTCCTACTCCTGAACACTCGCGTCTGCACGTGGTTAGAAACTCAAGACAATGAGCAGGGCACAGAATTCTCTGAGTATACCACACAGAATTCTCTCAGAGTATACCACACAGAATTCTCTCAGAGTATACCACACAGAATTCTCTCAGAGTATACCACACAGAATTCTCTCAGAGTATACCACACAGAATTCTCTCAGAGTATACCACACAGAATTCTCTCAGAGTATACCACACAGATCACAGTTACACAGTACTTCTGCTTTTAAAGCTTTGCTGAAAACGTTTTTCGTCATTAAATGTATATTATTAAACATACACTGAAAGCTAATTGAAGGGATTTAAATAATAAGATTCAGGCACAGTTTGTAACAACAATTGTTAAAGTCCATTCATTTTTTTTTTTCCTAAGAAAGGCGATTGAGGTAGTTTATACTGTATAGACGTTGTAAATAGTTGATAATCCAGTTTGTTTAGAGATCATTGACTCCAAGAATCATATTCCCAAGTGAGCTGCTTAACAAAGGGATCTTCTTTTGCAGAATGGAGGAAAAAAATGAATCAACTCTAGGATTTTTTCTGAATAAGCATTCCTAAAATGTCAGTTCCCACACTTTCTCCTGGAGGACATAATTTTCCCAAGTGTATACCAAGAGCACTAGGAATGGGTGAGGGGGAGAAGCTCTTAAGGATAGCATGTAGAAGCCCAGTATCTGCCCTTCTTTTGTTTGCAAAGAATTGCAATGAATTCATTAAACTTTTTAAAAACAACTCTTGATAAGGCAAAAATTCTTTCAATACTTAGATGACAGGCATCTTTGCATTTTAACTGTAGGGGTTTGTTTATTCTGAAGAATAAAATTGGTCAAAAGAACCTCTTTAATCACACAAATATTAGTCTGTGTATCTACTAAAAATTCTTCTCTAATCAATTCGCCCTCTGATTAAGAATAAAAGTTATATCCAATGATACTAGTATTGACATGGCCTTCCATATATATATATATATGGAAAGTTGAAAGTTGTTAAACATCCTTGAATAAACTAGAGTGATTATACTTATTGACTCAGCTAAGTCTCTGCCATGTAAAACCACATGAAAGTGGACAAGAAACTGTATTTTACCTGTTACCTATTAGGGATTTATTTGAAACTGATGACAAACTGAAGTAAATCTTAAAACCTTCAGAATTTACTCACAGGTTCTAATGTGTTTTTGGTCAAAAGAAATAAAAATTCTCAAATAAAAAATTTAATGAACAGATTTGTGAATTATATAAACACAACAGAATTGAACTATTTGAATGCAAGGAAATACACTGAGAAATATCACTCAGTTTTCATATACATGCAGAAACATAAGGTAGCTATTTGAAGAATTTCTTCCATATGTGGTCATAAATTACTGCCATTTTACATCTTGGGACGTGGTAATTACATAAAGTAAAATGTTTACCCCTGTTGTCTGAATTGCAAAAATGATGACAGCATTTTTTTCAGACTCTAGAAATTCATGATGTAGCCACGTGCCACCAATTGCTCATACATTAAAAATGAATAAAATGTAGGAATAAATATAAAACTTATGCAGAAGGCACGTTTCCTTTTAATGGGTTTTCAGGCAAAAAAAAAAAAATTCTCAAATGAACAAATCAAATGAATGGATCTTGTGTTTTCTATAAAAATATAACAAAATCCTAAATTCCAGCAAGTTATCTACATGTTTTAATATAAGCAACGTTTCATATAGATATCAAGGTGTAATATAGCATATAAAAGATTTCTTCTACAAATGGGCTTAAATATTACCATGTTTTGAGACCTGCGAAGTAGACAAAAAGATGTTTTTGGTATTTGTGAGCAACTCTGTCTACCGCTTGAATTGTTAAGAGAGAGTCATTTGGGCCTCATTACAACCAATATAAATTCATCAAAATCTTGTCTGGGATAAATGAGAACTCTGTCCGCATTTCCAGCTAATCCGAGAAGGACTATATCCACAGTCTCAAGAGGAAAGGCAGAGCTGTCCAATCCCTCAGAACCTTTTAGATTTGCTCCAAATTAGAAATGTGGGGACTATGTGTTCTGGGCGGTCACAGGTCTGGAATATGGCTCTGCAGGCTCTTGATAGTGAGATAGTGGTCATCTTACCAGACAGGTATCTGATTTTAAGCCTCATGCTAATCCACGATGCTCGGCCATGCTTATGATTAACAAACAAAAGCAAAATCTGCTTTTATAGTTTATAAAACCCGGATAGAACAGTATTTTTCAGCATTCTTGGATAAAGCAGTTCTGCATTTTTAAACTGGGACGGCAGAAGTGACTGTCTATAGTTGTGAAATATAAAAAAATGGTACGTTTGATCAGAAAAGGAAGCCTGTGCCTGGCACTTGGAAAGATACTGAGCACCATAACCATAATGAGAAAATAGAGGCTCTGTGAATGTTAATACATATGACACCCTTTGTCAAACTAAGCTTCACTAGCAGGACCTGTGCTCATAGAAGAATATGCTTTAAAAGTATCAATTTTCCACAGTCGATGATAGAGAAAAGTTCATTTGCACCAGAATGCTGACAGTCACAATACACAGCCTGATGTACATAACAATACAGTTTCTTTAAACAGAAGTTCTTCCTCCTCCAATTCAGGAGTCAGTCAGAGCATAAATATTGTATGTTTCACTTTAGAAACCGATTCTCTTTAAAAAGCGTATCTGGATAATTTTGCAGGGTAGAAATGAAGGCTATTTCTGGCATTCTTGCTCAAAAAGTCAAATATGTACACTAAGTATAAAAAAGGGTCTCTTTCACCTCTCTCGTTGGGTAGCATTGGCTACATAAAGAACACTGCTTATCCCTCGGTCTAGGGCCAAGTTCATTTCTGCTAGGAAGCTGAAATACTAGAAGTGATTAGAGTTCCATATTCTAGATTGGTATTTCTTCTGGAAGGACCACATCATCTTTCCTTTACTTTTATAAAAAAAAAAAAATCATGAGAAAGCTTCAGCTGAATTGGTGAACCAGTGCCCCTTCCATAGTTCATGCTGACAATGTCCACTGCGGAGGGCCAGAAAAACTGAGAAGGCTGTAGGAACAAATATGTCAAACACAGTGTTGTTTTTTCCCTACCAAAATGTAGGATCTTTTTGGCATATAATACATGATAGCAGCTATCTTGAGGATATTTTAAGAACTTGGTTGGGGTTTAATCACCCATTCTGCTTGAGGATTTATACGATATACATCCAATATATAAGCATCTGGATCCAAGCAATGCTCTCCTAAAAGAAAAAGATCAGAGAATAAGTGTACATTTGTGTGTGTGTGTGTGCGTGCGTGTGCACACGTGTATGTGTGTGTTTGTGAGGTTCAAATAAGGTTAATATAGTTCTCTTGGCCAAAGTAAGTAGACATATGTTAAGGTTTCTTAACAAACTCTTCTTCCCTCTTCTCCCTCTCTCCCTTCCTTTTTTTTTTTTTTCTTTAAGACTGTGAAGTATGGGTATATCAAATAAATCTCATGTGAAATTGTGGAAGAAAGCAGACATACCATCACAGGCAAATTGTTCCCTTGCTTCATGGCATCAATTAGAAAATTATGGCAAGGGCTGGGTGCGGTGCCTCACACCTGTAATTCCAGCACTTTGGGAGGCTGAGGCGGGCAGATCACTTGAGGTCAGGAATTTGAGACCAGCCTGGACAACATGGTGAAACCCCATGTCTATTAAAAATACAAAAATTAGCCAGGTGTGGTGGCAGGTGCCTGTAATCCCAGCTACTGGGGAGGCTGAGGCAGGAGAATCACTTGAACCCGGGAGGCCGAGGTTGCAGTGAGCCAAGATCGTACTACTGCACTCCAGTCTGGGTGACAGAGTGAGATCCTGTCTCCAAAAAAAGAAAAAAGAAAAGAAAACTATGGCAAGAACTTGTTTCAGGTATAAACTCATCATTCATATGCTAATACATGTCCTCCAGTGGTTTTTTTTTTTTTTTTTTTTTTTTTTTGAGACGGAGTCTTGCTCTGTCGCCCAGGCTGGAGTGCAGTGGCCGGATCTCAGCTCACTGCAAGCTCCGCCTCCCAGGTTCACGCCATTCTCCTGCCTCAGCCTCCCGAGTAGCTGGGACTACAGGCGCCCGCCACCTCGTCCGGCTAGTTTTTTGTATTTTTAGTAGAGACGGGGTTTCACCGTGTTAGCCAGGATGGTCTCGATCTCCTGACCTCGTGATCCGCCCGTCTCGGCCTCCCAAAGTGCTGGGATTACAGGCTTGAGCCACCGCGCCCGGCCTCCTCCAGTGGTTTTATAGATAGGTACTTGACCAGAGCTAGAGAAGATTCAAGTCAAGTTCGTTTTAGGAATGGTCATTTTGTTTCTTCACTACGGATGTAAAGCCCATAGGTAGGAAATCCCAAAATGGTAACAACTAAAAGATCATCATTCCCTGGGGCAAACGTATTCGAAAGTCTTTACGTGCAGTGTGCTTGAAACGTATGCTGAAGTCTCAAACAAAACTACCAAGAGCTGCCTGCATGCTCGGTTGTTTGATTCATTCACTGACCAAATATTAATCATGTGCCAGGCATTATTCCAGGGGCTGGGTTTACAGCCATGTATCAGTCAAAAACATTCTAAGAGCAGCATAAGGCAACTAACAAACACATATAATATCAAGTAAGTCCGCTGGTGATAAGAACATGAGAGAAAGGCCAAGCATGGAAGGCATGTTCGGGAGGGTGTGAGGAAGGGGGGTCTCGCTGAGAAGCTGATTTATCGGCAAAGACCTGGCAGAGGCCAGGGACTGAGAAGTGAGGCTGTCTGGAGGGAGGGCATCCTGGGGAAAAGTCAGAGCACATGCAGAGGCCCCAAATCCAAGCCTGCCAGGTGATTGTATTTACAGGTTTAGTGTTTGAAGGGACCCGTGGGATAGAAATTTCAGGGGCATCCACATACAGGTGGATTTAAAGCAGTGAGATGGATCAAGCTCGCCAAGGAAGGTAAGTGCAAAGAGAGGAGAGTTCCGAGGACTGAACCCTATCGTTCTCCAACCTTGAGAGGCTGAGAGGACAAGAAATAAGGGGCACAGGGGCTCCAGCAGCACAGCCAGGAAAAGCGGGAAGACAGTCAGAAGCTTAGGGCGTCCCTGAAGTCAGGTGAAGAAAGTGTTCTTCAAAGGAGGGAAAGATCAACTCAGGCAGTTCTAAAGACAGACGAGTTGTGTGGTGACCGTGACAAGAGGGTGATTCTGGTGTAAGTGCTGAGGGACAGAGCGTGCCTGGAGTGGCTTCAAGAGAGAACAAGGAGGAAGAAATTGGAGTGTAGACACTGATTCAAGAAGCTTTTGCTGTAAGGTGGAACAGAGAAACGGGAGTAGACTTAAAGGGGGTCAAGAAAATTTTGTAAAGGTGAGGGAAATTGCCAGTTTTTTAAATGCAGATGGAGATGCTGCAGCTGGGAGGGAAAGGTTGATGGTGTCGGAGAGCGGAGGGTGCTGGCGAGAGGAGGTGCTGCCCTCAGTGGGAGCACAGAGCGCCCATGGGACTGTGAAGATATTCACAGACCAAGCGGGGAAGTTTTGTTGATTCCTCCCCTGCTCCCCCAGGGAAATAGAAAGAATGAATTTGGGAGGAGAGTGAAAATAGGGAAGTTAATCAAAATGGTGTCATGCCTCCGAAAGTTCTTACAGTCTTCTCCGCTTTGTTTTGCATCGAGTCTCCAGAGAGACTTTCCAACTTCAAGTCACACTGAAAAGACCCAGGCCAGCGAGGCGCAGGGGCTCACACCTGTAATCTCAGCACTTTGGGAGGCCGAGGTGGGCGGATCACTATTGAAAAGACCCAGGCCAGCGAGGCGCAGTGGCTCACACCTGTAACCTCAGCACTTTGGGAGGCCGAGGTGGGCGGATCACTATTGAAAAGACCCAAGCCAGCGAGGCGCAGTGGCTCACACCTGTAACCTCAGCACTTTGGGAGGCCGAGGTGGGCGGATCACTATTGAAAAGACCCAAGCCAGCGAGGCGCAGTGGCTCACACCTGTAACCTCAGCACTTTGGGAGGCCGAGGTGGGCGGATCACTATTGAAAAGACCCAGGCCAGCGAGGCGCAGTGGCTCACACCTGTAACCTCAGCACTTTGGGAGGCCGAGGTGGGCGGATCACTATTGAAAAGACCCAAGCCAGCGAGGCGCAGTGGCTCACACCTGTAACCTCAGCACTTTGGGAGGCTGAGGTGGGCGGATCACTTGAGGTCAGGAGTTCGAGAGCAGCCTGGCCAACATGGTGAAACCCCATCTCTACTAAAAATAAAATAATTGTCTGGGCATGGTGGTGGGCACCTGCAATCCCAGCTACTAGGGAGGCTGAGGCAGGAGAATCACTTGAACCTGGGAGGTGGAGGTTGCAGTGAGCCAAGATCATGCCAATGCATTCCAACCTGGGCAACAGAGCAAGGTTCCATCTCAAAAACAAAACAAAACAAAACAAAAACAACAACAATAACAAAACAGGAAAAGATCCAAGCTTACTCCATATCAACACTAAAATATTCTCATTTAAATTTTGAAAATATTTTAGAAAAGTTGTGCAACTGTTCTCACATGAGATAAAAATATCAGAAACCTACTGATTTTTAGTTTTTATCTGAGAGATTTAGAAAATATACCTTTATGGTAATATCAACATATTTCTTTTAGAGTAATCAGAGAATTGAGCAGTAGAAATTATTACAGTATGCTTACCTATATTTCCTCCAATTTCATATAACCTTTGGTTCTGAATCTTAATACATTCTGATGAACCATGACTGAAAAAAAAAAAAGAGAAAGTAATGTAATTTTAGCACTCTATCCTGATCTGAGGTAAAAGTGCATGTTAAACAACCAGGCAAAAAATACTTCATTCTACCTTGACGAAATATATCCCACAAAACTGTATCATGACTGAAGTTATGATAAAAACAATTGGTTTTCTGTCTGGCACAGACAAGAAGCTGAGGCCCCGGGAGGACGGGACTGCACCCACCAGGTTGGGAAGCCGCAGTGCTCCACCACATAGAGCCCACTGAGGCCACAGCTGCCAGCTCCATTTCAGGGTAGTTACTGTTACTGACACATCAAGGCTGGCCACGGAGCAGCTGCATGTTTAATACTACCTTGTCATTGGCCGTATTACTCTCAATCCAAAAGAAGTCAGGTTTTATTTCTGCATTTGCCAAAAAATTGAATGGGATTATCAGCCCATGTCACATTTCTGTTTGCCTCATGCTTTGCAAGGTGTCTAAGGCTGACTTCATTGCAAGTCTGTGCCCCTTAATAAAAGCAAGTCACGGCCGGGCACGGTGGCTCATGCCTGTAATTCTAGCACTTTGGGAGGTTGAGGCGGGCGGATCATCTGAGGTCAGGAGTTCGAGACCAGCCTGGCTAACATTGTAAAACCTCGTCTTTACTAAAAATACAAAAAATTAGCTGAGCGTGGTGGCGTGTGCCTGTAGTTCCGGCTACCCGGGAGGCTGAGGCAGGAGAATTGCTTGAACCCGGTAAGAGGAGGTTGCAGTGGGTGGTGATCACGCCATTGCACTCCAGCCTGGGCGACAGAGCGAAACTCCATCTTGAAAATAAAATAAAATAAAATAAATAAAATAAAATAAAATAAAATAAAGTCACAGGAAACTACCACTCAATTTAATTTTTCCACCCCAGACTAGAATGCTGTGTTAGAAGAGTCTAAAAGACTATCGATGACCTCCATCCCCATCAAGGAGCGACTTTCAGCTTGGTTCCTTTAATAATTGTCCTGGCCTCTCCACTGTGAGGAAGATGCAAGTGTGCCCTCTTTTTTTGTTGTTTTTTTTATTTAATCGAACTTTCATTTGAGATGCTGTAGATTCACACGTAGTTGTAAGAAATAATAAAAGCGCATCCTGTGCACCCTATACCGATTTCTCTCGATAGCAACATCTCATAAAACTCTAGTGCAGTATCACGACCAGAATGTTGACACCCATTCAGGGAAGATGCTGAACATTTCCAGCCCCACAAGGCACCCCCTGCTGCCCCTTTATAGCCACATTCACTCCTTCTCCCCATCCTACCCTATCCCCATCCCTTACCCCGGCAGTACTACCCTATTCTACAGTTCTATAAATTGGTCATTTCACAAAGGTTAAACAAATGGAAACATACAGTATGACACATTTTTGTACTAGCTTTTTTTTTTTTTTCCCCAACTTGGCATAAATCCCTAGAGATCCACCCAAGTTGCTGCATTTTTATTGCTGAGTAGTATTCCACGGTATAGAGGAGCCAGTTCTGTAGTCACTCACCTGCTGAAGGACACCTAGGCTTTTTCCCCCCAACCTTGCCAGTTTTTGACTGTGTAAATAAAGCCGCCATCAGCATTTGTGTACAGGTTTTTGTGTGAACACGCTCTTCATTTCTTCGGGATAAATGCCCAGGAGTGTGAATGCTGGGTCATATGGCAGCTGGAGATTGAGTTTTTTTAAGAAACTGCCAAACTATTTCATGGAGTGACTACACTATTGACATTCCCGCCAGAAATGCACGAGCGACCCCGTTTCTCTGTATCTTTGTCAGTATTTGGTGTTGTCAGTATTTTTTATTTTAGCCATTCTCACAGGTGTATAGTCATATGTAATTGTGGTTTTAATTAGCATTTCCATAATGGCCAACGATGCTGAACATCTTTCCATAGTTGCCATTTGTTTATCTCTTTGGTGAAATGTAATCTGTATCTCTTTGGTAGTGTCTGTTCATGTCTTTTGCCCACTTTCAAACTGGATTGTTTGTTTTTTTAACTGTTGAATTTTGAGTGTTTTATTTATATATTCTAGATACTAGTCCTTTGTTGGATACGTGGTTTTGCAAATACTTCATTCCAGTCCTTAGTTTGTCTTTTCATCCTATTCACATGGTCTTTTAGAATGTAAGTTTTCCATTTTGATGAAGTCTAATTTATCAATTTTATTTCTTATGGGTCACATTTTTGATGTCAAGCTCTAAGAACTCTTTAGTTTTAGATCACAAATATTTTCTCCTACATTATTTTCTAAGGGTTTTATAGTTTTACACTACACACTTAAGTCTGTGATCTGTTTTGAGTTAATTTTTGAATAGGTGTGAGGTTTAGATCGAGGTTTATTTATTTTTTGCCTATGGACGTCCATTGCTTCAACACCATTTACTGAAAAGGCTTCCTCCATCGAATTGCTTTTGTACTTTTCTCAAAATCAGTTGCTGGAATAGCCAAATTCATAGAGACAGAAAGGAGAAGAATGGTTGCCAGTGGCTAAAGGCAGGGTGAATGGGGATAGAGTCTCCGTGTGGGATGATAAAAAAGATTTTGGGTATGAATGATGGTGATGGTTGCACAACAATGTGAATGTACTTAGTGCCGCTGAACTGTCCCTTTGAAATGGTTAAAACAGACTTTTATGTTACGTATAGTTTACAATAAAAATCTTTTAAAAATCAGATGGGCCTATTTGTGTAGGTCAGTTTCTGGGTTCTCTATTCTATTCCATTGATCTAAGTGTCTATCCCTCCACCGGCACCATACTATCTTGATTACTCTACCTTTTATATAATCAGCCTTAATATCTAGTAAAGTGATTCCTCCTACTTTGTTCTTCTTTTTCAGTATCATTTTATTCTAGCACCTGCGCTTTTCCATATATATTTTTAGAATAAGCTTGTGCATGTTTACAAAGTAACTTGCTGGAATTTTGACAGGAATTGCATTAAACCCATAGATCAATTTGGGGAGAACAGATATCTTTACCGTGTTATCTTCCAATCCATGAAAATGGTATGTCTCTCCATTTCTTTAGGTCTTCTTTAATTTCTTTCACCAGCATTTTGTAATTTTCAACGTATAGATCTTGTGAAGGTTTACTTAAGTTCATGCTTAAGTATTTATTTTTAGAGTGACTGTAAAGGGTATTGTGTTTTTACTTTTGGTTTTAAATTCGGTTTCCACATTTAAAATGTATTCCAATATTCCAGTGTGACTGATTTTTGTGTGTTAATCTTGTATCCTGTGATCTTACTGAACTGACTTATTAGTTCTAGGTCTTTTTAAGTTTTTATTTTATGAAATTTTTTAATGTAGATATTCAGGTCATCTGCAAATAGAGACCATTTTATTTCTTCCTTTATAACCTGTGTGCCTTTTCTTTTCTTTGCCTTACTGCAGTGACTTAATATTCCAGAAGTATGTTGAGATTGAAGAAAGTGGGCATCCTTATTCTTGCTCTTAGAGGGAAAGTATTCAATCTTTCATTGTTAAGTATGATGTTAGCTGTAGGTTTTGTAGATCATCTTTATCAGGTTGAGTAAGTTCTCCTCTTTTTCTAGTTTTCTGAGAGTTTTTATCATGACTCGGTGCTGGATTTTGTCAAAGGCTTTTTTTCTGTATCAATTGAGATGACTGTATGGTTTTTCTCCTATTGATATGACTAATCACATTGATTGATTTTTTAATGGTAAATCAACCTTGCATGCCTGAAAAAAATCCGTTGGTTTACGGTATATAATTCTTTTAATAAATGCTAGGTTAGATTTGTTATTTTGCTGATAATTTTTAAAATCTAAATTTATGAGATATTGGTCTCTAGGGCTTTTGTTTTTTTTAATATAATTTTTATTTTTTGGTATTAGGGTATTAATACAAGCTTCATAAAATGAGTTAGGGAGTATTCCTCCCTCTTCTATTTTCTAGAAAAGATTGTTCTAGATTACTCTTAATTCTTTAAACATTTGCTAGTTTTCTCCAGCAAAACCATCTGGGCTTCCAGAGATTTTAAAAACTTTAAAATTATAGATTCAATTCCTTTAATGGCTATAGCACTATTCAGCTAGTCAATTTCATTTTGGTTGTATTTTGGTAATTAGTGTTTTTCGAGGAATTGGTACATTCTAAGTTTTGAATTTATTAGCTGTGAAGTTGTTACAGTAATCCTTTTTATCCCTTTAATGGAAGTACTGTACAGTGATACTCCATTTGACTTTGGATATCCTTGATGTTTGTCATCTCTTTATCTTTGTTAGTCTTTCTAGGAGTTTATCAATTTTATTGCTTTTTTAAAAAAGCAACTTTTTGTTTCACTGATCTTTATCATTTTCCTGTTTTTAATTTCACTTATTTCTGCTTATCTTTATTAATTTCTTCCTTCAGGTTGTTTTAGGTATATTTTGCTCTTATTTTTGTAGTTTTTAGAGGTAGGAACTTGGACAGTGGATTTGAGATCTTTCATTTCTATCATAAGCATTTACTGCTATAAATTTTTCTCTCAGCACAGCTTTAGTTGCATCCCACATAATTTTATTTTTAAAATTTTATTTATGTATTCATTTTTGAGATGGAGTCTCACTCTGTCACCCAGGCTGGAGTGCAGTGGTGTGGTTTCGGCTCACTGCAAACTCTGCCTCCCGGGTTCAAGTGATTCTCCTGCCTCAGACACCTGAGTAGCTGAGATGACAGTTGACTGCCACCATGCCTGGCTCATTTTTGTATTTTTAGTAGAGATGGCATTTCACTGTTGGCCAGGCTGATCTCGAACTCCTGACCTCGTGATCCACCCACCTCAGCCTCCCAAAGTGCTGGAATTACAGGCATGAGTCATCGTGCTCAGCCTATCTTTCTGGATTCTATCTTGTTTTATTTATAGAATTTTTTAGTATATTGCTTTGTATGGCTTTGTGGTTTCTCTGGATATTACAGAACATGTGTAACTTATTGCAGTTTACTGATATTGATGTTATTACTAATAAATGATATGTACTTTTATTAGTTTTTATCCTCACACTTAAAAATTAATGATATTTATTCCTTTAAAAGTTTTTATATTTCTATCATGGTAAAATACATATAACAAAACATTATATTAGCAATTTTTAAGTGTATAGTTCAGTGGTATTAAATACATTCATAATGTTGAACAACCATAACCAGCATCTGTTTTCAGAACTCGTTTTATCTGTAAAACTGAAACCGTATGCCTATTAAACAATAATTCCCCATTTCCCCTCTCTCTTAGGCCCTAGCAACCACCATTCTATTCTGTCTCTATGATTCTGACCATAACTAAGTGGAGTCATATAGTGTTTATCCTCTTGTGACTGGCTTATTTCATCAGCATAACGTTCTTGAAGTTCATCCATGTTGTAGCATATGTCAGAATTTCTTTCCTTTTTATGGCTGAATCGTATTTCCTTATATGTATATACATATTTGGCTTATCCGTTCATCTATTGATGAATACTTAGAATGCTTCCATGTTTTAACTATTGTGAATAATGCTGTGAACATGAGAGTAAAATGTCTCCATGAGGCCCTGCTTTTAATTTTTTGGCCATGTACCCACAGGTGGAATTGCTGGATCATATGGTAATTCTATTTGTAACATTTTGAGGAATCACCATACTGTTTTCTACAGTGGCTGTAGCATTTTTTACACCCCCACTTCCCACCAGTGGTGCACAAGATTTCTGATTTCTTCTCATCCTCACCAGCAATTGTTTTTTTCTTCTTTTTTTTTTTTTTTAAGGTAGTAGCTATTCAAATGAGTGTGATAGTTCTATTTATTCTCAGTTCTTTGAATTCAAAATCACGTAAGTTAAAGGAGGACCACTGATGCATGCATAGATTTCATTTTTAAAATGGAAAGATAATCCTGATATTCTGGCATAACTAAATTTTACCTATTTTACTCTGAAATTATTTTACCATTGAAAAGTGGTAGTTTTAAAAAAACTGGTAAGATCCTGTAAACAATTTTAAAATAAATATTTAATTTTAGAACTCTTTTAGATTTACAGAAAAGCTATGAAGATGGTATAGGCAGATCCCATATGCCCCACACCGCTCCCCCTGTTATAAACATCTAATATTAATGTAGTACATTTGTTACAATTAATGAACCAATATTGATACATTATTATTAACTAAAGTCCATACTTTATTCAGATTACCTTCATTTTAACCTAATACTCATTTTCAGTTCAAGGATCCTATCCAGAATTTCACATTACATTTAATAATTGTAGGGGGCTGAACAGTGTCCCCCAAAATTCATGCCCGCCCTGAAGTTCATAATTTGACCTTATTTGGAAATAGGGCATTTAGAGATGTAATTAGTTAAAGATCGTGAGACTAAATCATCCTGGATTTAGGTGGCACCTAAAATGAGTAAAGATGATGTGAAGATGGGAGAAGAGATTGAAATGATGTGTAAGCCATGGAATGCCAAGATTGCTGTCAACCACCAAAAGTTACGAGGGAGGCATGGCAGAGTTTCTCCCGCTGAGCTTTTAGAAGGAATCTACCTGACATCTTTATTTCAGACTTCTGGACTCTTGAACTGTGAGAGAATACATTTCCACCTTTTAAGCTACCCAATTTGTGGTCATTTGTTATGGCAGCACTGGGAAATTAATATAGTAGTTGGGTCTCCTTAGACTGCTCTGATAATTTCTCACAGTTGCCTTCGTTTTGATGACCTGAACAGTTTCAAGGAGTACTGCTAGGGTATTTTACAGAATGTTCCTCAATTGGGATTTTTCTGATGTTTTTCTCATGTTTAGATTGGAATTATGTGTTCTTGGAGGAAGACCACGGAGATAAAGGGCTGTTTCTATCGTATCAAGGGTGTACTTGGATATTATCAACATGACATCACTGCTAATATTAACCCGATCACCTAACTGAGGTCAGATTTCTTCGGTGTAAAGTTGCTTTTTCCCTTTTTACACGCTAGTTTTTGGAAGGAAGTCACTCTGCATAGACCACATTTAGGGAGTGGGGGTGCACCACCATTTTAAAATGTAATTGTCTTAAGTGTGTCCTCTACATACAATGAGCAATATATCAGATGATACAATTTTTGCTTCTCTCACCAAATGTGATTTTAAAAATGCATGAGAAGTAGGATAGTTTATAGCCCTCTTTGTACCCACTCTGATGTTCTCCTTTCCTTTCTGATGTTCTAAGCCTTGTTATAATTTCATTTCTGTTTAAAGAACTTTCTTCAGCCATCCTTTATGGGTCAATTTGTTAGCAACAAATCTCTTAGTTTTCCTTCATCTGAGAATGTCTTTATATCTCCCTCATTTCCAGAAGGACATTTTTGCTGAATATAGAATTCACAGTTGACAGGTCTCACTCTGTATTTCCTCTCCTTTTGGGATTCTGTATGACATGTAGCTCACTTGTTAGACTCCCATAGGTCCTTGAGGCTATGTTCATTTTTTTTCTGGTTTATTTCCTCTCTGTTGTTCATAATCGATAAACTATTGATATGTCCTCAAGTTTGCTAATTCTATCCTCTATTATCTTCACCCTACTACTGAACAAGTTTTTTCACCCATTCAGCAAGTTTTTTACTTCAGTTTTTGCATTTTTCAGTTCTGTAAATTTCCATTTGTTGTATTTTTAAATAACATCTATTTCTTTGCTGATATTTTCTACTTTTTCATTTGTTTCAGAATTCATAATTGCTTGTGGAAGTACTTTTTGTGACAGTTGCTATAACATTCTTGTCAGAAAATTCTAAAATTTGATTTAGTTTAGTGTTGACATTGTGGTTTCTTTTTTCTCATTCATGTTGTGGTTTTGTCTTAATGAGTGATTTTGGGTTGTATTGTGAACATTTTGGATATGACACGATGAGACTCTGGGGCTTATTTAATCTTCATTTTTTGGCATGTAGTCTTCCTGTTGAGGTTTAGCACAAGGTCTGGGTTGGCATGTATGTTCAGCTTCTTGCTGGGCCCGATTGAAAGCAGGACAGCAACTGGCTCTGCCTCATTGCCTCCAATTGGGAGTGTGAGATCAGCTCCCTGCTGGGCTCTGCTGCCACCAGGGTGGTGGAAAACAGAAGCTAACACTGCCTTGTTGCTGCAGGCTGAGGGTGAAGCTCAGCTCCCCACTGGGCCCCACTGACACCAGAAAAGAGGAGGGGAGGGAGCAGAGTGTCAACTGTTCCCACATCTTACCCCTTTCCACCAGGTGTCAGGTGGAGGCTCAGCTCCCCACTGGGGCTGACTGATACTAGTAAGGGCACCAGGGAAGCTCTGCTTTGGCCTGCCTTGTTCAGTTTTGCTCATATGGTCGGGGGAAGAGGCTCAGCTCCCTCAGGGCCTTACTGACACTTGTGCTAAATGGCCTGCCTTGCACTGCCTCACTGCTACTGTGTTTCATTGCTGCTGGGTTTCATTGCTGCTGGGTGAAGGGGAAAGCTTAGCTCACTGCAGGACCCTGCAGACACGACCCTGGCTTGGAATCAGACCACCCACCTGGTTGTGTTAGGTGGCACGTGGTGGATGGCAGATCCACTCCCTGCTTGGATCCACTGAAACCATGGGGCGGTGGCGCGTTTTTTCTGTTGGTGTTTGGCTGGAGTAGGGCAGATATTGCCAGAAACGATTTTCTGTGGTTAGGCCACCCCTTTACCTAACCCTTTGGCTAGGCTTTCCTTAGAGCTCTTTTTCATCTGTGCCTATTGTCAGTTGCAGGTTGGAAGTTTCCACAGTGTTCTGTCTGGGATGCATGGGAGGTGATAAGGAAACTCCCAGAACTCACCACCGTGTCATTTCTCAAGGCCTTGTCTTTCCACCTTTCAGAGTCTTTCTCTGCTTTTTGTTGTGTTACTGTCCAGGGTTTACTAGTTGTAAGGGAGAGTACCTGAAAGGAATGGGTCTTCTCCCTCCTGTTTTAACTTAAACACATGGGGGTCTGAGTAGGCAGTCAGAAATAAGCCTCTAGTGAATGAAAGACGCAAAATCAGGGCCAGTTTACAACACTTAAACTGAAATAGGCCATAGTTCTAACAAGTAAAGAGAACGGATAGGGCACAATTTTAAAAAAATTATTATTTTAAAAGTTTTTTATTTCCATAGGTTTTTTGGGAACAGGTATTTGGTTACAAGAGTAAATTATGTAGTGGTAATTTCTGAGATTTTGGTGTGCGCATCTCCCAAGCAGTATACAATGAACCCAATTTGTAGTCTTTTATTCCTCACCCTCTTCCCCCTTTTCCCCCTGAGTCCCCAAAGTCCACTATGTCATTCTTATGCCTTACATCCTCATAGCTTAGCTCCCACTTACAAGCGAGAACATATGATGTTTGGTTTTCCATTCCTGAGTTACTAAGATTTTTCGAAGAGGTTGTTATAAAAGATTTGAGTCTATCAGGAGTCATTGGTTCTAATTTATTTTTATTAGAAACATTTTCTTTCTACAAAAGGTCTACTTGAGAGTACAAAGTCAGCTTTGTATTATCTGTAACTAGAAGTCTATTGGATACCCAAATCCCTTGAATGGTATTTCAAGCCTCTATATGACTGCCTACGTGGAGGTGTCCAGGCCAATAGCAAAGAGGAATACATGTTTGGGGCTCCTGTTGACCTCTGTCTACTCTTCTTTTTTTTAACCCATTTCCCATTTAGGAAGGAAAGTGCAGCTTGCTCTCAGTGCAGTATTGTTGGGGCAAGTGGGAAACGGGTTAATGTGTGTGTATATATTATACGTAAAATGCACAAGTCAGAAGTACACAACTTGATGAATTTTCACAAAGTGAACACATCATATAATCTAATACCAAAAGAAAAAAAAAACTTCCAAGGCCATCAGCATGCCTTTCCGGTCGCTATGCCTTCCTCCACCCCCTACCTTCCACTACCCCCTTTAGTGGTAATTTCTGAGATTTTGGTGCACCCATCTCCCGAGTTTTTCTCCTGATGGTAGAAAATCCTGACCTCACACCATAGATGACTTTTACTGGCTACTTGTTTTTCTTTTAATTTAAATTTTATTGAGATAATTGTAGATTCACATGTGGTTGTAAGACATAATACAGAGAGATTCTTTGTATTCTGCCATTTTCCCCAATGGTAGCAATTCACACAACTACAGCATAATGTCACAATCAGGATACTGATATTAATACAATCTACCTATCTTATTCAGATTTCCCCGTTTTACTTGTACTCATTTGTGTGTGTGTGTGTGTGTATTAATTGCAATAGGATTTTATAGAGGGTCAGTTATCTAACATCACCACAGTCAAGATCCCAACACCACAAGTTCCAACACCATAAGGGTCCTTCATGTTGGCCTTTAGTGACCAAAACCATCTCCCTTCCAAATCAACCCTCCCAACCTCTGGCAACTAATCTATCCTCCAACAATAAAATTTAATTTCAAAAATGTTATACAAATGGAATTGTGCAATATGTTAACTTTTTCAATTGGCTTTTTGCTCAAAAAGGCTACTTCTTTTCAACATGACTGGAATGCTTTCATTTTAAGGCCCATCCATCAGTCTTACTAGAGACAGCAAATCATACATGCTCTACAATGGATAAACGAGTGCTTCTCATCCTTTGTAAACCAGAAGACAAATGTTTATTCTTTAGTAAGCATGTCCAGACAAAAATTATCATGATCTGTGCCCCTTCAAGGTGACCATGGCAGATTTGCAAAAAGAATTTTTGTAAGTATCATCCTGATTCTAAGAATTATTAGTATGTTTTAAGGAAAGTAACAGCTATGGTATCCACTTAACTACATAATCTCTATCTGATACAGGCATGTTAAAGCCAATGCAAGCCTAGGAAAATGTTATTCTTGAAGGACTATCAAGATATCCACAAAACTAACTTGCTATATTTTCATTCAAATAAAAGGTAAAACTCGGGCAGGCGCAGTGGCTCATGCCTCTAATCCCAGCACTTTGGGAGGCCAAGGTGGGCGGATCACCTGAGGTCAGGAGTTTGAGACTAGACTGGCCAATATGGTGAGACTCCATCTCTACTAATAAAGTACAAAAATATTAGCCAGGCATGTGGTGCGTGCCTGTAATCCCAGCTACTTGGGAGGCTGAGGGAGGAGAATCACTTGAACCCAGGAGGTGCAGGTTGCAGTGAGCCAAGATTGTGCAACTGCACTCTAGCCTGGGCAAAAAGAGCAAAACTCCATCTCAATAAATAAATAAATAAAATAAAATAAAATAAAATAAAAGGTAAAACTCACTGAATAAATGAAGCTACCAAGATAGACAATACCTATTAAGAATCCCATTTCTAGAAATTCCTTTGAAAAACAACTTTTGTTGTTAGCAATCATATATCTAACTTCATTCATTCTCTTTTCATTCTAGTAATCCACTGGTAAACTCCCTAAAGTAACAGGTTCTGTATTTTACAAAAGGTCAAATTTGTAAATGCCTAGAAAGTTATTCGTCTGGTAAATGTTTTCCTTCTTGTGCAGAGACCTTCATTCACATTGACTTACCTGTTTTCATATTGAAATTTTGCCAATATGTCTTTGGCTTTGGTTTGATTGTTGAGTTGAATGGCCATGGACACCTTGGAGAGAAGTGGAGCATGGACCCGTATGACTCCTTCCGGCACGTCAGACTGCCAAGGAGGAGAAATTCAGTACATTCTGTCAAACTAGGGTGAATATCAGCTCAATGATGCACTTAAGAGCTATGAAAATCAGTGCTACTCTGAATTGGGAAAACACGTCACTATGATCAACATTAACCAGAATGGAACACTACTTTCTTTCTCAGCTGGAGGCTCACTCATGACTAAGCTTAACCTGGGATTTTACTTTCACTGCACATGGGCAGGTCTTGCTATAATGACATAAAATCATGAGGGGGAAAAACTGGGTTATGACAAAGATCAAATGTTTCTATTCAGGCATTTCTTGGACAAACTCCTAACTGACCCTGCTTTAAGCAGAATTCTGTACTTCAATATATTTTAAGAAGACCAACCTTTTGAAAATGTTAAGAGTCAATTAGAAAATATGGCTTCTCCAATACCCTCTTTCTTTAGTTAGCAGCCATGAGTGGCTGGCCCGAATTCAATTCCACAGGGGCACTTGAAACGGGACCCCTCAAAGTGCACTGAAAACACTGCAGAGCAGGGTAAGTGGCTGTGGGAAAGATGGTGTCTCTTAATTGTTTTAAATCTGTACCTTCTCAAAGGATAGTGCTGTTGATGTAGATGATTTATATAAATGGACTCCTTAGAGTCACATTCTATCAATATTCTATTGATACCCTAGAAAAAATATGTTATGGGCTGAACTGTGTCTCCCCAAAAGACAAATTGAAGCCCTAACCCCTCAGTACCTCGAAACGTGACCTTATTTGGAAATACGTCATTGCAGATGTAATTAGTTAAGATGAGGCCATTACATAAGAGGTCTAAACTGCAGTAGGGTGTGCCCTTAACCCAAGTGACTTGCATCCTTATAAGAAGAGACACAAGAAAGAACGCCATGTGAAGATGGAGGCTGAGACCAGCTGAGGAATGCCGAGGATTACTGGCATCGCCAAAAGCTAAAGAGGGGCAAGAAGCAGGTGCTTCTCTCACAGGCTTCAGAAGGCGCCAAGCTTGCTGACACCCTGATTTTGGACTTTCAGCCTCAAGAACTGTGAAAGAATCATAAATGTCTATTGTTTTATGCCACCTCATTTGTGGTACCTTGTTAGGGCAGCCCTAAGGAACTAACACAAAATATTTTAGAACAGAGTCAGTTCTTACAGTATTCTCCTAACATTACCAGCAAGAACCATGAGAGCAGGAGTTCAGGAAAAGATACTGAGGGATTTGCATCTGGATGGGGGCCAAGTCCCAGGCTCATTGCAGCCAAGACTGTACTCCTAAAGTACGCCTTTAATTGTCTATGTCCTATTTCATCAGCTCTGCAGACGCCTCTCCCTATACAATAGATTGCACACTCTGACACTACTGACCGATGATCGTAATAATCTCGTTCCTTCTATAACTTTCCACAACATTGTAGCTGTGTATAGGAGGCCCAGGCACACATTCTGAATCATCAGCCAGTCAGGTCCCTCTACCATTCCTTTATGTGCCACATTGAAAATGTCAAGTTTGAAGGATAGTTCATGACAAACATTATACATAAATGTGGTGGATGTTGCCAGAGAAGACTATATAGGGAGTTAATGGAAGGGAAAGGAAATTATTTTTCTTACCATTCTTCTTGCCGAGGGTGATTTTTGCAGTACCTTTGAAGTCTTGGGGCTTGCAGTCTAAAGGAAACACAGTCTTTAGGAGTAATGTTGGAGTAATGTTGAGAAAACAAGCATATGTTGCTTTTGGAAGTGTAAACTGGTACAATCTTTATGGAGAACATTTTGGCAATATTTATAAAATTATAAAATGTATATGCACTTTAATCCAACAGCTCCACATCTATGCATTTATCCTATAAATATACTTCATTTGTGAACAATGATGTATATAGATGTTTGTTCTCTGACTCATGGATTATAACAGCAAAAGATTACACACAAACTGTTCACCAATATGAGACTGCTGAAATAACATACTGTGTGTCTATGGAATAGCATGCAAAAGAAGCAGAGAAGCAAAGGTACCGGCTTTGTGGACTGATATAAAATAATCCCCCATGATTTGTTAAGTCAGTAAAGCAGGACTCAGGACAGTGTTTCCTGTATGCTACATTCATGTTAAAAGGGAAAGAACATACATTGATATTTGCTGGTAAGCGGATAGAGCATCTCAGAAGGTTTACATACCCGCATGTTCCTGTACACACACCCTGCCTTGGTGATACTATTTGTCTCCAGGAGGGGAAGTTGGAGGTGGCTGATTTTTATTCCATGGTCTTTCCTGACTTCTAAATTTGTAACTTGTTAATGAACTGTCTATTCCAATCAAAATTAAGAATTAAAAACACAATATAGTGGCTGGGCGCGGTGGCTCACGCCTATAATCCGAGCACTTTGGGAGGCCGAGGTGGGGAGATCATGAGATCAGGAGATCTAGACCATCCTGGCTAACATGGTGAAACCCCGTCTCTACTAAAAATACAAAAAAATTAGCCGAGCGTGGTGGCACATGCCTGTAGTCCCAACTACTCGGGAGGCTGAGGCAGAAGAATCGCTTGAACCCAGGATGTGGATGTTGCAGTGAGCCGAGATCGCGCCACTGCACTCCAGCCTGGGCGGCAGAGCAAGACTCCATCTCAAAAAAAACAGACAAAAACAAAAATAAAAACAGAAAAACCAAAAAGCAGTATAGTACAACAGTATGAAAGAAAAACTATTTCTTTAAGTGTTTGCTTCTATGGTATTTATAACCTTTACATTCTATCTTGGTTCCATTTACAATAAAACATTAAAGTCACATGGATATAGCAATGTACAGTTCACATACATTGTGTGAACTGTGTGAACATGTGACGGACATGTGAGTCCGTCCTAATGACAGCTTTGTGAAACAGATCATTATCTGCCCTCCCTCCCAATTTATGAAATAAGAACATTGAGGCTCAAAGAAAGAATGTAGTTTGTCCAGGCTCATATGGGTAGTGACTGACAAGGCCTGACCTGACCTCTGTTCCACACATTTAATTATACTGTTATGGTTTTCCAGAGTGAAAACGGCTGCCCCTCCATCGAAGCAATGGATGAACTGGCAAAATCTATCAGTATTGACTCTTTTAGAACTCTGGACACAAATCCAAAGGCTTCAACTAGGGGAGTGCTTAAGTAAGAGAAAGAGCCGTGTGTCATTTTTACTTATGCTTTTCCACCCCTGCTCTCCAATTCAGTGATAGCCTTGAAAATAACGGCCTGCATTTCTGGCATGGGTACTGCAGGGAGCAGAATGAACCTCGCTCAAGAATTCTAATGATTTGCTCTCATCTGTCTGGTGGCTCCCTCAAAGACTGGCTCAAAAGGCTTGCCTTTACCTTGCCTAACTTGGAACTTGATGGGTGCTAAAGGGGTGTAATGTCAAAAACGTTTACAGACAAGTGTTTTTGTCACAGTTGCCTGATGCAGTGGATCAGAATTGAGGAAAACAAGAGATAACTAAAAAGCTTGGGAGGCAAGGCTGGAGATTGAGATGCTTTGGAAAATAAAGGTTGTAAAAAGCCTTAAAATATTCCTGAGAATATAAAGGCCACATGACTGAGAAGGAGCTGGAAACATAAACTTCTGGCTGATCCTCAGGTTCTGTGCAAGCAGGAAGCGAGGGCTCAGGCAGAGTTAGAAACTGCTTTGCTGACTGCTAAAGGTGTGCCCCAGCACACACACTGCTCATCTGCAAAGACTGGGAGGTCTTTTAGTTCCAGGCATTTAAGAGAATCTCTGTCTGATCATTAGTTATCATTAAACTAATAGAACATAGACTTCCATAGCCACACAAAACAAAGCATACAGACTACAAAATCAGTTCACGAGAAAAGTCATGAAGCAAACAAACAATAGGTACAAGAGCAGAAGCAACAAACCCTGAGGAGGGAGAAGAATCTGATTTCCAAAGTTGCCACATTATAATACTCAAAATGTCCAGTCTTTAACAAACAGCTGTTAGGTAAAAAAGTCAAGGAAATATTGCTCCTATACAAGGAGAAAAAGCAACAGTTTCTGAAGAAACTGTCTAAGGAAGTCCAGACATTGGACTTACTAGAAAAAGTCTTCAGGCTGGGTGTGGTGGTTCACGCCTGCAATCCCAGCACTTTGAGAGGCCGAGGCGGGCAGATCACCTGAGGTCAGGAGTTCAAAACCAGCCTGGCCAATATGGTGAAACCCTATCTCTACTAAAAATATAACAAAAATTAGCCAGGCATGATGGCAGGCACCTATAATCCTAGCTACTTGGGAGACTGAGGCAGGAGAATCACTTGAACCTCGCAAGCAGAGCTTGCAGTGAGCTGAGATGGTTGCAGAACATTGTGAATATACTAAAACACACTGAATTGGTACAATTTCAAATGCTTAACATAGTGAATTTTATATTATGTGATTTTTTTTTCTCAATTAAAACAAATTTTAAAAAATTTCATTTCTAAATAAAAGTATTGGTTTTATTTGATATGAAGTCACTTTGCCTATCATGAGTCAGAGAATACACTCTTTCATCACGATTATGATAAATCAACAACACTCCCTCCCACCTTGCTGCCTTGGTATTTACTGTCCTTTTCCCTGGACTTTCTCCTTTCGCAGTGGTATCCATCCTTCAAGATACAACTCCAACCAGGCACAGTGGCTCACATCTATAATCCCAGCACTTTGGGAGGCCAAAGTGGGAGGGTCGCTTGAGGCCACGAGTTCAAGACCAGCCTGGGCAATATAAAATTTTTTTTATAGAGACAGCTGTCTCTATAAAAAATTTTTTTTAAAGGTAGCCAGGTGTGGTGGTATACATCTATAGTCCTAGCTACTGGACAGGCTGAGGCAGGAGCATCACTTGAGCCCAGGAGTTCGAGGTTGCAGTGAGCCATGATCATGCCACTGCACTCCAGCCTGGGTGACAGAGCAAGACTCCAACTCTATAAAAAGAAGTGTAGCTCCAGGCAGGGCACAGTGGCTCATGTCTGTAATCTCAGCACTTCGAGAGGCTGAGGCGGGCGGATCACCTGAGGTCAGAAGTTTGAGATCAGCCTGGCCAACATGATGAAACCCCTACTCTACTAAAAATACCCCATCTCTACTGAAAATAAAAAAATTAGGTGGGCAGGGTGGCGCATGCCTGTAGTCCCAGCTACTCAGGAGGCTGAGGCAGGAGAATCAATTGATCTCGGGAGGCGGAGGAGCAAGACTCTGTCTCAAAAAAAATGCAGCTCCAATGTTGCATCCTCAATGAAGCCATCCACAGTCTCCCACGCTACAGCACATTTCCTTGTCCTCTGCACGGCCCTGGCACAGCGGGCCTGGTGCTTCCCTGCTGGGTCCCTGGGGCTCTTACATACATTTGTCTCCCACATTAGGTATAAATTCCTTTGAGGGCAAAGTAAATTTCAGGTATCTCCACATCCTCCTCAAGGTTGAATGCAGTATCTGGCACTTGTGATCACCCTCGAGTTAAATAAAAGCAGTAAAAATAATTCTTCTAAAACTTGTTTCCATTATGTGCCTCCACACAAATAACTGTGTTAAGACTCTGAATGAATTTACACAAAATAATTTAAGGATTAGCTATTCCTTTACTATCTGATCAATGAAGAAATCTCTTTTCCCAAGTATTAGACATTTGGATACTGGATTGCCCTTAAATCAAGTTGACAGGGACTAAAATGTTGACTTTCAGCTTTTGCGAGAACCGTTTTAGCCTTTCTGGTGGGATATCAAACAATCTTCCTGACTGAGATATTTCAAGAACTTTAACCAAAAGGCACATAACTCTCAACAAGATGCAAAGACCCCGATACTCTGTCATGGACCCACTTTCCACGATGTTTATAGTTACAACACTCCCTGATCCTTAAGAATATAAAACGCTTGGTTCTCAATGACAAGCTACTTTGCGCCTCCCTTGGAGGAGTACAAATCTAGGCAGCGGACAATCGCCGTGCCTCGTTCGCTGTCTTACCTCCCGCTCAAGGGTCCTCCTCCTGAGCAGCTTCCTGACACTCGGGAGCTGCTTCTTTAACAGCATCGTGGCTTCATTCATTCTTCTTACTTGAGTGATCAAAAAAGATGGAACCTGGAGAAGAAAAATAGCTTGGACTGGATGGAAAACACTTGAATTCAACCTCCCTAGCAGATTCTGTCTTCAGGCATGGCAACTCCTCCCAGTCACTCGGTATCCTGGAGCCAGAAATGGTGACATCGTCCTTATAAAGTTTAGAAAAAATTATGTGGATCCCTGTTTCAAAGGGAAACTGTGATAAAGAGTAGCCCTTCCGGAAGCTGTAAGGATGTCACAGCCAGCTGGGGTTATCTTCTCATATTTCTTCCCTGTGACCAAGGGAGTTGCCCAGTCACGGAGCCTTTACATTTCCTGAGGCCATGGACTTCCGAGGAGGACCTGTCATCACAATGTCACTCACCTTCCACAAAATTTTCTGGTACTTAAGCATTAGGCGGATGATGTGGGCCGCAGTGTTTGCTAACAGTAATTCTTCATAATCAGAGTGTTTGCTTCTACTGAAGAAAAGGTTTGGTGCCATCACTGTAGAAATGTTCCACAGACTCATTCGGTTTTTTGATTCATTGGCGATCACTTTACTGAAGAATGTCATGAGGGCCTAAGAAGAAACAGCATCGTGTCATACAATTGCACACCGTCAAAAGGTGCCCCTGATTGCTCTCGTTCATTCTGTTCCCATGCACTCTGCTGCCAGAGAACTGTCACAAGTACAGAATGGTTAAACGCACCATGTTTCCCTCTAACTGGTTAAAAGTACTGAGAAGAAATGTGAGCAGTATATTCAAATGTCTGCTTCGGAAAAGTGGCCATTTTAATGGATTTTATTATATTGCAGTTTCTATAAATATGGTTTGCATTTTCTTTTCTTTTATCCTAAAAGAGTTTGACAAGTGTTAAAATTAAATATAAACCAGGAAGAGAAAACGCTGCAGTTCAATAAACACGAAAGGTAGTTTTGTTGTGAAGAAAAGTAATTCTGAAAAATACCCTTACCTTAAAGCATTGTTGTTGAAAACTATTTACCATTTCCTAGGGAGAGGAAAATCCACTTAAACAACAGGAGTGTCTCATTCCTCAGCCTGAATGTAAACTCAACTAAACAATTAAAAAAATGGACTTTTTGGGTGCTATTTTTCTATGCTTTTCAACTTGGAAATTGTCAGCTGGCCAAAAGCAAATGTTTGTGTGCAGGTATTTGAAGCAATAAAAAAAAAAAAAAAAAAGAATTGACAAAGCTTAATACAAGTTTGCTGTGCTACCGAAGTATAAATACTTATCAGAAACTTCTGAAGTTCACCAAGACAAATGAAATCCCCAAAAGAAGTGCCCTTTGGCTTTCCGAGTTTGAATTCCACTACACGGTATTCGCAATGAGAAAAACAGCACTGAAGAGTAATAATAGTCAGCATTGATTTGAGGGTTTGCTGTGAGCCAGGCGTTACCCTTAGTATTTTATATATATTCACGGATCATCATTCAAACCCTGTGAGGTAGGTACTATTATTATTTCACAGAGGAAGAGACCCAGGGTGGAAAGGGGCTAAGCAGCTTTGCCCAGCATCAGTTAATTAAGTGGCAGAGCCAGGATCTGAACCAAAGGAACCAATTCTTCAGTTAGAGTTCTTGACCTCTAACTCACAACAGCCGCAATCTTAGCTCCAGTCACAATTTAGAATAAAAAATTGAGAGAGAGGGAGGGAGGGAGGGGGAGACAGAGAGAGAGCGAGCGCATGTGTGTAACATCCTCACCAGTCCCGTGATGTTCTGGGGGGACCTTTTGTTAGAAACGTATTAAATTATTTGATAAATGCTGCATCCTCAGTTGTATGAAAGGGTAGATGATGTTTTAACTCAGATATTTGACATCAGATGGATTGTTTTTGATAAAAGAACACTGTGTACACAAAGCCAAAAAACAAGCTAATAAATTTTCAGCTTTTGAAAAATTACTGAATTATATTAGAAAAGGTCATTTTTATGTCATAGCTGATCTCTGCCCTCGCCTCAAGGATATAATATGACTGACATACATTATAATTGACACAGATATTTTCGCTGTGTAGGAGGAAGGTCCTTAGAACACTGAAATGTGTGATAAGAGGCAGCACTAACAATCATCTTTGTTTTCAGCATTATGTTTACTGGCCTCAAAATTACCATCTCTTTTCAACTCATCCTTATCTCAATTTCATTTCAAAGATTCCAAATACCTGTTGTACTTAAAATAAATTTCCTATTGTATATAGAATGATTATCCAGAGAGCAAGAGAAACTTTGATTTTTACCAACATACAGCAAAGAATAAATGTGAAATAAAGGGAGAAAAATTGGGGATGAAACTATAGAATATGATTCTATCAAATGTTCTATTATATATTAGTGGAGAAATCACTTTTCTGCTTCATTTTCCTAATATGTAAAATGACCAAATTCTATCAGATGATCTCTAAAATTCTGAAATTCTAGAAGTATTTAAATTGAATTATCTTCACAAATTTAAAAACGTGAACATGTTGGAAATATAATTTAGTGATTTCCAATTCCTCCCCGAGGACGCTCATCAGAGTTTTCTTTCCACTTCCGTACATCAGACTAACATGAGTAGAGTAGCTGAGAACCAGCAATTCTAGAGTCTATTTTACAAGTTACATAATGGTCTTATTGACTTCTGACATTGTCCCATTTAAGCCTTCATCTTTGCCTCTTCTCCTACTCCTAACACCTTGCCCCGTGCCTGACACAGGATAGACAGCCAATATCTCTGGGATGAATAGAGTGAATGAAAGTTAAAGATATCACTCGGGTGTGGTGGCTCACACTTGTAATCCCAGCACTTTGGGAGGCTGAGGCAGGAGGATTACTTGAGCCCTGGAGTTGAGACCAGCCTGAGCAACATGGCAAAACCCTGTCTCTACAAAAAAAAGCCGGGTGTGGTGGCGCATGCCTGTAGTCCCAGCTACTTGGAAGGCGGGGATGAGAGAGTCACCTGGCCTTGGGAAGTCAATGCTGCAGTGAGTTGTGATCGTGCCACTGCACTCCAGCCTGGGTGACAAAGCGAAACTCTGTCTCTCAAAAAAAAAAGAAGATACCAAGATCTCCACTCTTTCTTGTCTTCCTCAGGAGAAGGGCAGTGGGAGCGCAGAAAGGCCGTGTGTTTGCAGCATGCTCAGGTGGCTCAGTGAGTTGCATCTCCATTTTCATTTTCCTATATGAGCCACATCCTCTGAGCAATAAGAGCCCCCTGACAAGCCGTGAGGTGGACACGACGTACCTCAGCTGTATCCCTGTTGGCATCAGGCAGCGCCATGACCATGAGGTGTAAGGCTTGAAACTGTACTTTGACGTGAGGCCCTCCTAACAAGAAAACAGAAATAGGCATACATTTTAAATAACCCTGATGCATCCCGACAGCATTTCTTGCTAGCATCTGGTGGCACAGGAGGGCTCCTGACAGCTTGTGGTGGTAAAGACTCAGGTTTTGTGCCCAGCAATGTAAATTTCTTCACTTGGACAGGCGCCTCTGTCCATCGAGTTCCTTTTCCCATCCCACCATGCCATTGTTGAGGCAGGTGGCCAACGAGAGCCTCAGAATAATTCTGAAGTTGGATAGCACTTCCCTTTCAAAGTACTTTCACAGACCTTCCCTTCCTTTAATACTATAAATAGAAGTAAAGCTCAATATAAGAGGAAAAAAACCTTGCTTCCATATAATGAGGCAGAAAAGTGTAAGTATTAGGAACACAGATTTAGAACCAGGTTCCAATCCTGGTCTACTATTTAGTCGCTGTGTGACCTGGGGCAGGTTATTTAATCCCTGCCGTATCTACTTGATTATCTGTAAAATAGGAATAGTCATTGTACCTACCTCACAGGCTGTTATGAGGATTAAATGAGTTAATATAGGTAGAGTGCTTAAATCAGTACCTGTACATAGTTATCTTTCTACATGTTTGCTTTTTTTTTTTTTACGATCTATGACACTTATTCTAGATCTTTCATGGACGCTTAGGGAAGGTGACGACTGTAGTTGGATCTCTGGAGATTGTTGAGGATTTTCTTCCTCAATAATGACACAAGATGGCGCCAGAGGGTTGGCATTTATACTCTGGGATTCCATCCACAGCTGGATAATCCACGACCAGCTGTGCTGAAAATTTAGAATACACCAGAGAATCTAGGCTTTCCTTTGTCCCTCTGTATTCTCTTCAAAATGGTGTCTTGGTGGGGAGTTCCTGTAGGAAAGCATTATGTTCAGGAATCTCTGGGGAGTTCTCCAGTTGAAGGAAAATCTATCTGTTTCTATTCAGTGGCTGGAAGGCAGTCAGCTGCCGGTGAAGTTAACTGAGCTGTAGAGCAGTGGAAACACTTGTGACAAGCTACTAGGTTACTGGAGCTGTGTGTGCTAGAGTTCAGGAGTAGATGACAAGTGTATACAACCAAGTCATATGGCGAGAGTGGGAGGATCATATTGTTGAAGAAAAATCCACGTGTGGATTTGTAGATACTTGTATCAAATTTATAATGACACAGGTCCAGGATGTTACTGAAAACAGCAAATACAGGTTGATGTGAGCTTGCCTGAATAATAGAAACTTTAAGAGCAAGTCTCAGTGCAAAGCATTTAGGGGCAGATAAGACATTATGTTAGTGCATAAACTGCAGTCTGAGAACGGTCTCTAATCTTCCAACGCAATTAAAAAAAAAAAAAAAAAAACTCTGGGGGAAAAAACCAAGAGACGCAGATACAGGCTTGGGACCACTGTGTGTCCATTAATTTCAGAGAAATTATGAAGCTCTTTTAAGATTAAGTTTAATTTTGCAAATATTCCCTTTTCATTTTACTTAGGAAACACTGTTTTGTGGTTAATAGTTTTGTAGTTAATTCATTTAATACATCCCAGCCACGAGTATTCCCTTTCCTGAGGTTGTTATTTCCCCAGAAAGTTACTAAGCAAGTAATGAAAGCATCCGAGGCTTGATTGATGAACTACTAGTCCTTAATTTTACAGTCAAGGTTGGGGTCAAGTTTGAAAAGAGAAAGTAATATTAGTGGGAAAGGCTCTGTGTTCTCTGAGCTCCATCTGACGGTATTGAGAGGCACAGCTTAAACACACACACATGCACTTGTTCACAGTCCTCCCCTTCAGAAAATCTTGTTACAACTAGAGCTTACTTAGGTGGCAAAAAGGCCATTATTTCCTGCTGGTAGCAGGCCAGAACTCTGGGCTTCCTGCAGGGTTCGCTGGTATCAAATCAACCACCTGCAATATAGTATTTTTCACTTTCAAAGCTATACGAAGGAATGTGGACTCCTTTGTGAACCCTTTCAGGATATTTCTCAGAACCTCTCCCTTCAGTGAAATGTACTGGCTGCAGTCAGATAGGCAGCAATGATGATGCAGCATGCAGTAAACACTACACAGAAGGTAATTTGTCTCTGAAAAGTACGTCACACAACATTTCTGAAAATTACAAAGTCATACAGATTAGGACTTAAGTGAAGTATTTGGGTAAAAGCACAAAAACTATGAAGTATGTTTTGTAACTGACAGGGAATCATTTGGCATGGTTTGAACATAAGGATTGAATATTTTGGAAGATGAAAATTAATATATTCATATACCCTTCTTAAATATGATTCTCTGAACAGATCTGGAATTAGAGGTTTTGAATCCTCCTTACATAATTCAAAATACCAAAAAACAAAAACAAATGAGTGATCCAGAGATGGAAGACCCTAATTCTGGTATACACTTCACCCAAATCTCTGGCTGAGCCACAAACCATGTGTGTGGGGTAACACGGCAAAGGACTGAACAACTGAACGGAGAATCGAGCTCCTGCCCAAAAGACCACTGGCAATTTGAGTCCGGCCAAGCAAACTGCCTGCTTCAAAGAGCAACAATAGAAAAAGAAACCAAACAACATTCTTTGGAGAAATACTTCAGAATCCCTGGTCTCCAAACACTATATTCATAACGTTCGGAATAAGCTTTAAACTTACTTCACATACAAGGTAACAGGAAAGTGTAACCTACTCTTAGAGAAGACAGAGATCAACCCTGAGATATCCCAGGGGTTGGAACTAGCCAACAGGAATTTTTTTTTTTTTTTTTTTTGAGACAAGAGTCTTGCTCTGTCACCCAGGCTGGAGTGCAGTGGTGCGATCTCGGCTCACTGCAAGCTCCACCTCCTGGGTTCACACCATTCTCCTGCCTCAGCCTCCCGAGTAGCTGGGACTACAGGCGCTCGCCACCACGCCCTGCTAATTTCTTATATTTTTAGTAGAGACGGGGTTTCACCATGTTAGCCAGGATAGTCTCGATCTCCTGACCTTGTGATCCGCCCGCCTCGGCCTCCCAAAGTGCTGTGACTACAGGCGTGAGCCACTGCACCTGCTGCCAATTCTGAAGCAGCTATTGTACCTGTGCTCAATGCTGTGAAGGAAAATATGATTCTAATGCATGAAGAGATAGGTCACGTCAACAGAAAAACAGAAAGTATTTTAAAAGCACCAACTGAAAATTCTAGAACTGAAAAAATACAATATCTGAAATAAACATGAATGAAGGAAATTAGTAGCTCTTCTCTCTTAGCAAGTTTTTCTCATAAAATAAAAACAGTAAGCTTACAAAGAGAAGAGATACTAGTCAAGGACAGCATGTGAATTAAAGCTTAGAAAACAACTGCCTTGCCTGCCTTATTCTCTTAAGACACAAAAGATTATTTTATGAATCTGGTTTAGCTAAAACATTCAAAGATTTAGAACCTACATATATTTTAGGACAGATTTTGTCATACAACTTAGGATCTATTATTTTCTTTCATTGTAATTTTAATGATTTTGTAGTTCTGGCCAAACTGCAGAAGATTGTAAACTGGCAGATACAGACATCACCTGTTAAGTCCACACAACATTTTAAAATTTAAATTAGTGGCTGGGCCAGGTATGGTGGCTCATGCCTATAATCCCAGCACTTTGGAGGGCGAGGTGGGGAGATCACTTGAGGCTAGGAGTTTGAGACGAGCCTGGCCAACATGGCAAAACCCCATCTCTACTAAAAATACAAGAATCAGCCAGGTGTGGTGGCGCACACCTGTAATCCCAGCTACTTGGGAGGCTGAGGCAGGAGAATCACTTGAATCCAGGGGGCGGAGGTTGCAATGAGCCAAGATTGCGCCACTGCACTCCGGCCTGGGCAACAGTGCAAGACTCTGTCTCAAACAAACAAAAAAAATTAGTGGCTGACATTCTCAAATTAGGTTTTCCCATTAAAGCCTGGATTTGGCTCAGTCTGGCACAGCAACCACTATCGAGAACCAAGCAGTGGTCAGTGTCTCTAGATGGGGTGTGTCCTCTCAGTTTGGACACAGACCTTTTCGGTCCATGTAGAATCAACATTTACTTAGCATGCTCATACATATTTAGACTTCTGACCCCTGAACTCCCCAGGTTAACAGTTAAAGCCCCCACTATGTACCCCCATTCTACTTTTCCAAACTTTTCTCTTGTTACATCCTCCACAATATTCAACCTTTATGCTCAAACCATGCCAAATGATTCCTGTCAATTACGACACACACTTTATAATTTTTGTGCTTTTGCCCACACATTTCACTTAAAGGCCTAATCTATATGACTTTGTAATTTTCAGAAACGTGATGTGACTTTGTAATTTTCAGAGACAAATTATCTTCTGTGAAGTATTTATTGCATGCTGCATCATCAGACCTAGGACCTCAGATTTAAGAAAGGGAGTGATGTCCTATTTTTTGATGCATTACCACACACCAGGCTCTATTCTAAATGACTTCATTCAATATCCATGGCTACCCTGACAAGTAATTATGATCTGTAATTTACAGACGCAGTAACTGAGGCTCAGAAGGTTTGATTGCATGGCTAACAGATGGTGGCACAGGAATCCAAATCTCAAGAGCCTGGTCTTTCTGCAAACCCCTCTGCCTTTTAATGATTATAAAACCCTCTAAACCAGGCTTAAGTATATAAGTATGTAAGTAGGTGACTGTTTGTCATCAAACTTAATATTCCACCAAGCACTGTCAGGACACAGCAAATCTATACATGAGCACATTTGATTCAGCATCTCTCTTCTGCTCTCACTTTAATGACCTTATATCTTAGCGTATTCACATTTGACGTCTTCCACCTACTTTCCATTAGACTGATGAAGGCAGGTATGTATTCCACAGGGAAGAGAGAGGTGGGTAGTTCTCTGAAAAATGCTTTCAACATTACTGCAGCTTCTCTATGGCACATTTTGTCCCACTTAAATTTATCAGCATTAAACTTGGCATCAAGTTCTTCACGGTATTGCTGTAAATCAAGGAAAACAGTCAATATTCAATGTGTTTTTACCACGTGACCCCATTTTCCCCTTCCAAAACTGTTCTTATATAAAGTATTTTTGTAAACAGACTGGTAAGGTAATGTCTCCTAAGAGTAATTTTTTTTCAAAGGGATTAAGGGAAATAGCTATGTGAGGATGAATTTTTAAAAACAATTTTCTAAAATATTTAAAAGATAATGTTAATCTTGAAATAATTTTCTAATTCTACACAAATATAGAAGTTCTCTACTCTGATCACAGTTTCATTTCTGTGGTTTTGGCAGAATACCACTATTCCCACATGATAAATACACTGTTGGATTCTGACAAAGTCTCCGTTCCCCCTATTTCATAATGCCTTCTGCTATCCTCTATTTCTAAATTAGATCAAGAAGGTTTGCCTCTTAGCCAGTTCACATACAGAATGAGAACTATCCCAACAAAGTAACTCTGACCTCACTGCAACATGCAAACCTATGACATCTTCCTGGAGCAGTGACAGCAAAGTTTTATTCCAAGACAGACACATGTCTTCCACATGTTTGCACGCTTGCCCAATCCTTCGTAAGGTTTGGAACACTGTGCAAATACTTTTAAAAAGATCTCTAAGCCTCTGTAAGTTCTACTTGGCTTACAAATTTTACATTATTAATTCATCTGATTATCAATGCCACTCAGGCTTCATGTTTCTTTTCAAAGGCAAACTCATTTTTTACTGCTCCTTTGAACTACAAGGTTTACCTATAATGCTAGCAGTTATAGTCAGTCTCCCGGCTGACACTAACTGCTCCAGAAAGGACACTTAGAAAGGGAACTCTAAAAGCTCTGTTTCTTTAAGACCTCTGCTTTATTCTCATGAGAAGCCTAATTCTTCTGGCCTTGAGCATGCACAGCCAGAGTCAGTGTGCACATCTGACCTTTTCCTAATAAGGATCAGATCATTAACCAGCCAGCCATAATCACTCTCTTGGCTCCCAGAGCCTGCAAACTGGAGGTCCCTGGCAGCACAAGTTTCTTACAGAGATACACGTGATTATGATGCACCCTCTAACCCCTACTGATAATATCAAAAGGAGATTTTCTTCTTGTCCTGGAGAAGCTTTCAATCTTACAGGAATACTTCAGCTAATCAAGAAACGCTTTGGTGATAAATACACTTTACAAAATCTTAAGCATAAATATAAAGTTCTTTCTAGAATGAAAGATATAGAGTGGGCTCTGAAAAGAGGAGGATGTATGAGATCCATTCTTTGCCTTTCGGTGTCCTATAATCTAGTGGGTGGGACTATTTCATGGGCTGATATTACGAATTCAGAGTGCACATGCTGTAAGAAAAGTCATGTATTGGTGCTATGCAGCCAGGAAAGAGAGGAGTCAAACGCTGCTAGGGCCAAGTCTTGAGGATTACAGGAGAGAGGAAATCGAAGGGGATCCTGCTCAAGCAGTGATACAAATGCCAGCAGATCCAGTGTCTGCGGAACTCCAGTTCATTCAGCCTTGCTGGCACATCAAGGGCAAGGAATGAGGCTGGAGAGCAGCCAGCGCCAGTGCTAAGGGGACTAGCCTTCACCCTGTAGGCAATGAGGCAGACTGGAACATCTCTAAGCACAGGAATGGCAAGGGTAAATTTATCTTTTCTGACAGCCAGATGGGAAAATGATTTGGGGGAGCGTGGAGCTTGGCACAGGTCAGGTGGGTGGAAGCAAGTGACAGGCAAAGAACCCAGTTATCAGGCCACGGCACCACTTCCAGGGACGGATAACTAAGGACTAATCTGGATAAACAGTTGTAGGATAGAAAGGAGAGGAGGCATTTAAGAAATGCCCAGGAGGGAAAATTCTCAAGAATCAGTGATGGATTGAATATGAGACTCAGAGGGAGAAATAATCATCAGAGATGATTTTCCAAGATGATTTCCATCTGATTTGTAATGGGCAGATGGCAGTGTTGTTAATAGGAAAAATACAGGAGGAGGAGTAAGCATTTCCCATCAATCGCCTGGTACCACTGCAGTAAAGCAAAGGGGACATTGTTTTCCAAGTGCACAGGAAGCACCAGCGAGAGGAGAAGAATTCAAATTCATTTTCCACATACCTCTGCCAAAGGAATCTATCTGAATCACGAATGTGGCCATCCTAACCTGTGAGTAGTGCCCGGTCACCTAAGGGGCAACAGGGCACCTGGGTCAAGGGCAGGTGCTACAACTAGATCCTTTAGGATTTTATCATGACTCTGCAGCTGACTAGGGTATGGTCTGTGCTTCAAGCTTCCCAATGTACAATGGAACATTAAAACGACATTCCCAAGATCAAAACAAGTGGCAGGTCCTGCTGACAGCTCCCAATAAACGCCGCACTGACTGCTTGCCCCTCCCCCACTCTCAGGTCTCTTCTAACCCGCAGTGTCATTACTATGGGAACCCCACACGTATGCGGTGTGACTGTTTAGGGAATAATACCGCGTCATCTTATCTGGATGGCTGGTATAAAGCAACGCTGAGAGAGAGAATGTCTGTTTTTTGGTTCTGAACAGAGCTGACCTATATATGGTGGTCCCAATGTGAAACCATGTCAACCAGGTGTGAGTTTACCTTGCCAAAGACAGGGAGCACTTAGAGGTTCCGAAGCCCTGTTTTTCTGACCCCTGTTACTGAGAGCACTAGGCAAGGATGAGAAGTCTTGTCATTAAAACTCCCTTCAGCAAAAATGCAACCTGACTCTATTTTGGAGGTAGTTTTATACAAATGCAAATGACCAGCCTAAATAAGCCAGGTGAGGTAATTATAAAACATTTAGAACAGCCTTGGAATGATTCGAACTAGTCAAAAAAGAAAAACTCGCATGTCAAACAGTCTGTCTCTTTCCATAAAATATATTCCCCGGTGTTTGGCTCAAATTTCTGTCATTTTTGAAAGAAAATCATTGCAAACACCAACCAAAGCATTAAATTGGTTCCAAATGAGCTGAGGCCTCGAGTCTGGGACTTGGCTCCGCAGCTGCGTGTTCCCTGTTTGGCTAAAACCAGCAGCTTCCTCCCAGGGCTGCTTCCCTGTCAGCCTCCCCAAGCATTTAAGCACAAAGCCAGGCCAGACCGTTCACAGTAATGATACACTAGCGGACCACAGGGCTGGAGTCATCGACGTGGTTCAATTCGAGGATAATTATAATGGAGTTTTCAGTAGTTCAGTGGATGAATTACAAAAAAGGAGGTAGCTTAAATAAAAAGCTTGAATGAAGGAGAGGAATAAAGAGCCCTTTAACGCATCACGTTTCAATGTCTTTCTAACTGCAGTGTTTCCCGGTTTCTGTTCACTTGCCCAGATTTCTTTCACATTGGCCTTCCTGGGGCTCAAACCATGAAAACATCTGGATTACATTTTCCACTAATAAGTGATGGAATAAATAGGCTGAAACTACGTAAAACTGGGGAGAAAAAAGACTTTGACCTATATGTGGTCCAGGAATGCATGTGCCTATAAGAACATTCTGAAGGAATGATTAGCCTTTGAGAAGCATTTTTCAGTGGAAGATTAGACAAAGAAAGGTAACTGCTGCTATGACATTAAACTTTGTGCACATAAGAAATGCCCTGTAATGTTTTCTCCTTTTGGTGATTTAGAAACAAGACATTTAAGTCATATCCATTATGCATGTTATACACCCATGCATGCATGTGTACACGCACGCACGCATGCGCGCGTGCACACACACACAGAGGAACCAGGAAGAACATATGCAAATAGTTTCCCAATTATGGACAGAGGTTTCAAGAGATGGAATATGTTTCTGTTTAGGAAATTTCTTTCTTTCATTTTGGTTCTCTGACTCTGCAGATATAACCAAAGATTTAACCAAAATAAGTAATGGTTTTCATCCTTACGTGTAGGATACATCTGTTTAGAAGAGTATGTAGGAACCAAACACACGAGAAATGGAGACAAAAAGCAGATTCAACTTAGAAAGCATAAACCTTAAGGAGCCGTTGGGCTTCTCCCTGCCTTCCACAAGAACTTGTGCCAGCATTCAGCCAACTCCACTCTCAGGGAAGTCGTAACCCCTCAACATGCCTGGAGCCCTGAGTCCTGGTGCCCTGCTCTGACCTCCCTTCACGGAAGACCTCGCCCTCATGTGCAAAAGCTCAGGTAGCAGACTCTCCCAGCTGCAGGCCCCTTCCAGATGTGGCTCAGCCATATTTTCTGCAGGAAGCCCCAGCCCACGACGGAGGGAGGCACGGGTACTAGGGCCTGGCCCATTCTGCCCAGCACACAGCTCCTCCACGATTAGGAATTGTCAGACCTGCACCGTGGTCGGAGCCTCACCCCAGCCAATCCTGATTCCTGCCCCTTTCATCCTGCAGAAGCAGTACTGCCATGACCCTCCTCTGCTCCTCACCCATCTCAGCATCTGCTTTCTGGAGGATCCAATAGACACAGCCTATCTATTCTCAGTTTCCACTTAGAAAAACCTCTCATCACACTTCTATATAAAAACTGTGAGACTGATACAAATAGAATTTCCCAAAGCATGTACCAAAATGAATTAATGAAGAGACGCTGTTTTGCCTCTACAAATGTCTTTTTGATAAACATTACCACATTTGTTTTCCCCTGCCCTGAGACTGTTTGCTCAGGGATCCATCTTTTAAAACTGCTCAGGTTTTCACATTTGCAAGCCAGGGAGTGATCCAACTGCAGGAAGGAGCTCTCCATGGTGGATGCCTACCACAGACACAGTGGGATATTTTGGTGGATTTTTATGAGAAAAGCTTTTCTTTTCTAATAATTCTTTGCGCTATTATACTGTAGAGTTGGTCACCTCATGGAAGTAAGGAAGCAAAGGAAGAAGATTCACACTGAACAGCTGGTTTTAGATGTGGATGTTAACATTACCGTAAGTGGAACTGGGTTTTGGAACTGCTGAGTGAGTATTCTAGTGGTTATATAGCCACTGCTACAAATTCCTGTAACAGCTTTCACTAAAGGGAGAGCCAAGGAATGTTTAAACCAACGAATGATGGAAATAAAGGCTCATATAACATTGGCTTAGTGAATTCCATGGCTGAGAGGAACACAACAAACTAAGGTGTTTAACCTCCAAAACAATGGTGAGACGTTTCAACTTTTCCAAACTAAAGGGAAGCAGCAGTTTTTTATGGTGAATTGATGTGCTATTTCATTGTTGTTTTTGGTTTTTTAATGTTTCTGCCTTGATTTTTAAAATTCTGGATCATGAAAACACTCTGGAACAAACATGTTACCACAGGTACCAAGGAATACTAGGAAGGACCAAGTGATAATCTAATAAACAACAACAAAGACTAGATACCCGATGCTTATGTGAACGGGGTCTAGCTAGCTTAGAACTCTACCTAGGAAGAGACAAAATGTTCAGTACCTTGACTTTAGCAGTACATCCCGAAAGTCGAAAAATTCCTTCAGATTCCAGACCTGATTCCTCAACTTTCTCAAAAAACTAGAAAGCAATGATATATTACAAGAATAAGTGCCTCTGTGATCATAAACATATAAAACAGTAACAATGATGACATGAATCAATAAGTGACCAAGCATATACGTGCCTGACGCTTGAATGCTGTTAAATGTTCATAACCATCCTATGCTGCCAACATTATCCTCCAACATGCAAATGAGAAAGTAGAGATTTATAGTAGTTATACAACTTTCCCGAGATCAACCTTGTAAGTAATGGCACCGACTCGTTTGTGCTCTTAACCACCTCTCAAATTACATATGCCTCTTAACCATTTTTAAGATCTGATTACTATAACTCTTTCTGCAGACTGATCAGTAACAAGAGATTCTAAATCTACTGTCATTGGTTGCAATCACTCTGACTAAGAAACGGTAGGAATTCTAGATGTCTGATCAAGGAGTTTAGACGGGGTAAAGATTAATAGCTTTCACGAGTTCTAAGGCTGGTGATGGGTGTTAAAAAAGTAATAAACACTACCATGTACTGATTATGTGTAAGATCCTATTCTCAGTCCTTTACCTACATTAACGCATCTAATCCTCACAATAACCCTATGAGGTAGGTACTCTCGTTACCCCTATTCTACTGCTAAGGAGTCTAAGGAAAACAGTTCAATTCGCTGTAATAAAGCAGCTCACAGTGCATCTCTGGAAAGGATAATAACTTGGCCAAGTTCACCCAGTAAGAAGGGGATCCAGCGTCTCTGCTATTTTCCTTTCAAGAAATGATGGTGGATGGTGCCTGGAACTAAGGTAATTCTTTTAGGTACGGAGACAAATAGATATTTAGGAAGAAGAAACATGTCTGTAAGAAAAGCCTGTCTTGTAGGAGCGGGAGAGTACTATCTTGAGGTGCCGTAGTGAGGAACACTTAACATCCAGTAGTAATAACAACTAACATGTTGCTAATATGATATAAATCCAGATTTAGTTCAACTAGCACTTATTGAGTACTTTCTATTTGCTAAGTTCTATGCTAGATGTTTGTACCTACACAGTATTATAAACTCACGTGCTGAATCGTCTTTGATTTTGATGAACATTTTAAACTCTGTCCTTCACATACAGGACAAAATGCTGGTTTTAATGAAGGAAAGAAAATCTCAGCGTCACCATGGACTCTGGACTTTGCTATACGCTCTGCTCCTGTTCCCACTCCACCTCTTGCTGACTGTGTGTCCTGGGTAAGTTATCTCACTCTCCTATCCCTCAGTTGCCTCATCAGTAAAAGGGCAATGGTAACACCAGCCTCCTTGGGCTGCTCCGTGCTGACTAGACATGACATTACATAAACAGCACTGGCACAGCCCTGCCTAGGGAAGTCACCCACAGACGGCCCGTGTGTCCAAAGGTGTTGCTTGCATGCTTTGGCCATCTGGGTGCCATCTTCCTGGCTCCTATCTCCAGCCAATCAGTCACCTGACTTGAGAATTATCTCATTTTGAGGCACTGGTAACAAAATAGAGGAAGTTAAACAAGTGATGTACGATTAGCAGTGTCAAGTAAGTATATGCTTCTTAGACAGTATTTATCATTTTTATCATTTAAAAACTTGATTTAAAATTCAACAAGATTTGTGTTAAGGACTAGGAGTTTTAATTGTGCCACTGGATGTCACTGTTGAATAAATGCACATTTAGGTAAAAACCACTGTAAATTGTTGGCTATAAAACAACATGACTTAAAAGTAAATCAGGTATTCAGCAACAATAGTCACAGAGACATTAGCATTTCATAGTTCAGATAACACCACCTTCAAAACCTCCTTCCACCCAAATTATTCTCTTTGTCTAACTGTATCCTATCTGACCAGACACACAGGAAAATGGCCGGAACATGCTGGCTTTTAGATTTTATTAAACTTGGTTTGGAAAATTGATAAAATGATTACACATATACATATTTTTAAAACCCAGCCTATGCTATATCTCAGCAAATATTTGTATGGTTTATATATGCATGGTGATAATTAATGGTCATCTTTATCTAGACAGAATAATCAAATACACAAACACATTCATAGGGGCAAATAACATTTGAAAAAATATTGGAAAAAAATGTGACTGTTTGTGCCCTGGGTCAGAACATCTGTGTCCATCACCTGATGTGTTATGAGCAAATAAAAAGTAACAGGCTCCAAAAGAATGCAGCAAGGCCAACTCGTCCAGGAGCCATGGGCTGTTACGCGGTTCATGGAATAAAGCTGAAAATCACCAGGGGCCTGGGTCCTAATAGGGCGACAGTGTCTTTAAATCTAAAAGAAAATTTATTTGTGGGTTTACAAAGTAACAAATCATAAGCATGAGGCTCTGTGAATTCCCCTTTCGTTTGCCTGCTACTCACTTTTTGTAATACCAGGGGAACTTTCACTCCAGGGTCTTTCTTTCGGTCACTGTCCAGGAGGACTGTAAGCGGAACTCCAAAAATCCCATTGTCTTCATTGTGAGACAGTAAAGGGAGAAAGAAAAAAGACTCAGAAAAGCATTATCTTATTCCACTGTGTCAAAGTGTTAAAGCCAGAAGCAATCAGTCTTCTTAGTTACCTCGTCCTTTTACTTTCTCTGTTTTGTTTCTTTTCAGTTGAATTCCAAAGGCATCAAAAAAGGCAGTCAATTCAATGAGAGAGAGATGGCGGATTTTCTTCATGTCTTCAGCAGACAGATCTCCTGCTTCAGTTAAGCCGAATCTGGTTTTCTGAACAATAAATTTCTAAAACACACAGTGAGGGCATTTATTTTTTTTGGTAAAGGAAAATTATTATACCTTCACTCAAATGCCACCTGGACACTAAATCTATGGAGTAGAACATGTTCTTTGCAAAATATCTCTAAGGAGCATGCTGCATCCTAGAAATATGAATATGTGGTTTAGAACATTTGCAGATCACCACTATGCTAATTAGAAGCAAAACAGCAGTCTAAAGTATATGATAACATTGCCATCACAACTGTGAGGACTGCCTTCTTTACAAGGAACACCCGATATAGTCAAACAACATATATGTCAGGCACCACATGGAATGCACACACCATGGCCCTTAATTGGAACTACATGTGACACACACATACCAGGAAACACACCTAGGTATATCCCAGGAGAGCTCCAAACGTGTTTTTTTTTCCTTCTTGGACGGTCAATCTTTAAATCAAGGTTTATCTATCCCATACTGCACACTTTAGGAAACTCCCAGTTTAAACTGATTATATATGCTTGCTGAGACAACAGCTATTCTACCATAAAAATTAAATTTAAATGATTCCAAATTCTTAAAAAAGCAAAATACAGAGAAAGTGCAAATAATCCTACTATAATTTTGAAGACAATGAGACTGACATATTCTCCATTTTCACACTAAGAAACAAAAGACACTAAAACAACAACAGCAGCAAATCCTCCAACGATGCAGAAATACTGTGATGAATGTAAGCAGCAAGACCTTTTAGAAGCAAAAGATGGTTCCTATGTAACACCCACAGGTTCACTTTGCCCTCAGAAAGGGTGGCATTGAAAAAAATGCTGAAGTAAACAAAAAAACCCAAACCCATAGATAAAATTATAAACACTTAAATTTAAATTATAAAGCTTTAAGTTCACATTTTCCAAAGCAGTTTCCCAAATTGGAGCTTCCTTGGGGTAGTCAAAGAATCTATCCATTAATTCATTCCTTTATTCATTCAATAATTGCTCCTTGGAACCTCAAGTATTTAAAAATAAAACAAAATGTAGGATGTGGTTTGGGGTATGCCTTGTGCTATTAAACGCTTAGCTAGTTTACCTCCTTTTTGAGGCTAAGTCCTCATATATCAGTAATACGTAACAACAACAGAAACAAAAATTGCAGTCATTTATTGACCAACTACTATGTGCTAAATCCTATGCAAAGTTCTTCATGGGAAGAGCCAAACCTCAGAAGGAGCTGGCTTCGATGAGGAGATGCTGAGGCCAGCATCCTCTCTTGGGTGCCTCTCTTTAAGATAAGGAGGGGCTCCCCCTGAAACCAGAGTCCTGCAGGCTTCTCTCTTTTCCCTAGACCACCACACGTTGCCCTCTAACCTGGAGACTGCTTAATGACCAGGAAGGGTTTTGAAGTGGGACACACTTAGTTTCAAATCCTATTTCTGCTTCCCACTAGCTGCGGGCTTTGGACATGTTACTCAGCCTTTCTGGGCCTCAGTTTCCTCAGCTGTAAAATGGGAATAGTCACCAGGGTCCACCTTACATTATTAATAGAATACCTAGTTCAGTGTCATGCCTGTAGAAGGCACTCAGTGAGTCCGAGAGTTCTTCCCTTCTTCCTCTCCTCTGTCATGGGATGGTTGCTTGGGAACGGTTCAAGTTACCTGGTACAAAAAGTCTGTTTCTGGATGACTCATTTTTTTAGCTCTGAAACTGCCTGGGCCCTGCTCATCATGCCTCCAACCCTAATCAGCACAGAGTATTCAAGACTCCACATGATAAACTTCTCACACATGCATTGGTTGAATGGCAAATAGACCAATGTTACATAGTTCTCTATGAGGCGTCCTGGATATAACATTCTGGATTTAAATAATTAGACTTTGGGGTAACAAAGTATATAGCTCTCTTTGCCCATCGTGTAACAATAGAAGTTCTTGAATTGGTTTTGATGTGTTTTTACTGTCTGTTCCGTGAGCTCTCACTTCCTCTTATGCCTGTGACTTTTTGCAGTCCCCTCTTCTGATACGTGGCTTACAGAGGCACAAGTGTGTAAAGGTAGGGTCTGCATTGATGTATAAGTAAAGTAAGAATGTAAAGTGCAAGAAGGCTCACAAGCCAGGTAGAATCCTATTTCATTTGTAAAACAGTATTCAAGCCTATGGTCTCACAACTTTCCTCAACACAGGAATGCCAGGTACAGCCAGGCAGGCTGTGCACGACACAATCAGTGGTGCCCAAATAACACCCGAAATGGTACTATGAACAGTGTGAGGCCTGGCCTCCCAAAACCCCTTGTGCACACACAGAGATATTTAAAAAAAGAAATCTTAGTTTTGTCCTGTGAAGTCACAGGAAGTTCCTGGAATAATCATGAAAGGTTTTGCTTACAGTTAAAACATAGTCTTCTTTCTTAATCTCTGATTTCTTAAGTTTATTTCTTTTTAGAGCCGCTGTAACCATTTCTGAATAAGACACTTCAAATGACAGCTCTTCAGCCTCTGGTGGAATGTTCTTTTCTAGATAATCATCATCTAAAGACAAAACAAAGAATATAGACTATTTAATATGTCATTTAATCAGTCAATACTATTTGCTATAAAATAAATTCAAAATATTTACAAGTGAATCCACAAGCACGTTATAGTGTTTATATGCAAGGAAAAGCAGCAGACTCACCCCGAGGAATTCAGTTAAACAATAATGTCACATCACAGACCTCCACATGGACATATCTTTATCATCATTGCCCAAACAATTTAATCTGAGTGTTTTAAATTTTAGATTTGCACGTCTCATGACAGTTGCTGAAGATTATTAAAAGAAAGTCCAAAATGGGGTATTTATGTATATTCTTATGATATTACAATTAAGCTCATCTAGACCCAGTGTCACTGTTATGGGTAAGCAGAAGCTTAAAGCAGAGGAAGAAAGGGTGGAATCTGCTAGAATTCCTCTCTACTTTGACTCCTCTTGTTTCTCCCCTCACCTGTGGAATATCTGCCTCCTAAGGTTTGTTCAAATTCCATTTGTATCATGGCTAAATCTGTGTAGGTGAATTAATCGGAATTTGTTATTTAATATTGGTTAACTGATCTTGTATGACATACATTGAGAAAAAGCTGAATGGATGATAAGTAGTGCCCCTTAAAAATGTTTTTCTCAAGCTATTTAGAAAATTAAGACAAAAGATTCATTGAGGCCGGGCGCGGTGGCTCAAGCCTGTAATCCCAGCACTTTGGGAGGCTGAGGCGGGCGGATCACAAGGTCAGGAGATCGAGACCACAGTGAAACCCCGTCTCTACTAAAAATACAAAAAATTAGCCGGGCGCGGTGGCGGGCGCCTGTAGTCCCAGCTACTCAGGAGGCTGAGGCAGGAGAATGGCGTGAACCCAGGAGGCGGAGCTTGCAGTGAGCCGAGATCGCGCCACTGCACTCCAGCCTGGGCAACAGCGTGAGACTCCGTCTCAAAAAAAAAAAAAAAAAAAAAAAAAAAAAAGATTCATTGAGCAAAAACAAGTGAATCCATAAATCATTTGGGCAATCCTAACCTGATTTCTGATTCAGATTTCAGCTTGTCATCTGGTTTCACTGCCTGGCAAAACTGTTCACATGCAAAGTGAATAATTATTTTATTATAAAAAGAACTCATTCTCTTTTGCCCTCTGCTGTAGGCACTGACTAGGGGACTACCAAGTAAAATAAAAGGAACAAAAGGCAGAATTTAAAAAAACTTAGTTAATTTTACATTAAAATTAGGTGGAGAAATTTGTAAGTCAACAGATATAAAAATTCTGAATAGTTTTTTTCAGATGCTAATTAAAAACACAATAATAAATGAGCACAGCGAGAACTTAGAAAACAGCAAAGGGACGCCAGGCACAGTGACTCACGCCTATAATCCCAGCACCTTGGGAGGCCGAGGTGGGCAGATCACCTGAGGTCAGGAATTTGAGAACAGCCTGGCCAACATGGAGAAACCCTGTCTCTACTAAAATTACAAAAATTAGCCAGGCATGGTGGTAGGCACCTGTAATTCCAGTTACTCTAGAGGCTGAGGCAAGAGAATCACTTGAACTCAGCAGGCAGAGGCTACAGTGGGCTGAGATTACACCACTGCACTCCAGCCTGAGTGACAAGAGCGAAACTCTTGTTTCAAAAAAATAAAATAAAATAAAATAAAGAAAATGGCAAAGGGAGAGCTATGATGTTCTCTTGTTATACAGGGGCTTGCATTCAAAACAGAGGAAGATAAACAAATAGAACTCTAACTACCTACGCATCTATGAAGAGACTCTTTGGAGAGCAGCAATGTAGGCCAATGCTCCAAACCACAGGACCACTCCACATAGACGGCTAGCTTTTAGTGGCATGATTTCAACTAAGTCACAGTATGGCAACAAACAGAATGATGCAGAATACGAATGTCTGGCAAGTCCCTTCGTTTTTTATTTTTTCTTATCAGCCTTATTGAGATACACTTCACATGCCATTCAATTTGCCCATTTAAAGTATACCTGCCAATGGTTTTTAGCATATGGCAGGTACGCCATATGCTACCTGGTGGTACGACCATCACCATGATCAACTGTAGAACATTCTCATCACCTCAACATCTTTGATTTTTGAAGCCAAAGCTGAAAAAAGTACAGGCTCCATTATTTACAAAAAGAATGCACATATTTTGGGAAAAACTGAGAAATCACAAAAGTATGGCCTAAAGGGGCCTATTTCCTACAAGGAGGATCTGAGATTCCATACGGAGCCCATCTAGGGAGCCCGCCTCTCAAGTGGAAGAGGTCCAGATAAAAGCGTCCCCCGCAGCCTTGTCAGCAGGGCAGGCTGCTCTGGTGCTGCGTATGCCTGAGCAGAAAGTAGAGATCCTCAGAAGAGGCCTACTTCCTGGCCTGCCTGAAACAAGACCACACCACTCGGGAAAGAGCCTTTAAAGCAAAGACACTACCCACAGGAGGAGTTTCTACATGATGAGGTGGTCGTGAAGGAGGAAGAGATTCTGCCTCCAGTCTGGCTCAGTTAATTTTGTCTTGTGTGACACAATGGGGTGTTCGGAGCTGGGTGGGAGGGGTGAGTGCTGGAAGTGACAGAATCACAACAGGGAGAAAAGCGCACTTACACTTTGCTTTTAGAAATTCACTGCTAACTGTACTGAGTGCCAGGACAAAAGCGAGAAGACACAGCTGAAGTTCAATGGGAGGCACGCCACTCACCACTGACTGCGTTCTGCACTGGCTGTCCCGGCTCCGGTGATCCATTGGAATGAACTGGGAGATCTGGAATGGTCTCAAGTATAGCCTGCCAAGCAAAGGAAGATGAATACAAAACATTGTACCATAAATACTGTCCACCCCACATTTCAGCCTGACTTATGTTCTGCAGTATCCAACAGTTATTTTCACAAAAAAAAGGCCATTCTTGGTTTCATAAAGGGCCTGTATCTGATTTCCTGTTTCTGCATTAGGTTTGGATGGTGAGCTTACACAGGTTTCACAAAAGGGAACAGTGTAAGGTCCATATAACTGTGCTTTCCTAGCTCTTAAATATTTGCTGCTTATACCTTTGCTAAGACGTAGAAATTATGAGGCCTGATGTCACATAATTTGATATTGCTGCTTATACCTTCACTAAGATGTAGAAATTATGATGCCTGATGTCACATAATTTGATAATTATAATATCATTTGTTAAGGAATCTTCATGCATTTTTGTCTTACTTATATTAATTATATTATGTTAATATAACATTAACATATTCCCTCGCAGCAAAATACAGAGTGATAGTAACTAACAAAATATTAGGTATCTTTTCTAATTCAATTTCCCCTCTTAATTAATTTCATACTTTTTAAATTGAAATCCTGCCAGAGCACTGAACTCCTCTGCAGGATGATCACAAGTTGAGTATCTATCCTTGTAAAGGCCTGTGAAGCAAGCTACTGCCTATGTCTGGATGGGTATCAGTAAAAATTTACACACAAATCCTATCAAAACAATTTACATGTAAATCTTATAAATTTTAATATGGGAGTTATCTGTGAATATGTGATAGTGAAATCTGCTACTCCATCAAGAATATTTTATATGCTATTCACACATAAAATGTTTTCCCCTAGAGCCTGATTTTTTTTTATTCTTGTATTTATTTAGCAATAATTGAACACCTGCTTCATGAAAGGTCTTTTATCAGATACTACAAGTTGCACAAAGGAGTCTTGAATTCTGAGCCTCATGATCTCCTTTTATTCCTATTTTATTTCAAAAAAGTTGATACAATTATAATTGTGTAAATGGCATATGAATAGGTGCCCAGTTATTGAAACATAGATGCCCAATTCCTATAATTGGTGGAAGAATGACAAACTGAAAAAAGGTCTAGGGTCATGCAGGTTCACTGTCTGGCAGATCTTTGGTGGCCCTACAAGTAACATTACGGAATAAAGATTACCCACACACTCAAATCCTTAAAGAGATGTGGACAACTTTTCTCTTTCCTTAAGTTTTCCAACAAAGAAATGCTTTGTCAGACTTTGAAATAACTTACCTATGGGCGAGAAGATTCTTTTGAAAATTGATAAGACTTTTTTATTTATTTAGGCCTTGAAACGGATGGTTTGGGATACTTAAACCTACTGAATGTCATTTTCTTAATTTTCTCTGACGGTTTAACTGGCCCCTAGCCAGTTAATTGTACTGAATGAGTGCCTGCTCTTTGTAATGTAAATCACTGTGGGACTTTCTTGGGGGAAGCAGAAATTTGAGTCATAATCCCTGCTCTTGAGCTACTTACAATGAGAAGAACAGAGTAACACTTACAAAGCATTAGGAAAAGACAATCAAGCCACTGTTAAGAACTAATTTCTGTAATCCCAGCTGCAAATGTTATTGGAGAGCGACTGAGAGGGAAGAGGTGCTGCCCAGAAGGTTTCCACTGATGAGGTGGTTGGACTTGAGCTGGAACTTAAGGAATAATGAAAAGGACTTCCAAAGGCAGAGGAGACAGGCAGAAGCATTCAGGCCAGACGGAGATGGAAGCAGACATTTCAGGCATGGAAATATCTGAAGCATTTCAGCACCGGGGATCATGAAGAGACTGGGGTACCAGAAGTCAAGTCATGGTATTAGAAAAACACAAGAAATAAATTAATCAGAAGAGTCAGTGCAAATTCTGGAAGGTTTTGAAAGCCAGGTCAAGGAGTTGAGACTTAGAATCCTCAGGGTTAGAAACAAAACAGAGCAAGACAAACACATGTGCATTCTTGTGTTACAGCGGGAGAATGATTCATGGTGGAGATGAAGGAACAGTGGCAGCCAGTAAATGGTACCTGAGTTGGGATGTAGATTGAGCAGGAAGGCTAGATGTTTGACATACATTATTTTAAAACATCCGTTGCTCATTAAGGATCATATTACAACTAGCATTGTTTTTTTATTTGTACTAGTGATTTTAATGTATTTTAAATATAAAGACCACCCCCATTTAAAGCAACCTTCCCAGCTTGTTCATAACTGAGCTCACCGTTTCCCTAATGTGCTCAACCACATGTGTTTCTCGCCAGGGCTTTCACTGCTAAGGAAAGTGACAGAATCACAATGGGTGCTTTCCCTCTGCTGAAAGTTGCTCTGCTGCCCTAGTTACACCAAGCTAGGATTGGAAAGTAGAGTATGAGGGGTTATTATGTTTAAATTGTAGGAGCCTGGTACTATTTGCTATAGTTTTCTCTTATAACTAGACTTTGACTAACGTTATCTGGTATGTCCTCCATATTCAATAAAGATTATACAAAACATTTTCAATGCTCTGTTCACTACTTAAAATTTCATTGACTCAAAATATGTTTCTGATATCTCTGATTGGCGGTTTGGTGTTTGCTCATGGTTTGAGTTTCTGTGCTATATGACGCCATGTACTAAAGTCACCTGTGCTTGATTCAGTAAAGACAGTAAGGCTCCTCATCTTCTTGTTCTGCAACCAAGATCAGAACGGACAAATCCACAACTAGCAAACACTGTCAAATTCCCCAGAGACCAACTTAAGGAAGCCACATTCACTGACAAATATGCAATACATTTTAAACACTTGCAAAATCTATTCAACATGAATTTAAAGGTATTCTGATGATGTCTTGAATTAAAATATAATTCACATCTGAAATTATTACCTAAATATCAAGACAATGAGAATATTAAATACCAAATATCCATGAGAATAGCCAAAGTATTATTCAGAAATTCTTAACTTTAATGCAAATGACTAAAATTAAGTGAAATATCTTCATACTCTAAGAGATGAGAAAAAATTACCCAAGTAGAGCCAAGACAGAATGTAAAAAAAAAATAAGGTTTAAATAAATTACTGCAATAGGAAAAAATAGGCACAATTAAATAAAGTTAGTTATTTCTTTAAAAATATTGCTACTGGAAAGATTAGGCATACATAGGAATGGTGAGATAGGGGAAATCGCTGTACTTTTCTACTCAATTTTGCTGTGAACCTAAACTGCTCTAAAAAATAAAGTTCTGCCTGGGCAACATAGCAAGACCTCATCTCTACCTAAAAAAAAAAAAATTTAGCTGGGCATGGTGGTGCACACCTGTAATCCCAGTTACTGGGGAAGCGGAAGTAGGCAGACAGCTTGAACCCAGTTGTTCAAGGCTGCAGTGAGCCATGATCACGCCACTGCACTCCAGCCTGGGTAATAGAGCAAGACTTTCTCTCAAAAATAAATAAATAAGTAACAATAACATTTATTAATTTAAAATATATTGCTGATATGGGCAACTATTTACAGTCTGATTAAGACATAACACACACATTTTAGAAACAAAAATGAATAATATTTACCATCACAGATAATTTAAAAATTATAATGTAAATAAACATTTGTATATGTGTGTGCACGTATATGTGTGTGTATACACACACACACAATAAATTTATAACATACCTTGAAATTCGAAATAAATTGTGTATCTTGCTAAAGCAAATATACATTACCAAAATTCATACAAATTGGGATAGAAAATAATCTAACCCTTAAATTACATCCATTAAAAAATTAAACAGGCCCAGTGTGGTGGCTCACACCTGTAATTCCAGCACTTTGGGAGGCCAAGGCAGGTGGATCATGAGGTCAGGAGTTTGAGACCAGCCTGGCTAATATGATGAAACCCAGTCTCTACTAAAAATACAAAAATTAGCCATGCATGGTGGCATGCGCCTGTAGTCCCAGCTACTTGGGAGGCCAAGGCAGGAGAATGGCTTGAATCCGGGAGGCAGAGGTTGCAGTGAGCCAAGATCGCACCACTGCACTCCAGACTGGGTGATAGAGCAAGACTCCGTCTCAAAAAGATAAAATAAAATAAAATAAAAATAAACAAGCCGGGCGCAGCAGCTCACACCTGTAATCCCAGCACTTTGGGAGGCCGAGGAGGGTGGATCACCTGAGGTCAGGAGTTCAAGACCAGTCTGACAAACATGGTGAAACCCTGTCTCTACTAAAAATACAAAAAAATTAGCCGGTCGTGGTGGCGGGCACCTGTAATCCCAGCTGCTCAGGAGGCTGAGGAAGGACAATCACTTGAACCCAGGAGGCGGAGGTTGCAGTGTGCCGAGATCGTGCCATTGCACTCCAGCCTGGGTGACAAGAGCAAAACTCCATCAAAAAAAAAAATTAAACAAAGCTTTATGCCTACAATGATACCAGGCTTTGGAGATTTCTTAAACAAATTATTAAATATATCAGAAATATATATAAATTATAAATATGTGTAGATTTATATATGTTTATATCATAGTTCAGTAAATGACTCCAAGGTACTGAAAAGAACCCAGGGTTTTCAACATATTTGTACAAAGATTAGAATAACCCTGTAAACAAATTTTAATAAATTGTATGTATAGACTAATCCCATTTACTAGAACGGAGGTTAAAATACTAAAATAGTAGTGAATCAAATTCTACAGGCGCGACGGCTCACGCCTGTAATCCCAGCACTTTGGGAGGCCGAGGCGGACAGATCACGAGGTCAGGAGATCGAGACCATCCTGGCTAACATGGTGAAACCTCATCTCTACTAAAAATACAAAAAAAAATTAGCTGGGTGTGGTGGCAGGCGCCTGTAGTCACAGTTACTCAGGAAGCTGAGGCAGAAGAATGGCGTGAACCCGGGAGGCGGAGCTTGCAGTGAGCTGAGATTGTGCCACTGTACTCCAGCCTGGGTGACAGAGTGAGACTCTGTCTCAAAAAAAAAAAAAAAAAAGAATAACATAACACAATAAATTGGGTTCATCTAAGAAATGAAATATAATTATAGTTCAATATAAGAAAAACCTATCAATGTAATTTCCTAAATTAATTGATTAAAGAAGGAAAACAATACATTCATCTTAACAGATATTGGAAAATCATTTGATATAATTCAAACTCCATTCCTGATTAAAATATTTATAAGGCTCAGAACCCTAGAATAAATACTCTCCTTAATGATGAAACATTAGAAGAATTCATAAGAAAAATCCAGAACTTATCAAATGATCCTCATAATTATTAATCAACGTTATAAGTGATTGTGGTCAGTCCTCTAAGGGAAAAAAATGAGATGAGTAATTATTTTACATATTGAGTCAATAAAATTTTCAGTATATGCAGATGAGTTCTGAGAAAAGTCATAAAATTAAATGAAAAATTTTTAGCAGTAGAAAAGCTTCAGGAAGGAAGCTAAAGGAGACACTGTTATAAGAAACAAAACAACCTACTTTCCTTATATATCTGCAAAACAAGCTAGAAAATATCATTAAAAATCTTATGATTTAAATACCAGTGCAAACTAGCACGTGTGAAAATGCGTGTAAGACTTAAAGGAATAAATTATGAAACCTCACTGAAGGATAGGAGGCATAAATAAATGGAAAAACACAATTATTATTCCTCAATGGGAAGACTCAGTGTTTTGAGATGTGAATTCTCTCTCCAACAATAATCTTTAAATTCAATGAAATTCTTAATAAAGTCACAACAAGATTTTTTACGGGGTAGTCCTAGCCTTTTTCTATGTTTATCTGGAAGAAAAAATTTCTAAGAAGGGCCAAAGGAAATTCTAATGCAGACTTTGATGAGGGGGAACCTACTCTAACAGATTTCAAAAACAAACCATAGAGACAGACATCTGCAAACCTGGCGGTTTTACTTCTCATGAAGTTGGCATTTCAAACGTGCAGAAAAGATGAAAGACTAGGGGAAAGATACGGGTTAGGTCATGGGTATCTTATGGAAAAGATAATTTAGGTTCCCTTCTTCATACCATTTTACAACGTAAATTCCAGTAGGGCAAGTAGCTGGGGCCCCCTGAAGTCTTGGGGATGACAGTAAATTGGCCCCAGGAATTTAGCCTGGCAGGAGAAGTTTATTTTTACAGGTGTCACAGACAGGACCCCTGAAGCCCTGGCCCCTGCTTCATTTGATGACTGGATATCCTTCCTTCTGGAAGGCTCGGAAACCAAACTGGGATCCCTGTGGTTCCTTATAACCAAGAAGCACAGGACCCTAAATGTAGTTACCAAAGCATTAACTCGGCATCTGTGAGCCACTCCAGCAAATAACCATTTTGTTTAACTTTTCTAAAAGATACTCTGAGTAACAAATAATCCAAGGTAAGTTGAAGGCCAGTGCCAGTGAGGTATTTTTTAGACCCAATACTGCTGAAACTTTTATTTATATCATTACTGGCATTCAATCTACCTTCGGAAAAAAACAAAATGAAAATAAAAACAAAATCTGGGTGATTAACTTACTCTGGACAGCTCTATAACTGCCACAAAAGACCGTTTTCTTTCTCTTATACCCTCAAACTGGCAAGAAGCCTATTTGTAGACCATATGCGCTCAATAAGAATTTGCTGAGTGAATGACTGAATGAACCAATGATGCGAAGAAGTTCGCAGCTAAGAATAAAGAAATAGAAAAATATGACCAACAGTCTTATCAGAAATAAAATTGTGGCCATGGAGCGGCCATGGAAGCACCTAGAAAGGAAGGCGTGCCTACCATCCTCTTCTTTGGCAACTCAATCACACAATCGTCCTCCTTCAAGTTCTGGTGGTGCGTGCGTGGAACCACATGCAGTCCTGTGCTGCTGCTTGTACGAAATGCTGGGGGTGTTAAAGCCAACTACAGAGGCCGACAAGGGGTCCGACCACGTCAGGAACTCCCACGTTAACTAGAAAGTGTTGCAGAACCACCGCAGGCTGTAAGCAAGACTTGTATTTTAGATCAATGACTGAGGCTCTGGGAAGGATGGATTTGAAGAGAATAGAGCTAAAGTCTGGAGATCACTCAGGAGGCTGCTGCAGCAGTGTGGAGGATAACGATGAGTTTCTGTACTAAGAGGCTGTATAAGACAGGAGGGGAGCGGAAAGATTTTACAACCATCTACATGATGAAATTCACAGGTCTCAGAGATGGGCATGAAGAGGGGAGGAGGTAGGCAGAGTTGAGGCTGCCACGCAGGGGTGCCTGTTGGGCACATGGGTGCCACAAGTTGCAATGGAAGATAAAGGATCTTGGGCAAGTCCTCAGAGCACGAGTCCCCAGTCACAAGGGAACAGCACAACTGTGTAAGATCTACCGCAGGTCACTCCTTATTCCAACAGTTACCAGACTTTGTGAATGACTGACTTTGTTTTCATTAATAAATGGGGTGAATTTGAGGTGATGTCTAAAATACAGACACTCTCACTCATTTGCATCCCAACGCTGGGTCTTGAATGGGAAAGAGCTGATTTACAGCCAGTGGGTCAGATATTGTGGGCATCCCTCAGCCTATTTATGCCATAACCTACAGAGTTATTAGTAAAATATAAAAGTCACTCACATTATTTTATTCCTCTTACATGATCACTGTGCAACAAAACAAAACAATACCATAAACAAAAATCTAAAAACACAACAACAAAGCAAATCTATATGGGGCTAACAGCATTATCTCCCTAACAACAGGGATTTCCTAGGAATGTGTCATGCATGTAAATGTCATCAGCTCCTTGTTTCTCGAAGTGGACAGGGGTTGAGAAACAACTGCCCCAGCAGAACCTCTGAACGTGCCACCTCCATCTGAGTGGCTATTGTGCTAACTGCTGCCTTCCATCAACCTGCCACTGGAAAACCACTGCCTCATCTAATGGGGTCTCTGTCTCCTGTGGGGGGTCTATAATATCCTCCCTGCAGAGCACCTGCTCAGAGACACTGACTGGGGATTTGCAGTGGGGGTGACGGGAGGGGGAATGACAAACAGTTTTGACAAAACAAAAGTACAAGTTCTGCTATTTAAGACCAAGTGAATGAATTCATCTGAAGGCAAAGAGTTTGCATGAGTGAGTCCTGAGAATTAAGGCTGGAAATGTAGGCATAGTGGAGAGTCTTCAATATCAACATGAAAGTTTTGAATTTATCCTGTGGGTAAAAGGAACTTCTGGGTTAAGATGGCAGTTAAGCCACATCATCAAACCTCTGGGATTTTTCTAAGTGAACTCAGCCGAGAAGACCAAAGTTAACAAATTTCTCCAAATTGAGATATATATATATATATACACTTTGAATTCTCACTGCAGTGATATATTAATTCATGGAGTCCTCTTTCATTTTGAGCCTCTTTCTTCCTAATTTTTACAAAGTCAGTAATTCTACCAGCAGCTGTGGTTTCCTTGCGATCTTAGTTCAAGTATTTTTTTAATGTTTTCAAGAATTGCTTCTTCTTACCTTCCTACATTAGTTGCATTGACTTGCAACTGTACCTTGACATGTAACTGTGCTGACATGGATGACTTACCACAGAGTCACTCTTGGGAACTGCAAAACTCCCTTCTTTATCCGGGGACGCGTCAGACAGGGTAGTACTGTTGAGAGAAGCATCATCTGGCTAAATGGAGAAATAAAAGTACCATTCTTATTCAGGCAAATACTTTCCAATGTGTTTGTGTATTCTGTTCTGTGTTCATACTGAGATATGGGTGGCAATATATGCAATCATGACTGCCTGTGCACAGACAATTGCATCCAACTGCTAGTGCAGCATGACTATGAGCCACCTAGGTGCCTAGCCCTCTAAGGACACTGGCCTCTGTGGCAGACACTGATGTGCCTGCCACAAACTCTATTTGCCTTAACAATATCTTGGTTTTGTTCCAGGGAATTGGGGTGAATCAAAAAACCTGATTTCCAGTCTCATTTGCAGTTAAGAGGGGTCACGTGGCCAACAAGATGTAAGTGAAACTTTACCAAGTGTATTTACTAAGAAAAAAAACAGGTTCAGCTGATACATGCTCATGATAGGACCACAGATGACAGCCTGGAGCTGCCAAGCATCTTGTACAAATGAGGACAACGGGCACCGGGAAGAAGCCAGGGACAGAAAAGCAAGCCTGGCTGTGTCCATGCAGCTGGCCTATCAGACATGGGCCACCCATCTGAAGGGTCTCCATGTGAAGCAAAATAACTCCAACTTTTTGATTACATGTATCCAAACACAAACTTAACTGGACTAATCTCATAATCTTTCTTAGCAGATTCTATGACTGTTTTTTGTAGTGAATAGAATTTAGTAGCCATAGTATCAAGGTTTTTTTGTTTGTTTGTTTTTTGTTTTTTAATAAAGCTGGAACTAAGAGATTTTTGTTGTAGTGTAGTATGGTGCCACTGAAATTAAGATGTGAATATTATTTTCTTTAGCAACAAAACTCACTGCATTTGAGTTTAATGCATTTGATTAAATGGCATTCTTCATTTTGCTTGACTGTATTTTCTCAATTTTCTAGAGACATTATACATTACTTTACAAAATGAACAAATACCTTTTTTTTCTTTTTTAAAGAAACAAATAAGAAACAAGAGCTAGTATAAGAAATTTAAGTTGGCTGGGCATGGTGGCTCACGCCTGTAATCCCAGCACTTTGGGAGGCTGAGGCAGGAGGATCACCTGAGGTCAGGAGTTTGAGACCAGCCTGGAAAACATGGTGAAACCCCATCTCTACTAAAAATACAAAAATGAGCCGGGTGTGGTGGTGCATGCCTGTTGGGAAGCTGAGGCAGGAGAATTGCTTGAACCTGGGAGGCAGAGGTTGCAGTGAGCCAATATTGTGCCATTGTGCTCCAGAATGGGTGACAAGAACAAAATTCTGTCTCAAAAAAAAAAAAAAAAAAAAGAAATTTAAGTCAATATGGTGAAACTGACAATCTACCTCCCCTGCCACCCAAATAACTACAAATGGCAGAAAAACATATATTTTTTAAAAGAAAACGTTTTGAATAGCACTGGAAACCAGCCAAGAATTCCACAGCAGGCCAAATGAGAAATATGTAGGTGTAAAGCAAATGAGATTGGTTTGGTAAGTTAAAAATCTCTTCCTAAGAGCAACATAAGATAAAATGTCTAGGAAGGGAAGAGAAAAACAAATAACGTAAAATGAACAAAGAGTAAGAAACGGCCGCAGACAAATAATTAAGACATGTTTAGAAAAATAGGAGCCAGGCTGACCTCTCTTGCCCTAAATATGTAGACAGCAACTAAATATAACCCAAGGAAAAAACACCAAAAAGATGCGATCTAAATTAAATGAAACTGTTGCCTTGGGGATGGATGAATTCCTAGCTTGAGTATAGAAGTCTAAGGGAGAAGGAACTCAGGATGCCACAAAAAAAGACATGGAGGGGAGAGCAAGAAATGAAATCAGCTTTTATCTCCCTCATTAGTTTGGTTTTGCATCTGGGGAGCCTGCGTACTAACCAGCCTATCCCCTTTACACACGTTAAAGTTAAGCCCCCCTCACTCACACAAACACACAATCAACAATTTTGGCCTTTCTGGAAAATAGATCTACTCAACTGCAAAGGAAACTCAATTGCAAAGGAAACAATTTCCTATACAAATCAATCAGAAAAATCAATAAAGTCCAGCTCTATGCCTCTGCAGAAAACTTTAGAGGCCCAGTGAGCTGTAATTCCTTCTACCTGCAACGTGCTGACAGCTTCTGCCTTGAGAACACCTTTCACACACTGTGTCCTTACGTGAAGGCGTAGGGTGAATCCTATCACCCCCCGGCTGTAAAAGATTCTGATAGACGGGGCTGGGGGAGGGGCTGGGGAGGAGGACAAGATGAAACACCTGGGATTGACAGTCATGGTCGGAAGCTCTCCCTCCACTGGAGGCACAACCTAAAACCTGAAAACACTCACTGCCACCCAGCGGGAGGTGTGCAGGTCCCTGACCACATGGTGCTCACATCACTGTGCACTCACAGATTGCCACACATTCCAAAAGCTAATGCGTTCTCTACACGCGATGTTTACATTTCCAAAATAACTTGGAAAAAACTAAACGTTTATATCTATATTGATACTGGAAAAATATTTATACAGGAGTCTGTTATTTTTTCTGTGTGAACCCATGAAGACCTAGCTTTCGTTGACAACATCCTCCACACAGGATATGCAATAGAAAATGATTTTCTGTTGTTGTTTCTGCCTGTAGATCTTTTGTAATGATAGAATTTAGTTATTTTAGATTTACCTATTAAATTATTCTTTACTAAGTTTAACAGCTATGGGTGATGGAGAGATGCGGCTGTGTTTGCTGACAATCTGAATTATGTAGCATCTTTACCTAAGGGAAATGAGAATTTATATCCTTTATTCTACATTTATATTCATAAATGTTCTGGGCAGAATTATTTGTAATAACTCCAAACTGTAAACAATCCAAATGTCCATCATCAGGTGAACATCAATAGTGGTGTATTTATACAATGGAATATTATTTAGTAATGGACTAAATTCCTAAAACATGCAACAAATGGATGAATATCAAAATTATTATAAATTAAAGAAGCCAGACATAAAAGAACATACTATAATTAGACTTATATGAAACGAGAAACTAAGCTAAGGTGTTAGAAATCACAGCTGGGCTTGCTTCTCCAGGACAGGGGGCCTGCTGACTGACAGGGCCCAGGAGAAATTTCTGGGTAATGGAGATGTTCTATATTTTGATTAACTGTAATTACATGGGTGATAACATTTGTGAAAATTAACTGAAGCTGGGTGTGGTGGTGCACACCTGTAGTCCCAGCTACTTGAGAGGCTGAGGAGGGAGGATCATTGGAGCCCAGGAGTTTGAGGCTGCAGTGAGCTATGATTGTGCCAGTGCTCTCCAGGCTGGACAACAGAGACCCTGTCTCTAAAAAACAAAAAACAAAAACACAACTGAAATTACTGAATTATACATCTAAAATGTATGCACTTATAGTTTGTAAGTTATACTTCAATTTAAGAAAACATAAAAATGATTTGATTTTCTAAAAATAATGTAATTCTTACCTTCTGAGAAACTGAAAAGGGCCATTGCTGCTTTGAACTGAGATGATATTGCTATAATAATGGGTATATTAGAGATTAAAAATTGCTTTGGGACATAATTTGTTTGCCAAACATAAAAAGAGTGAGACAAGCTAAATAAAAATACAATAATGACCAAAAAAAAATTTTCAAATCTGGAGCATGAAGTTGAAGAAAACTAGAAAACAGAGCAAACAGAGTAATATGAGCTAATTTCACAGAATCCTCAGGGTGTCGCTTTTCTAGCCGGAAGCCTCTGTGACGGGTGCTGCCTTTGTCCGAGTTTTGCTCAGGCCCACTGGATTCATTCCGCCCACTTGGCCCAGCAGGCTGCACTTGGCTTGTGCTACTGGCCCAGATCCCACGCCTGCCAAGGGCAAGCTAGGTGCAGAGTGGCAAGTAGTGTGTGAGCAAGTACAGGGTCCAGCCACAGCATAGAGCCAGGCATGTCGGCTGCAGCAGGGCAGGCAGCTCCAGGTGCCAGTACAGGCACTGGCTCTGTACAAGGCTATGGCTGGACCAGGTGTACCACAGATGAATTCCACTGTGGGCACCAGGGAATGCGGTGGTGCCTAGAAGCTTGGAGATCCGAGGAAATGCAGAGCCCCAAAGAGGGTGTCACAGCCCTGGCTCAGAGAGCCCCTAGGTCTGGGCTCCCCAAAGGGCCACAGCTCTTCTCTCCTTCTAGTTTGCCCACAATGTGGCAAGTGGGAAGCATGTTTCAGACCTGTTTGTGTTACAGCTCTTTCAGTCTCACCATTTGGTGGGTCCCAAGTTCTAGTCCCAGGTCCAGGAAAAATGAGGTACACGGACAACGGGAGGGTGAGCAAGACAGAGAGGAGCTTCACTGAGTGACAGAACAGCTCTCAGGAGACCCCCAGTGGGTAGCTCCTTTCTGCAGACAGGTCATCCTGAAGAGACCTGAAACAGGTAGGCCTTGTAGTCCCTGACATCTGTGTGACTGGCTGAGTCCAGGGGTTTTTATGGGCTCAGAAGGGAGGAAGTGCAGGCTTGGAAAAAGCACTATCCAATTGGCTGAATGGTCATCAATGAAGTTCTCAGTCAGGTCAGCAGACTTCACTCAGAGCTGGCAGCCCATCCTCCTGGCTTCAGGCTGTTCCTGGCTTGAAGGTGGGTTTTCACCAGGTACCTGACCCTTTCTGCCCAGCAACCTGTTTGCCTCCCACCATCAACATGCCATCCACAGTGCCTAGGCTGTTCTTGCTGAGGGGTACCTGCAGAGCTGTGCTGAGCTGCCCTCAGCACCCACCTTGGCCTCCCTCCCATGCTGGTTGGTGCCCAAAGTTCAGAGGAGGGCCAAGGCAGCAGGGGGCTGGAGTGTAACCACTGACCTGAGCATGTGCACACCCTGTGGGGTTGCGACAGCACCCAGGCTGTGCCACAACTTTGCTCCACACTGGAGTGGGCGAAAGGAGCGGGGAGAGGCCAGGGAGCATGAGCAGGCACTTCCAAGCCTGTGGGAGGAGGGGTTTCCCAGGCCACCAAGAGTACAGAGATGCCCGGGTCCAGTGCTGCAGGTGGACGACTGTGGCTGCGCCTGGGAGCACAGGGCTCCCACCCTGCCAACTCAGTAGGGGGCAGGGCTCCCACCTGCTCCTGGCTCCTGCTGGCCCCACAGAAGGCACAAGCCTGGCTGCACCTCCCTTGCTGTAGCTAGTGTCTTCCCAGAGGCAGCTCCAGAGGGGCCTGCCTTCAATAAAATTTAGTAGCTATTCAAATTCAATTGAAGCAAAGCATCCAATATGTGCTCTTGAAAGATGGGAGTGGGGAGAAAAATAATCTAAGACATAATAGAAGAAAATATCCAGCAACTGAAGAAAGAAAATTACTCTTAGACAGAAAAGACCCACTATGTGCTGACCAGGATGAAAAAGATAAAAAGAAGATCTTTGTGAAAGTTCAGAATTCCAGCAATAAGTTCAAAATAAATTCAAAATTTATAAAATTTAAAAAGTTGCAGAGAGAACAAACACAAAAACCTAGAGAAGTTTATTTATAAAGGAATGAGGTCCAGGCAACTAAAATAAGAATAGAAAAAACTTACGGTCACATTAAGGGTGTAACAGTTTGTCAAAAAAAAAAAAAAAAAAAAGAGACAGAGAGAAATTCTAGTGTACAAGTTTTCCAGGAGAGTGAAGGTTTCCTTTTAAAAATGGACAGTCAGTTGTCACATGTTCCTAATATAACCCCTCCCTGAGACCAGTCTGGTTCGACTTTCATGTAACTAAGTGGTGAGTTGTTTTTTAGTTGCCATTGTGAACCCAAAATATCTGAGACAGGTCTCAGTCAATTTAGAAAGTTTATTTTGTCAAGGTTAAGGATGTGCCCATGACACTGTCTCAGGGTGTCCTGACAACATGTGCCCACAGTGGTCAGAGTACAGCTTGCTTTTATACATTTTAGGGAGACATAATACATCAAAATCAGTACATGTAAGATTCACATTGGTTTGATCTGGAAAGGTGGAACAACTTGAAGCAGGGGCTTCCTGGTCATGGGTAGATTTAAAAATTTTCTGAATGGGCTGGGCGCAGTGGCTCATGCCTGTAATCCCAGGACTTTGGGAGGCCGAAGAGGGTGGACCACCTGAGGTCAGGAGTTTGAGCCCAGCCTGACCAACATGGTGAAACCCTGTCTCTTCTAAAAATACAAAAAAATAAGCTGGGTATAGTGGTGCATGCCTGTAATCGCAGCTACTTGGGAGGCTGAGGCGGGACAATCGCTTGAACCCGGGAGGCGGAGGTTGCAGTTAGCCGAGATCGTGCCATTGCACTCCAGCCTGGCCAACAAGAGTGAAACTCTGTCTCAAAAAAACAAGAAAAATTGATTGGCAGTTGGTTATTAGTAGAAAGGAATGTCTGAGTTATGATAGGGGTTGTGGAGACCTAGGTTCTATCATGCAGATGAAGCCTCCAAGTAGCAGGCTTTAGAGAGAATAGACAGTAAATGTTTATCAGACTTAAGGTCTGTGTTGATGTTAATGCTAGAGGGTATAATGAGGCATGTCCAACCCCCTCTACCACTGTGGCCTGAATGAGATTTTCAGATAACTCTGGAATACCCTTGGCAAAGAGAAGGGGTCCATTCAGATAGTTGGAGGCCTTAGAATTTTATTTTTGGTTTACACCATGGACCCCCAGGTTGAAGATCATGCAATATGAGCATAACCAGATGAACCAAGCATGCAACCATGGGTGGAACCTAAGTGCTCAGAATGAGGAACAGGGACTGAAGTAAGCAGACACCATATGGCAGGATCTAGGATCCAATCAGATTGAGCCCTGGCATCACCCCATGGCAGGATTCAGTCAGAGCAGGCCTCCTGGCATCATCTTATTGCAAGATCCAATCAGATCACCCCTCATTACCCTCTAACTATAAAACTTGCTCCAATCCCCGGCTCAGTGAGACAGATTTGAGCATTTCCTCCTATCTTCCTGCCATTTGAGTTGAAAAAAACCTTCCTTGCTGCAAAACTTGGTGCTTCAGTGTTCTTTCCATTTTGCATGGGCAAACTGACCCAGTTCGCTTTGGTGACACTAACAGGTATCAACGAGGTATCAGAGCCTCCTAAGCATCCTGTAAGTATAAGGATTAAGTCCACATGCTAAGGCGGCAACACGAAAGGAAAAAGTTGTCAGTCCATGCTAAGGCTACTACTACATTGTTTTGCAGTTGTACAAGCCTTGGTTAATTCGCCATTAATTTCTTAGTTTTGTGATTTAAAAAAAACCCTTCTACTTGCTTAAAATTAAGTTCCTTAGATTTTCTTCTATACGAAGCAAACAGATATAACTGATTTTTAACAAATGGTCTGATTGTATTTGACAGTAAATTATGAATCAATAGCAAGTACAGCTATTTGGTTATCATTTAAGACGCTGGAAATAAACTAAAAGGGTTGTTTTACATTTTCAATAAACAAACAGCTTGACAGATCATTTCATTTATGTGGACCGTACATAAGGAAGGTGTCTTCTTTTATCTATATAGGGATTGATTTGTAAGGTAGGCTTCTGACTACTGTAGATTGGATTGTAAACATTTTGTAAGTGCTTGGGTTTAGCAGCATGTGTGATTAGAGTCAAGGGTCATTCATACCTAACACACAAATAGACCATTTATTGTAAGTAGCTTACTGAAAAATAAATATGTTGTCTATTAATGAGATTATAAGATATTCAATGGACTTTTAAAAACAGGATTATTGAGATATATCATATATGCAATTAACTGTACATAAAGTATATATAACATACAATTTGATGAGTTCTGACAGTTATATAGACCTATGAAACCATCACCACAGTCAAGATAATGAACAAAACAAGCACCCCCCAAAATGGACTCATGCCTCCTTTGAATCTCTAGTTCTCTCCCCTCCTCACCCTCTCTCCTGTCCCCAGGAGCCAATCAATGATCATCTTTCCCCCATTATAGGTTAGTTTACATTTTCTATCATTTTGTGTGTATCAAATATTTTTGGGTCTGGCTTCTTTCACACAGTATAATTATTCTGAGATCCATCTGTGTTGTGCATATCAATAGTTTGTTGCTTTTTATTGCTGAGTAATATTCCATTTTGTGGACATACCACAATTTTTTTATCCATTTACCTGCAAATGGCCATCTGGATATTTTCAGTTTGGGGCTATTACAAATAAAGCTGCTATAAACATTGTGGATAAGTGTTTGTGTGTATACATATTACTTATGAGTAGAACGGTTGGGTCTTATAGTAGGTATATCCTTAATATTTTAAGATGCTGCCAAGTGGATAAAACATTTTACATTCCTAACAACAACATATGAAAGTTCTAATTGCTCTGAATCTTTGGCACTGCTTGGTATTGTCAGTCTTTTTAAGTTTAGCCATTCCATAGGGTATCTAGAAATATCTTACTGTGGCTTTCTTCGCATTTCCATAATCATTAATAATGCTAAGCACCTTTTCACGAGCTTACCTACTCAACTTGAGCTCATTTACCACTGAATATTTTCCTTAAAAATTATCTAAGGTAGATAAGTATGTTGAAATCTGTGGTTGTCCAGCCATCTTAATTATATTGCACTTTTTTCAAGTTTTGCTCAACCGTCTTGAAGAAATGGCTTATTTCATGCCTATCACCATCCCCCCAACTATAACTTACCATGGAACCACTTGCCTTGATAACTGTTGGAAGCTCTCTTTCTTCCTTGGTGCCATCCAGCTGATTAGTGTGGTTGTCACAGGTATCACGAGGCTAACAGAAGAAATCAAAGCCACGTTTATCTAGGCATATCTTTCCAAATACGATTGCGTATTCACATATGCATTACTCTAGAGTTTTTATAAATAGGTACAGCTGCCTGGAGATATATACAATTAATGACTACCTGGGCATTGATAACAGCACTTACCAATTCATTCATAATTATATTGATCCTCATAAATGCCATGTACTGTAACAGAATTGGTCTCAGAAGCAGACTCTGCTAGCTTCCTGCCAAAACCCACTTTCTTTTCTTTCCTAACTTATGAATATCATGATTTTGCTCCAAGATGCTATGTTCTAACTAAAAAGACTGAGTGTGATCATCTGATGGTTATATCCAGTAAGATATGAATGTAATTCCACTTGGTGGAGTGTCCAGGAAAGCTAATGTTTTCTTGTGAAAGTGGATGAAGTCAGCTTCCTTCAGAAGCATTGACATGGTGCCTGTGATGTCCAGACATCCTGTAAGTATTAACAATTGGCCCATACACTAAGGGGGGCAGAATGGAAAGAAGAAAAAATTGATAGATCCATGCCAGGGCAGCCATACCAGCCTTGGCCTTCCTCCTTAAGCTTCTTGTTTTGCAAGAAAACCTCTAATTGTCTAAGTCTGACCTAACTGACAAAACCATGCTATTTTAAAGTGAGACTTTATGATTGTATTTTGCAATGGTTTGTAAACCAATATCAAGAGAAAATCCAACATCACGAAAAAGAAGTACAGTGATAAACATTCTACGAAAAGCAGATAATTGAGGAAAGAGAAGAACATTTATAATTTTTTTTTAGAGAGATTTGAGAGGCAGTTGCAACAAGAAGTCAGGAACTAAGTATAACAATAAAGGGGAAATCAGTGGAAAAAGAGGCATTCTTGTGAATTAACAGTATGATTGCTGAATTATAAATGCAACAGGGGCCAAGTTATAATTACTCATGGCAAATATTAAAATTAAGTCTCTACAAGAATAATGCAGACAAAATCTACTAGCAGACAAACAGAAAAAAGATATGGAAAATAACTGACAATTTAAGATATGTGAGTTTAATCCAAGCAGTGAAAGGAAGAACAGAAAAAGTGGAGAGAAAGAAATAATTACAGAAATAATGGGAAAAGAATGTTCAGAATTCAAAGGAAAGGAAGTTATCAGAAACAAAAAGCTGAGTGCTAATGATGATGAGAAAAAGAAAGATTTCATATCCTAATGATATTCAGTTCTCCAACAATAAAAATACACCTACAAGGTTTCCAGAAATATAAAAATGAAAGCAGGATATAAATAAAGGAATAAGTTTTAGGAGGCATCAGACTTCTCAACAATAACACAGTATGAAAAAGCAGATGGGCCAATAGCTATACGTTACTGTAGGAAACCGATTTAGGGCCTAGCATCTTGATACTCACCAATTTAGGATTCAAGTTTTTTGGATTATAAAAATTTAGTATCCAGAGACATTTCTTGCCAGATTTGCTCAAAGAGTAAAAGGCACAATCTGCTAAGAAGATGTAACATTCTGTAATACATGTGATTATGTAAGTTGGTATTTTTACTGTTCTACGTAGTCATTTCATTACATTCTCCTTCATCATCCTTCTGCAGGACAGGACAGTGCCTGCCACCTCATTCCATAAACTGTCCAGCAGCTCACGGGTTTGCCTGGAATAACTTCAGCGTTCTCTTCCATCTCAGTGAGAAGTTTATTCATGTGTTTGGCACCATGCTTACCCCGGCTAACATTTTTTTTTTTGAGAGAAGGTCACCCAGTCTGAAGTGTAATAGTGAGATCATAGCTCACTGCAACCTTGAACACCTGCGCTCAAGGAATCCTCCCGCCTCAGCCTCCCAAATAGCTAGAACTACAGGAACATGCCATTGCATCTGGCTAATTTTTAAATTTTTTTTTTTCTAGAGACAGGGTCTTGGTTTTTTGCCCAGGTTGGTCTCAAACTCCTGGGCTCAAGACAGCCTCCTGCCTTGGCCTCCCAAAGTGCTAGGATTACAGGCGTAAGCCGCCACACCTGGCCCTGATTAACCTTTAAAAGGTGGTATGACCTTCAATGATTTGAAATGAAAGGCACAGTGAAAGCCACGTGAGAGAACATTTTGCCCATGAGGAGAATGGGAAGGAGATGGAACAGAGGAGGCTTGCTGCAATTATGCTTCTGTCTGCACGTCCTGCGGATGCCTGAGATCCTTCTGGAACTTTGATTATTCACTCTTTCACATGGAGCTCAAGACAGAACTGCTTTACTTACCCCAAAGTGACAGCTAATGGGTTGGCATAGCTTAGTTGGGTTGGGGTGGGTGGCAGCCAAGGGGAGACAAACGCAGGGTGGGTTAATGTTCGCCTTTGGCCGACGTGAAATCATTTGGTAAACATTCCATTCAAAGGCCAACTGTTATCTTACCTGATAACTGTGAATAACCACGTCTCACCTTCTAACCATCGCCATTGCTTTTGTTTGCATTTTAAATTCACTTTTAAGCTAATATATAAAAATCCTGTGTGCAGGGGCCATGTCTCCTTATTTTACTGCTGTTGTCTAGAGTGCTAGGCACTTAGTGAGTGTTCACTAAATACCTACAATTGTTTCCTGGTGATTACCCTATAAACCTGACTCTGATCATCACTTTTTAAGGGAAGAAGAGAAGGTAAAGGCAAATGAAAGAAGTTTTACCCCTCATACACCTAGAAATATATTATATTGAGAGATCTGCAAAAAAGAGTACCATAGCAGGTCTGACACACACTTGAGTTTCAGGAGGTTCCCACTATTTCCTCAATGTTAAGACTGGCTCATGGATCCTAAACTGTTTGTGCAAACAATATGGCTTATACTGAACACCTGCTTTCCTTCTGGGAGTCTGGAATTTTGTGGCCTACTACGTAGAGGGTGCCTATGTGATCAACCCGATAAAAACCTGGGGCTCCTTGGCTTTATTGAACTTTCCTGGTAGAAACAGTTTGCTGCTGGAGGAATTAATCCTGTCCTACGTTACCCCCCTGAGAGAGGACTCTTGGAAGCTCGTGCAGATTCCCTGCACTTCGCTCCATGCACCTTTCTCTTTGCAGATTTTGCTCTGTATCCGTTTGCAGTAACAATTCCAGCCATGGGTAGGACTGTTTGCTGCGTCCTGTGAGTCCTTCTAAACCACTGAACCTGGGCATGGTCTTGGGAACCCCTCACCCAGGAGGAAACCAGAATATATATTTTTGATATTTAAACTAATATATTTTACAATTCCATATATAAGTGTTTGAAGATTAGCACTTGTCTAACCTACACACACACACACACACACACACACACACACCGCCCCCATATCTCATTCTTTCGTGATTATCTACATTGTTATCTTCTGTTTCATATGGTTAGATTTGAAAAAGGTAAGAAGTACATTTTTCAAACCTTATCGGCCTCTGCTTGCCTGATGCAATGTCTGCAGTCCAGTTTAAAAATCTACTCACAAAGGATGCAACATACCATTGTAAAACAGAAGTCCCCCTCTAATATACTGAGAGAGAAGAAGTTCTGTGAAAATTCACCATATTTTTCCTCTAGTTTGGAAGAAGGTAAAAGATGGAATATAAGAATAAAAAGATACAAGATTAAATACATAAAATAAATCCAGAATAATGAGAATCCCTAGTCAGGGGTGGGGGTGTGCGTGTGGTGTGAGATAGAAATTAAGGCTCGATATGATGAGCTGCCTGGAAATCTGGTGAGATCAGATGGCATAATAGCAAGTTCTCCCCACTGTGCTCCCGCAGAGAAGCTCCCCCAGTCAAACAACCCTCCTTATCCAGAGGACAGTTCTTGTGTATCTCTGAGTAGTATTTCAGTTCCCTGCCAGCCCATGGAATTACTCAAAAACCCAATCGCTTTCTCCTGTGGGAGCCAGGGAACAGCCTACCCTCCTAATGCTACAAAGCCTGCAGACCCTGCTTGCTCACCCTGTTCCCAGGAGCAGCCTACATGTGGCCCTGTGTGGCATGCAGTGTCCCCCTATCCCAAGCTGTGAGGATACGTGACTAATAAACTGCTGTCGATTACACATGACCAGTGTCGGGTGCTGTGTGTTCAGCCACTCTCATAATCCAAGGGTGGAGAGCTTTCCCTCACCACCGGGGCAAAGAGAAGACAACCAAAACAGAAGGTAGAGCCAGGTGGGACACAAAGCTCACAGAAACCCATTTTTTAGAAAGGCTTCAGTGTCTGCTCTGACTTGCCCTCCCCTGGCTGAGGGGTGAGACACTGGATGCAGCAAGGGGAATGGGGACAGTAGAGAGGGGCAAACGCCTCAGGCCAAGTGTCCTGGTGGGGAGGAAGGAAAAATACAATAAAATTAGAAAAAGGATTAAATTAGAAAAGAAAATAGAGACAAAATCTGCAAAACAGGATTGCTCACAGTGCCTGCTGACTATACTCCACATGCGGACCTCGATCTACCCTCAGGCAACAGAAGAGTGGCCAGAACACAAACTAGCCACATTCAAACCACTCAGCAGACTCTTAGGAGAGACAAAGAACCTACTTCCAGATAGAGTGCCCCACATGAAATCTCTATAACATAAAAAGAAACTGTACAGAAACAAAACATCATCATCATCATCATCATCGCCATCTTCATTCGATCAAGGGTGGGAATAGGAATTATTCTTGGAACAGCAAAGAATCCTTCTCCTCTAACAGGAAGGAAAAAAACTAAAGCTAAAGAGAAGGAAACATACTGAAGTATAACAGAGGAAAGTCTCTGACTGTAAATGAGAAATCTGCCACCACAAATCCAGGTGGAGGCAGATGTCAGCAAACCCCGTCCTTCTATGGCTCGTATTCACGATGCACCATTTCAAACGGTGGACCCAAGTTTCATGACACGTGGTATAGATCACGCATGGGATTCATCTCATAGAATTAAAGCCTTCTACTGAGACAGATTCATTGGCAGTCATGAACTCAGATTAGCATTCTTTGAAACTTTGCACTAAAACAGACCAGATGGGCTCTGATGAAAGGTGTTCACTTCCTGTGCTAGATAGTGTACTTTTTCCCACTTACCACTATACATTTAAAATGACATAGTGCAGCTTCCTATGATATTTACATTTAGAGTGGTACATATACACCATGGAATACTATGCAGCCATAAAAAGGAATGAGATCGTGTCCTTTGCAGGGACATGGATGGAGCTGGAAGCTGTTATCTTCAGCAAACTAACACAGGAACAGAAAACCAAACACTGCATGTTCTCACTTCTAAGTGGGAGCTGAACGATGAGAACACACTATGGACATATGGTGGGGAACAGAACACACTGGGGCCTGTTCAGGGTCAGGGAAGGGAGAACATCAAGAAGAATAGCTAATGGCTGCGGAGCTTAATACCAACATGATGGGTTGATTTGTGCAGCAAACCACCATGGCACATGTTTACCTGCGTAACAAACCTGCACATACTGCACATGTACCCCAGAACTTAAAATAAAAGCTGAAGAAAAAAATGCAATTCTAATTCCAAAAAAAGAGATATTTACCTTTTTAAAATAACTGATCTGGGCATGGAGGCTCATGTCTGTAATCCCAGCACTTTAGGAGGGAAGAGGCTAGGAGTCTGAGACCAGCCTGGGCAACATAATGAGATCTCATCTCTATCAAAAATTTAAACATTAGCTGGGCATGGCGATGTGCAGCTGCAGTCCCAGCTACTAGCGTGGCTGAGGTGGGAGGATTGCTTGAGCCCAGGAGTTCCAGGTTACAGTGAGCTGTGACTGTGCAACTGCACTGCAGCCTGGGTGACAGCAAGACCCCGTCTCAAAATGAAAAGAAGTGAAATGTCAAAATATTTCTTATGGTGGTAATTAAATTAATACTAAAGGATATATGGAGGGTAACTCAAGATTTTCCATTGTGAGCTCATCCAAGAGAACAACACTGATCTGACAACTTCCCCCACATTTCGACTTCCGGCTGCAGCGATTACTGTGGGTGTTATTCTTTCTGTTAGTAAAGGTAGGGCATATAGTTATTTGTGAATTGATTTATTTATTCCTGAGTTTATTTTTAAGAGTCTCTTTTTTTCTTCATTGTTTCCATATAAGTGGGCATTTTTTTCCATTAGTTTTTCTGTCTTGAAATAATTATTTTTTCTAACCTCCTTATACTCGGTTTCCCTTGCCTTAACTTACCAGTTGACCATTTCTACAGGGAATGGACAATACCTCCTCTTTATCCAGAGTCACATCCAAAAGAGGAGTTGGGATACAAAAAATCATCTGGCTATTGAAAAAAATGAAAGTGTATTTTATTTTATTTATAGTTTCCCAAATTTAATTGTGCAATAAATCACTTGTTATGTATACTATGTGTATATTCATAGAGATTTGTGGCGATAACCATAGCTATGATTACTTATGCACCTGTCCTTGCATTTAGCAATTTATCAACCCATACCGAGCGCCTATTAAATGCCAGGCACATTAATAGACACTATTCTCTGTGGAAGACACCATCAACTGTGCACCCCAAACCAAGTCTGTTGTCTTCCTTAAGTTTTCTGGTTGTTTTTATGAAAGACAAAAGGAAACTGGATTCATGGTAGGGAAAAACACCACCTACATCGTCTGCTTCAGAGAGAAAAACAAACTCATATTTGTGTAACACATGATCTCTTGTGTTTTCTGTTATGTGCAGCCAAATGTATATATATAAGTTATATAATCATTTTTACAGCACACTGTATATTTATATAGTCAATTGTACATTAATTCCACTTTTAGCTAGTTGCTTATCAATTATGAAGCTAAAGATAAATTAGATCGATTTTGCCCAGTTAAATGTGCTACTGAAAGGAACATTTAATTCAGATCTTCTGAATGTTGGAAAATGTATTTGGGTACTGGAACTCTGCTCATGATGAACAGGACTGTAAACCATGCATGATGTATCTGGAGACTGATTTAACATTTTTGATTTAGTATACAAGTAAAACAGGGGTTAAATGTCTGTTCCTTTATTATAAAAAAACTCCATTGAAAAACTAAATGTATTAGATATTTAGTGAAATCATAACATTTCTTTGAACCCATAGAAATTGTCATTCTTCACCTTGCCTGTCCATATTTTCTAAGTTTCCAATAACAATTATGTATTACTTTCATTGTAAGAAAAAACACATTTATTTTCTGAAAGGCATAAGTACTACTGAAAAATCAGCACAAGAAAATTCAATCAAGATAGCAAAATGTACAGGCTACCTTCTCCTGTCCCTGCAAATTACTCCAAGTGTCAAAAGATATATCTTTTTAAATGTGCAGTTCTAAAAACCACTGAACATTTCCATTAACAGAACAGAAATTGTTGGAAGTTCCTGGCAGATAAAAATCAGGCAGGAACGGTTTGATAGGGTTAGAGGAAAACCTCTGCCTGTAAAAAGGCACAAGAGAAAAATGCATAGAAGGTAAAGGCTGATCCAGAAAAAGCCCATTTCCAGAACCAAAATAAAAGGATCAGGGAGGCACCCCACACTCAGAAGGACAAAAGTAACTGCAAAATATTTTTCCGAACAAAGAGGCCAGGCAGACCCTTCCCTCCCAGACACTGAAGAGCAGGCAGTAGCTAACTCTCAGGAATGAGTGATGCCTGCCTCGGTGGCAGTGGCGGCTGTCCCAGTGAGTGTGTGGTGGTTGTAGACAGAGGCTGAATTGCATTTCACTTGGAGCCTTCTAAAAGAATATGGACAGGAGTTAAGAAGAGAAGTTCAGTTTGCTTGAAAAGGAAATTACAGTTCTACAGGACTCCTATGACTTTGGCATTGATGCCATATGTACGTGTCTTTTAAAAACTACCTTATATTTTTTAAATTTTTATATTGTCAACATGGAATTTTTAAACTTGAAAATATGACTCATACAAACGTAAAATGGGCACATGTCAAACGTTTTGTATTGTTATTTTTTTAATTTCTATTTTTTGTGGGTACATAGTAGGTATACATATTTATGGGGTATATGGGATATTTTGAATCAGAGGTGTCATACTCCAAAATGTATGTGTCTTAAGTGAAGGATGACAGTCAACAAACTTCACCATTCAAAAAGGCCCAGACTCCTATTCACAGGAGAGTTCTGGGAGAAAAGAGGACCATACAACTCTCATTACCTATACTGATCAATCAATCAATCTAATCCTTTCTTAATAAACATAAATCAACACCCAAGGATCAAAGTCAACAGAGCAACAACAATGGAAGAGAAAAACGACGACGCTAAAATAAACACATGACTCTGAAGGAAGCAGAAAATTCAAGGAAAAGAAGAGAACTTTGAAATTTAAGGTTTAATTCAGTTATTACCTTCAGAATGCTGAGAGGCTACTGCAGTCAAGAAACAAGAACATAGGAACAGCTCCAGTCTCCAACTCCCAGCGCGAGCGACACAGAAGACCGGTGATTTCTGCATTTTCAACTGAGGTACTGGGTTCATCTCACTAGGGAGTGCCGGACAATCGGTGCTGGTCAGCTGATGCAGCCCAACCAGCGAGAGCTGAAGCAGGTCGAGGCATCGCCTCACCTGGGAAGCGCAAGGAGGAAGGGAATCCCTTTTCCTAGCCAGGGGAACTGAGACACACAACACCTGGAAAATCGGGTAACTCCCACCCCAATACTGCGCAAGTGGGCACACCAGGAGATTATATCCCACACCTGGCCGGGAGGGTCCGACGCCCACGGAGCCTCCCTCATTGCTACACAGCAGTCTGCGATCTAACGATGGAACCGCAAGGCAGCAGCGAGGCTGGGGGAGGGGCGCCCGCGATTGCTGAGGCTTAAGTAGGTAAACAAAGCCGCTGGGAAGCTCGAACTGGGTGGAGCTCACAGCAGCTCAAGGAAACCTGCCTGTCTCTGTAGACTCCACCTCTGGGGACAGAGCACAGATAAACAAAAGCAGCAGAAACCTCTGCAGACGCAAACGACTCTGCCTGACAGCTTTGAAGAGAGCAGTGGATCTCCCAACACGGAGGTTGAGATCTGAGAAGGGACAGACTGCCTGCTCAAGTGGGCCCCTGACCCCTGAGTAGCCTAACTGGGAGACATCCCCCACTAGGGGCAGTCTAACACCCCACACCTCACTGGAGTACACCCCTGAGAGGAAGCTTCCAAAGCAAGAATCAGACAGGTACACTTGCTGTTCAGCAATATTCTATCTTCTGCAGCCTCTGCTGCTGATACCCAGGCAAACAGGGTCTGGAGTGGACCTCAAGCAATCTCCAACAGACCTACAGCTGAGGGTCCTGACTGTTAAAAGGAAAACTATCAAACAGGAAGGACACCTACACCAAAACCCCATCAGTATGTCACCATCATCAAAGACCAGAGGCAGATAAAACCACAAAGATGGGGAAAAAGCAGGGCAGAAAAGCTGGAAATTCAAAAAATAAGAGCGCATCTCCCCCGGCAAAGGAGCGCAGCTCATCGCCAGCAACGGATCAAAGCTGGACGGAGAATGACTTTGACGAGATGAGAGAAGAAGACTTCAGTCCATCAAACTTCTCAGAGCTAAAGGAGGAATTACCTACCCAGCGCAAAGAAACTAAAAATCTTGAAAAAAAAGTGGAAGAATTGATGGCTAGAGTAATTAATGCAGAGAAGGTCATAAACGAAATGAAAGAGATGAAAACCATGACACGAGAAATACGTGACAAATGCACAAGCTTCAGTAACCGACTCGATCAACTGGAAGAAAGAGCATCAGCAATTGAGGATCAAATGAATGAAATGAAGCGAGAAGAGAAACCAAAAGAAAAAAGAAGAAAAAGAAATGAACAAAGCCTGCAAGAAGTATGGGATTATGTAAAAAGACCAAATCTACGTGTGAATGGGGTGCCTGAAAGTGAGGGGGAAAATGGAACCAAGTTGGAAAACACTCTTCAGGATATCATTCAGGAGAACTTCCCCAACCTAGTAGGGCAGGCCAACATTCAAATCCAGGAAATACAGAGAACGCCACAAAGATACTCCTCGAGAAGAGCAACTCCAAGACACATAATTGCCAGATTCACCAAAGTTGAAATGAAGGAAAAAATCTTAAGGGCAGCCAGAGAGAAAGGTTGGGTTACCCACAAAGGGAAGCCCATCAGACTAACAGCAGATCTCTTGGCAGAAACTCTACAAGCCAGAAGACAATGGGGGCCAATATTCAACATTCTTAAAGAAAAGAATTTTAAACCCAGAATTTCATATCCAGCCAAACTAAGTTTCATAAGTGAAGGAGAAATAAAATCCTTTACAGATAAGCAAATGCTTAGAGATTTTGTCACCACTAGGCCTGCCTTACAAGAGACCCTGAAGGAAGCACTAAACATGGAAAGGAACAACTGGTACCAGCCATTGCAAAAACATGCCAAAATGTAAAGACCATCGAGGCTAGGAAGAAACTGCATCAACTAACGAGCAAAATAACCAGTTAATATCATAATGGCAGGATCAAGTTCACACATAACAATATTAACCTTAAATGTAAATGGACTAAATGCTTCAATTAAAAGACATAGACTGGCAAACTGGATAAAGAGTCAAGACCCATCAGTCTGCTGTATTCAGGAGACCCATCTCACATGCAGAGACATACATAGGCTCAAAATAAAGGGATGGAGGAAGATTTACCAAGCAAATGGAGAACAAAAAAAAAGCAGGGGTTGCAATACTAGTCTCTGATAAAACAGACTTTAAACCATCAAAGATCAAAAGAGACAAAGAAGGCCATTACATAATGGTAAAGGGATCAATTCAACAGGAAGAGCTAACTATCCTAAATATATATGCACCCAATACAGGAGCACCCAGATTCATAAAGCAAGTCCTTAGAGACTTACAAAGAGACTTAGACTCCCATACAATAATAATGGGAGACTTCAACACTCCACTGTCAACATTAGACAGATCAACGAGACAGAAAGTTAACAAGGATATCCAGGAATTGAACTCATCTCTGCAGCAAGCAGACCTAATAGACATCTATAGAACTCTCCACCCCAAATCAACAGAATATACATTCTTCTCAGCACCACATTGCACTTATTCCAAAATTGACCACATAATTGGAAGTAAAGCACTCCTCAGCAAATGTACAAGAACAGAAATTATAACAAACTGTCTCTCAGACCACAGTGCAATCAAACTAGAACTCAGGACTAAGAAACTCAATCAAAACCGCTCAACTACATGGAAACTGAACAACCTGCTCCTGAATGACTACTGGGTACATAACGAAATGAAGGCAGAAATAAAGATGTTCTTTGAAACCAATGAGAACAAAGATACAACATACCAGAATCTCTGGGACACATTTAAAGCAGTGTGTAGAGGGAAATTTATAGCACTAAATGCCCACAAGAGAAAGCAGGAAAGATCTAAAATTGACACTCTAACATCACAATTAAAAGAACTAGAGAAGCAAGAGCAAACACATTCAAAAGCTAGCAGAAGGCAAGAAATAACTAAGACCAGAGCAGAACTGAAGGAGATAGAGACACAAAAAACCCTCCAAAAAATCAATGAATCCAGGAGTTGGTTTTTTGAAAAGATCAACAAAATTGACAGACCACTAGCGAGACTAATAAAGAAGAAAAGAGAGAAGAATCAAATAGACGCAATAAAAAATGATAAAGGGGATATCACCACAGACCCCACAGAAATACAAACTACCATCAGAGAATACTATAAACACCTCTACGCAAATAAACTAGAAAATCTAGAAGAAATGGATAATTTCCTGGACACTTACACTCTCCCAAGACTAAACCAGGAAGAAGTTGAATCCCTGAATAGACCAATAGCAGGCTGTGAAATTGGGGCAATAATTAATAGCCTACCAACCAAAAAAAGTCCAGGACCAGATGGATTCACAGCTGAATTCTACCAGAGGTACAAGGAGGAGCTGGTACCATTCCTTCTGAAACTATTCCAATCAATAGAAAAAGAGGGAATCCTCCCTAACTCATTTTATGAGGCCAACATCATCCTGATACCAAAGCCTGGCAGAGACACAACAAAAAAAGAGAATTTTAGACCAATATCCCTGATGACCATCGATGCAAAAATCCTCAATAAAATACTGGCAAACCGGATTCAGCAGCACATCAAAAAGCTTATCCACCATGATCAAGTGGGCTTCATCCCTGGGATGCAAGGCTGGTTCAACATTCGCAAATCAATAAACATAATCCAGCATATAAACAGAACCAAAGACAAGAACCACATGATTATCTCAATAGATGCAGAAAAGGCTTTTGACAAAATTCAACAGCCCTTCATGCTAAAAACGCTCAATAAATTCGGTATTGATGGAACGTACCTCAAAATAATAGGAGCTATTTATGACAAACCCACAGCCAATATCATACTGAATGGGCAAAAACTGGAAAAATTCCCTTTGAAAACTGGCACAAGACAGGGATGCCCTCTCTCACCACTCCTATTCAACATAGTGCTGGAAGTTCTGGCTAGGGCAATCAGGCAAGAGAAAGAAATCAAGGGTATTCAGTTAGGAAAAGAAGAAGTCAAATTGTCCCTGTTTGCAGATGACATGATTGTATATTTAGAAAACCCCATCGTCTCAGCCCAATATCTCCTTAAGCTGATAAGCAACTTCAGCAAAGTCTCAGGATACAAAATTAATGTGCAAAAATCACAAGCATTCTTATACACCAGTAACAGACAAACAGAGAGCCAAATTATGAATGAACTTCCATTCACAATTGCTTCAAAGAGAATCAAATACCTAGGAATCCAACTTACAAGGGATGTAAAGGACCTCTTCAAGGAGAACTACAAACCACTGCTCAGTGAAATAAAAGAGGACACAAACAAATGGAAGAACATACCATGCTCATGGATAGGAAGAATCAATATCGTGAAAATGGCCATACTGCCCAAGGTTATTTATAGATTCAATGCCATCCCCATCAAGCTACCAATGAGTTTCTTCACAGAATTGGAAAAAACTGCTTTAAAGTTCATATGGAACCACAAAAGAGCCCGCATCTCCAAGACAATCCTAAGTCAAAAGAACAAAGCTGGAGGCATCACGCTACCTGACTTCAAACTATACTACAAGGCTACAGTAACCAAAACAGCATGGTACTGGTACCAAAACAGAGATATAGACCAATGGAACAGAATAGAGTCCTCAGAAATAATACCACACATCTACAGCCATCTGATCTTTGACAAACCTGAGAGAAACAAGAAATGGGGGAAGGATTCCCTATTTAATAAATGGTGCTGGGAAAATTGGCTAGCCATAAGTAGAAAGCTGAAACTGGATCCTTTCCTTACTCCTTATACGAAAATTAATTCAAGATGGATTAGAGACTTAAATGTTAGACCTAATACCATAAAAACCCTAGAGGAAAACCTAGGTAGTACCATTCAGGACATAGGCATGGGCAAAGACTTCATGTCTAAAACACCAAAAGCAATGGCAGCAAAAGCCAAAATTGACAAATGGGATCTCATTAAATTAAAGAGCTTCTGCACAGCAAAAGAAACTACCATCAGAGTGAACAGGCAACCTACAGAATGGGAGAACATTTTTGCAATCTACTCATCTGACAAAGGGCTAATATCCAGAACCTACAAAGAACTCAAACAAATTTACAAGAAAAAAACAAACAACCCCATCAAAAAGTGGGCAAAGTATATGAACAGACATTTCTTAAAAGAAGACATTCATACAGCCAACAGACACATGAAAAAATGCTCATCATCACTGGCCATCAGAGAAATGCAAATCAAAACCACAATGAGATACCATCTCACACCAGTTAGAATGGCGATCATTAAAAAGTCAGGAAACAACAGGTGCTGGAGAGGATGTGGAGAAATAGGAACACTTTTACACTGTTGGTGGGATTGTAAACTAGTTCAACCATTATGGAAAACAGTATGGCGATTCCTCAAGGATCTAGAACTAGATGTACCATATGACCCAGCCATCCCATTACTGGGTATATACCCAAAGGATTATAAATCACGCTGCCATAAAGACACATGCACACGTATGTTTATTGCGGCACTATTCACAATAGCAAAGACTTGGAATCAACCCAAGTGTCCATCAGTGACAGACTGGATTAAGAAAATGTGGCACATATACACCATGGAATACTATGCAGCCATAAAAAAGGATGAGTTTGTGTCCTCTGTAGGGACATGGATGCAGCTGGAAACCATCATTCTTAGCAAACTATCACAAGAACAGAAAACCAAGCACCGCATGTTCTCACTCATAGGTGGGAACTGAACAATGAGATCACTTGGACCCGGGAAGGGGAACATCACACACCGGGGCCTATCATGGGGAGGGGGGAGGGGGGAGGGGGGAGCGGGGAGGGGGGTGGGATTGCATTGGGAGTTATACCTGATGTAAATGACGAGTTGATGGGTGCTGACAAGTTGATGGGTGCAGCACACCAACATGGCACAAGTATACATATGTAACAAACCTGCACGTTATGCACATGTACCCTAGAACTTAAAGTATTATAATAATAATAATAATAATAATAATAAGATCCTTTCAGGAGGTTCAGATTTTAGGCTTATTTTAAAATATTGTTGGACTTTGTATTTGAGCAAATGATTTATCACCTTATTGGCTCTCAGTTTTATCAGTGAGAGCACCTTTTATATGAGATTGGCATGCCCTGGACTCCTTCTATTGTTATTGAACTTAGTAAATGTTTTTTAATTGTTGACCAAAGTCAGTGTTTTGTATTATAAAAACATAGAAATATAGGATTATTGTTTGTGATGTATTTGAGAAAGATTTAACTGTTCTACAACATTGGGATGTATTTTGGTGATGGGAATGTTTGGATTTTGCCATGCTGTGACAAACGGTAGCAGGAAGACTCAAAAAACCTGTTACAAAGACAGCTGTGGTCTGGTGGGTCAGCACAAATTTTGTGTCTTAACACCTGGATTACTGGGAGAATTTAATTGAGTGGTGTTTGCCACGGTGTTTGGGGGAGCTTCAAAATGTTGTAAAATGAAGTTTAATAAATGCTTTCTGAGAGCCAAAAAAAAAGAAACAAGAATAGATGCTAGCTATAATGAAAGGGAAGTCAGGGCAAGGGGAAGGCCTTCAGTAAATTAGCAATATGACCATTAAATTTTTTTTCTTTTTGAGACAGGATCTATCATTCTGTCTTCCAGGATGGAGTTAAGTGGCCCAGTCATGGCTCACTGCAGCCTTGACCTCCCAGGCTCATGTGATTCTCCCACCTCAGCCTCCTGAGTAGCTGAAACAATAGGTATGGGACAGCAGGTATGTGCCACCACAACTGGCTAATTAAAAAAATTTTCTTTTGTAGAGACATGGTCTTGCTATGCTGCCCAGGCTGGTCTCAAACTCCTGAGTTCAAGCCATCCTCTTGCCTTAACCTCCCAAAGTGCTGGGATTACAGGTGTCAGCCATCATGCCTGGCCAAATTTTTAAGGAATGAAAGGCATAGTGTTAAAACAGCCGTGGCCAAAATAAGCTTGGAAAATATAAGAACATTTAAGAGACACAGAGGTTCAATCCAAACAGTGCAACAATCATCTAACAGGAGTTTCAGAAGGAGATAATCAAGAAAATAAAATGAACAAACAAACACTTGTTTTAAATGCTAGAAGAAAATATGTAGAACCTGAAAAAAGAACTAGTTCTCAGATTGTAAGAGCTCGCTTAGTACTGACCAGGATGAATTTTTTAAAAAGATAAAGTTGGTGAAATTTCAAGTTTCCAGCAATAAAAATAAAATTCAAAGGCTTTCCCATCTGTTATGTAAAGGAATAGGATTGATGCAGACATTGTACTTCCCCACAGCAATGGTACATAAGAAAAGATAATGGACCCATATCTTACAAACTCTGAAGCCAAGTGATTTTGAGCATGGGATTCTTTTTTTTTTTTTTTTTTTTTATTATACTTTAAGTTCTAGGGTACATGTGCATAACATGCAGGTTTGTTACATATGTATACTTGTGCCATGTTGGTGTGCTGCACCCATCAACTCGTCAGCACCCATCAACTCATCATTTACGTCAGGTATAACTCCCAATGCAATCCCTCCCCCCTCCCCCCTCCCCATGATAGGCCCCGGTGTGTGATGTTCCCCTTCCCGGGTCCAAGTGATCTCATTGTTCAGTTCCCACCTATGAGTGAGAACATGAGCATGGGATTCTATATACGAAAAAAGTTAAGAGAAGAACCATATAATCCACATATCTATTTTCTAAATTACTGAATTTATAGATAAGTATAAGATAAATACTTGTGTCTTTGTAAGTATTTTATACAATATAAATCTTTATAAGTATTTTATACAATATAAAGATATAAGTGTTTATCTTATACTTATCTATTTTACTTGTACTTATATCCTTACTAGATAAGTATATTGGGTCAAATTTATACATCTAAGATTAATGCAAAATCTCCTTATGAAACTGATTATAAGACTTCACTAAGAAAGTGAAATGGAAAATCTTCGGTAATTATTGAATTAATGTAGGTAAATGATGCCAAAGAAAGAATAAGAAGGTATGGGGGGAAACGAAGGGATAGGGAGGGGGACACACAATTGGTGGGGGCAGGGGGGAAGAGGGGGGAGGGGGAGAGAGAGAGAGAGAGAGAGAAAGAGAGACAGAGAGAGAGAGAGAGAGAAAGCGATGGACCCCAGAGACACAGGACAGGAGGAGGAACAGAGGAATTGGTGTTTATGTTGTCAAATTCAAATAGAAAACTGAAAAAGTTTAGGTACATTCTCTAGAAGCTTCCAAATTTCTTGCAAAAACAGATGCTGAATTTTTTAGGAAAAAAAATCTGTGAAGATGTTTCTTAGGCCTTATATATTATAAATATTTTTTTAAAAGCTAGGTTTATATAGCTTTTTACATCTCTGACAAGGAACAATCTGAATTTTTTAAGCATCTTAGACAATGCCAAACTTACACTGATTTCATTTCACTGACTGCCCTATTTTCCAAGATAGCACAAGACCTTTTGACTCCCTAGAATATATAGTCTTTCTTTCTCCTGTGCCCACCCACTTCCTTAGTCCCCATTCTCAATTCTCTCTAGACCTGAGGCTTCAGTAGCAGGACTGGAAGGAAAGAGAGGAAGGCAGACATAAGGAAGAACCCTGGGCCATTCCTCACTCCTCACCACAAAAGCACCCTGTTAGGCCCTCCTTTGGTCTTTCCAGGAGTTAGACACCAGTTTATTCCATTTGCCTGTCTCAGTGAAGCAAAAGACATTTCATTTTGAGGAACTGAGTACTTTATCTTTCCCTTTGGGGTCTAAATGAAAGAAGAAGGTGCACAAAAAATACCCTTTATCTTGCTGTTTTTCCATTACTAGAAGTCCAAAGTCTTAGGAAATCTGAAGAGAATAGTTATGCATTCTCTAGTAATGCACTGAGTAAATGGAGGATTTGGGAAGAGCCTAGAAACCCTTTTTAATTTCGCAGTTTCCTAGGGAAAAGCAAAATTCAAAGTCTGAAGTATCTGGAAATAGAAGTGAGAAAGACAGCATGGATGCAAAGATTTTAGGATCCTCTCAAGATGATCCTGGAGACAAGTGAAAAATAATCAAGGGAATTTTTTGTTTTCAGAAGAATTTCCAGGCGCAGGCCCTCTTTTTATTTACAGTAATAGCAAATCACCCACTTGCAATTTTTCTAGTCTCCCACCAGCTGGAATCTACTAGGTACTGTAGATCTTTGGGATCCACTTTGGTGGATACAAGAAAGGAAGAAAGAAACCACCAGAACAGAAGGGTATCCCAGTGCTCCAGCTAGAACCCAGCAGAATAGCTGAGCTTGCCATACCTGAATGCTTAAAAGTGGAAAGAAGGAGAGCTGCTCTTCATGTATTTTGAAAGAAAATTCATTTGAAAGATGAATTTCAAATGAACATGAATGATTATCACAAGTCAAATGTACATCATAACTCAAATGAACATGAATGATCATCGTAGGTGAAAGGTATTCATCAATTAGAACTTCGGCCTAGGAAACAAAGTTTTCCTTTTTCTAATACACCATCCTGAAACAAATTTGTCAATAAATCCCAAAGATTTAGTACAAATAGTACAATTCATATTTGCTTTCCTCTTTCCTTTCTTCAAACACCAAATAAAATGTAAAGGGAGAGGCTGACTTAGACACTTACACTAACTCTTAATCTAAAAAAATTATGGCCGGGTGCGGTGGCTCACGTCTGTAATCCCAGCAGTTTGGGAGGCCGAGGCGGGTGGATCACGAGGTCAGGAGATAGAGACCATCCTGGCTGACACGGTGAAACCCCGTCTCTACTAAAAATACAAAAACAAAATTAGCCAGGCGTGGTGGCGGGCACCTCTAGTCCCAGTTACTCAGGAGGCTGAGGCAGGAGAATGGCGTGAACTCAGGAGGCAGAGCTTGCAGTGAGCCGAGATTGCGCTACTGCACTCCAGCCTGGGCGACAAAGCGAGACTCCGTCTCAAAAAAAAAAAAAAAAAATTATGTTGGTGAATGTGAATCTAACTAAAACAAAGCATTTGACTACTGCTTCTCAAGTAGAAAGTCCCTGAAGACTTTCAAAAAGATTGTTAAGTATAACAGCCTTTTCAAAACCCACAAGACACGTTACTTGTCCTTCATTTATTTGGTTGTTGTTATGGAGTCTATCCCAATTTCCCATAAAATCATCCCTTGGTACTGCTGCAGTGTCATAGCATACAGGACTCTAAGTGCCACTAGACAGAAGGACCAGTTTGTGATCACAAGCCATGATGCTGCTGAGTGATATCTGAATAAGAACATCTGATACGGATGGTCAGATGAAAAATACCAAAACATCAGGCCCAAGGAATTTAAACCAGCAAGACAGCCCTTTACTATAGTAGGCATCTTGGTCAGGACACCTGTAGCTAATGTCCTTGCCTCACACTGTGGAAGTCACCTTTACTCAGTTACAGCTGTAGACAATCCCACCATCCAGAAAGACACAGGTTTACACTAGGTTGAAAGTCCAAATAGCTCAGAATTCAAAATGCACTCACCATAAGTTATATCATTATATATGGCAGAAGATTCTAGAACTATGTTATTCAATACATAAGCTACAAGCTACATGTGACTGTTCATATTTAAATCAATTAAGATTAAGAAAAATTAAAAATTCAATTTCTCACACTAGCCACATTTAAAGTGTTGGTAGTCAGATGTAACTGGAGCTACCATAATGGACAGAAGTAGACCATTTCCATCACTATAGAAAGTTCTAAGGGATAGTGCTATTCTAGGACACTGTTAGCACAAATGCAAAGGTTAACTGGGCCTATATGAGCTGCCTTGGCAACTACCCAATGTGATTACTTTATCTAAAAGAAGATATGATTTACAGACAACCTTAAGTAATTCAAACTGGAGACTGTCTTCAACCATGATTTCTACTCAATACCCCTGAAGTTTTCATGTATGCCATTACTGATACTATAATTAATCAGACAAGAAACCTAAATCAGAGTGATTAACTAGCTTGCCCAGGTAACTTATCTCTAATTGCAGCTGAACATCAAATTTCCTTTTTTCTGTATACTAGTTATCCAAAATGTTTCAAGAAGCCCATCTGCATAGAACCTAACCTAGGATCTTGCACAGATAATGCATCTGTCGCATCTGTGATGCAGTTATTGTAATGTAACATTGCAATTATGCAATGAATAAATGAACAAGTAAGCTATAAGACAGAGCTAGCAGTAAAACAAAGGTAGACATAGGAAAACATGAGTAATAGCCTTAGATGTAAAATTGGGGACATGAAATTGCTAAGGGTAAGCTAGAACTTCAACCAGCCATTTATCATAAAACATGGGATGTTTCCCTTATGGTTTTCTGAATCATTCTCTTGCCCACTTAATTAATGCTGGTATTTTCATTTTTTGACCATTTTAATTTATCTGAACATAAAGGCTACCCTACCTGATCTCTCATCCCCACCCTCCATTCAAACCAAACCACCTGGTCTTGTGTACAATACTTAAGTCCACTTCCCTAGGACTCCTTTGCCCGACCACAGAGTTTCCATTCAGTGCTGAAATTGAAGTAAAGGGTCCCTGGATTCTACCCACAAAGACTTGTTCCACTGCCAAGGAAGTCACTCTCTGATTTCAACAAACAAGGGAATAAGTTTAGTATTGAGGGAGACTGCAGTACAGGAGATAATGATCACTTAAGTTCAAACTTGTAAAAATTTGCACTGTGCTGTCTGCTTTAGTTCTCTCAAAAAGTTAGAATGGAACCACCCAACCAGACATTTCTGATATTTTTTCTACCCCAGCCCCACCCTACCCACATCCCCAATCAAACCAAGCACCTTTTGAGCCATGTTTGAGCTCTTACTTACAGGAGATTCCCTGACTCCAAAAATGTCTCTGACATCCCTGACAGATTGCTTATTCTTTTTCCTCATGGTCTGGGTATAGGTATTGTATCTCTTTTCCACGGCTGCTGCTTGGGTTCGAGTCAATGTAGAGAGCAAGGCTTTGCCATCTTCCTCTTCATCACCTGAGATCAGAGTTGATAAACCCACATCTTGCAGCCATTCTGCTTCAAGTTCTCCTTCTGTAAAAGAACATTACCAAGAGAGGGTTAGAATATTTTCTGTATGATTGGATGCCATGTGAATATCAGATAAGAAGTATTGGTAAATAATATTTGTATTGTTTTTACAGTAATTATGGGAAAGAACTACAAGAATGAAAGTCTGCATTGTATTTTTTAGATAAGTCAAATTTTAAAGTATTTTCTAGTACAGTAAGGTAATTGGCAGACTTGGTAAGGTAAATTTTCCTGCTAGAGAGTTAAACATGAGTCATATCTGGCCTACTAATTTCAAAAAGTGATAAAACATGAATCTTTAAAGTAAAACTGTAATAGAAAAAAAACATGATTTAATGGAATACAAATTGGTTTTTCTTTTTTTTTTTTTTTCTTTTTTTTTTTTGAGACGGAGTCTTGCTCTGTCGTCCAGGCTGGAGTGCAGTGGCCGGATCTCAGCTCACTGCAAGCTCCGCCTCCCGGGTTCACGCCATTCTCCTGCCTCAGCCTCCCGAGTAGCTGGGACTACAGGCGCCCGCCACCTCGCCCGGCTAGTTTTTTGTATTTTTTAGTAGAGACGGGGTTTCACCGTGTTAGCCAGGATGGTCTCGATCTTCTGACCTCGTGATCCGCCCGTCTCGGCCTCCCAAAGTGCTGGGATTACAGGCTTGAGCCACCGCGCCCGGCCACAAATTGGTTTTTCAATCACTCACATGGAGGTTCAAATGCCAGGGCCACCATTCACCAGCTGCCTGATTCCTAAGTCTTACGATATCTCGAGACCTCAGTGTCCTCTCAGCAAAATGAGCATAGTGAACCTCTATAGTTTTACATCGTTTTGCCTCCCTTTTGAATATGGGCTTAACTTTCTCATACCAGAAGCAGGGCTTAGTCACTCTTGATGTGGTTTCCAGGTGTCCAACTCCTCCCAATTCCTCCACAGAGCAGATCCAGGTATCTGCCTGATACAATCACCTCTTGGTGATGACTTCCTATGAGACAGCTGGATACAACCTGCCTGACGCATCCCTCCAACCCACACCCCCTACAGGAACTGCGCAGATACGGTGCAGTGACCACCTCTCCATCACAGCGCGAATCCCGGCTTGCTCTAAACCTGCCAATTAGGACTCCTGGTGGGAAACCTGCTTGGGTAATGTTTAGATCCTAATTGAGGCTCTGGTCCCCAGGTCCCTCACTCACTCTCACTCTTTCCTGTTCCCTGCTGCTTGTTGATTGCAAGTGTCCTGGACGGCTGCCCCTTCCCATTGGCCCTGAGAAACGAGCTGCCGTCTTCTCCCGGAGATCTGTCCTTTCTCTTATTTCATGTGTTTTGCTGAGTTGCCTCCTCTGTGTCTCACCTGGCCAACACACCTGAACCTAGCTTATTTCCAGTCAGGGCTCTCTTATAGCATCTGCCAGTACAAATGAGCTTCCTGTGAGAGGGACACCCGGTCATGGCTTGAACACGAAGGTATTAGGCCACCCACCAGGATAAAGAGGTATCCTTTGAAAGGCAAACATCAGTGACCAAATCCCCTGTAGCTCCATCAGAGCAGGATTAGTTTATAGCCACTCACCGGAGAGAGACCTCAAGACCAAATTAGAGAAAAACACAACAGTGAGAGTAATAATAACAAAAGGATTAGGGGCCTATGAGGATTTTTAAAAAATCAATGTATTTATGACAGGTAGCAAAGAATCTGGAACAAAGTCGGTATTCAATTGATGTTCATTCTCCCACCTTTCTCCTTATTCTGAATGTTAATTGCTTTTTTCAGAAGAAAATTCAAAAACCTAAAATTCCTCAATATATAGAAATATAAGGAAATCAGAATAACAGTGTCCTGTAACAGAAAATCTACTACATATATGTTTCTGGGAACTGTGCTAAGGAGGCATTACCCAAATGAGCGTTGTTAAAAGAGCAGATTAGACTAATTTGTAAACAGCATGCCAAAGCATTAGTCTAGGAGTACTGGATTCTGCTTACATTATTGCATCACTGGTGTATAAACAAACCCTTGAATGTGTCTTACAGGCCCAGCTTCTTAGCTAGGCCAATATTTAATTTGCTATCTTATTTTAATTGTTCATTTGTTTCATAAGCTGTCCCTTTAACAAAAAATGAAAAGTGAATTTATGATTGGCAGCCATAATTTAAATCATAAGCCCTTTAAGTTAAGAGTTATGACATGGAGCTCTTCCTTAAGCTATGGATAAGCTTTTAATTTCTGAAGACAAAATGTACAATTTAATATTTAATATGTTAATATTAAAATTTTAAAAAGTTGTGTTTTTCTCCTCCACCTATGTAAGGAGTAATGACAGAGTGGGAGGAAAGAGTACTTGGTAGGACTGGAGTTGACATAAATCGGAGGTGAGGATGGTCTAAGTCCTTAAACTGCAGCCTAAGTAGGATGTATGTTTTCCACAGGTAAGAAACGTCCAGGGCAGATATCAGTGTTACTCCTGTTGGCTGCTCACACCAGTTGCCAAATGTATAACTTCAACACAGAGAACTCCTTTGAATTCCCATTCCATATATCTGACTGCCTAGTCAATATCCACTTGGCTCTGTCATTCATATGTCTTGTTCACTGTTTTCAAACCCGAACTCGTATTTCTCACTCCCAATTCTAGGTCTCTTTCAGGATTCTATATTTCAACAAACAAAACTCACCATCCAATGTAATTAGGCAAGAGAGTAACCCAGGAGGCATTCTTGACATCTCCCTCTCTTTCACACATCAACTCCAACACATCCCCAAGACCTTTTCATATTGCCCCCTTATTATTGCTCAAAATGTCCATCTTCCTTTATATCTTCTGCCATGACCCAGGTCAGAGCTATATCCTCTCTCTCGTGGACTGCTGTGATAGACCCCCAACAGTTCCTCCAATGCCATTCTTGATCCTCTTCTAATCTATTATCCATATTATAACTAAATGAGCCCTTTCAAATGAACAAAAATAATTCTACAGTTTTTCCCTGCTCTTATGACTAAGAAAACCCCTAACATAGCCAACAAGATGTGAAACTGCTTACATTTCTGGACACGCTTATACCATACTCCTCTCCTGTTCTCTGGCAATACTGGCCTACTTTGGATTCCTCAAAAGTTCAACATTCTATTTTGTCACAAGGTCTTTGGACATGTCAGTCCTTCTACCTGACCTCATAATTACTGGACACCCATCTTTCAGATCTCAGTGTCTCCATCTTTTTCTCAGGAAAGTCTCTTTTTCCCTGCACCCATCAGATAAGGTCACGTCCTACTGCTATCAATCCTAACACTGCTGTTTCTTCTTCCTTCAAGTACTTTTCTCCTCCAAATATATTTATATCATTTCATTAATTACTTTCTCTTCCACTACATTATCAACTCCTTGAGAGAAAAAAAAATTCTGCTTTTTAAAATCACTCTAACACTAACACCTTCCAGAGTGCCCTATTGGAGATGCTGTATTCCTTATCCTGCTCTAAAGGGAGTTCATTTTAGTTCCCACAGTTCACTTGACTCATAACCTCCACTGTTTGCCCTGCTCTATGCAACATCTGTAATCTTGGTTAGTTAAAAACAGCTTTCAGCAGCTGTTTTTAAATGGGATGCTTGGAGTCTCCATATATATTCCCTAACTGACTCCCAGATAAAATGTGGGGAAATCTGAGCATCGAAATGAATGCCAGTAAAAGATAAACCCACAAAATAAACCAGGAGTCCATTCTGATACAAAGAAATGATTTGGTGTAGAGCGGGAAGTTTATATAGTGTGAAGGTACCTTCCAAGAAAACAGTAACTACAAAAATGAAATGACTAAGTTCACATTGGAGAAACTTGCATGTATATACCACCTTAAGTAACTGATTAAAGTGGACATCATCAGTGACAGAACAAATTAAAATTATGAGCCACCTGACAGGCTGCCATGAGAACACAATATCACAACTTGCCCAAGATGTATAACCTGAGTCTAAGTCATCGGGAAACATCACACAAACCCAAATTGTCTGATACAGAGGAGCATCTATAAAATTACCTATAATTTTCAAGTGTCAAGGTCATAAAATTCAAAGAAAGGCTAAGAAACTGTTCCAGACTATAAAGAGGAGAGAGAGAGAGAAAGAGAGAGAAGAAAGAGAAACATGTTTTTCAGTTAAACATAACAAGTGATTCTAAACTAGAGGGTTTTTTTTTTTTTTTGTCATAAAAGGTAATATAGAAATGACAGCAGTCTGAGGATTGGATGATAGTAATATATTAAAAACAATTTATTAATTTTAATAGTATGCTGTGATTATACAGGGAATGGCTTTCTCTCTGTATAGGTATGTACGTATATATATATATAATACCTAAAGTACTTGGGAGTGATAGAGCATCAGGATGGCAAGTTACTCTCAAATGGTCCCTGAAACAAGCAGTCTTTAAAATTGTACTTGTGACTTCCCTATACATTTGGGATTATTTCAAAATTTAAAAACTATAAGTACATATGACATCTTAAAGCAAAAATGACAACATTGCATTGATGTATGTACAACGTATGCAGATGCTATACATAAGACAAAGCACCGGGCAGGAAGAAGAATGGAATTCTACTGCTGCAAGATTCTTATATTTGATATAGAGATGCATAGTATTTATCTAAGTAGACTATGATAAATTATGGATGAATATTAAAATGCCTGAACAGCAACAAAACCAATTAAAGCAATATAGCTGAAACGTAAGCATAGAAACTATGAAGAAATTGTAAAGAAAAACACAGACAGACAGGTAGAAAGTAAATGGATGAAAAAAGATATATCTTGCAAAGAATAACCCTATAAACCCTAAGAAAGCCAGAATGACTATGTAATTACTAGACGAAGCAGACTTCAAGATATAACATATCAAAATTTGTGGGATGGAGTGATAGCAATGCTTATAAAGAACTGTACATATTCAAAAAGACGAAAGATTTAAAATTAATGGTCTAGGTTTCCATCTTAACACAGGAAAAAAGCAAATTAAACACAGAAACATAAACAAAAGGAGATGTAGATTTTATTAATTTGTTTTCAAAGAACCAACATACTAGAAAAGCACATTATATAATTCAACACCCATTCACATTACTGCCAGAAAAACTAGGAATAGAAAGCTATCTGGTAAAGAGCATTTACAGAAAGTTTACAATTACCATCATGTCTAGTGGTGAGTACTGAACCCGTTCCCTATAAAACTGGGAACATGACAAGGATATGCATGTGCTGTCACCACTTCTATTCAATTTGTACTAGAAGCCCTAGCCAGTACAAGAAGGCAAGATCAAAAATAAAAGCACAAAATATCAGAAAGGAAAACTGTCTCTATTCATAGATGACCTCTTTGCTTATGGAGATAATCCTAAGAAATCTAGTAGACAACTACTAGAAAATGAATTTAGGAAGGTAATGGCTTGTAACGTCAAGATACAAAAATTAACTGTATTTCTATATGCCAGCAACAACTGAAAAGACAGAGGCAAACCCAATTAAAAGACCCCATTGAGAATATGAATAGACAAGTCACAGACAGTAAGAAAACATCTGCAATAAATATATCTGACAAAGGACTTGTATCAAGAATACACAGTAATAAAAAGTTTTTAAAAGTTTTAAAAAATAGGCAAGAGTTTTCACAAAGCAAGATGCATGAAAAGACAATAAGCACAGGAGAAAAGTTCAACATCGTGAGTCATCAGGGAAATGTAATTACAACCATAATGAGATACCCCACATATCCACTAGAATCACTCATATGATGGAGAATGAAAGCACTGAGTGTTGCAATGATGTGGAAATGGAACTGTCTGTCATACATTGCTGGAAGGGGTGTAAAATAGTACAACTACTTTGGAAAAATGCTGGCAGTTTCTTATGTAGTTAAACATTCTGTGAAAAATACATACGTCCAAGAGAAATAAAAACATATCTATACAAAAAGACTTCCACAAGATTGCTCATAACGACATTATTCAGCGTAAGCAAAATTGTAAACAATGCTCAAATTAAAAATTAGATGGATAAACAAATTGTGGCATATTCATACAATGGAATATTACTGTTATGGGTTGAGTTATGTCCCCCAAAAAGATATGCTGAAGTCTTAAACCCTGGTATCTATGAATATAACCTTATTTGGAAACAAAGCTTTTGCAGACATAATTAAGATGAGGTTGGAATACTATGCAGCCATAAAAAAAGATAAGTTCACGTCTTTTGCAGGGACATGGATGAAGCTGGAAACCATCTTTCTCAGCAAACTAACACAAGAACAGAAAAACCAAACACTGCATGTTCTCACTCATAAGTGGGAGGTGAACAATGAGAATACATGGACACAGGGAGGGGAACATCACACACCAGGGCCTGTAGAGGGGTGGGGGGCTGGGAGAGGGATAGCATTAGGAGAAATACCCAATGTAGGTGAAGGGTTGATGGATGCATTAAAACACCATGGCACATGTATACCTATATAATAAAACTGCACGTTCTGCACATGTACCCCAGAACTTAAAAGTATAATAATAAAAAAAGAATAGCATTCACATTATAACATTGTAAAGAAAAAAAAAGAAAGGGTGAATAAAATCTAGAATTTAGTAGCACAGTAGGGTGACTATGGTTAATAATAATCTATGGCATATTTTATAATAACTAATAGAGTGGAACTGGAATGCTCCTAACACAAATAAATGATAGATGAAGTGAAAAAAAAATTGAGATGATGTCATACTGGAGTAGGATGGGCCCTTAATCCAACATAACCGGTATCTTTATAAGAAGAGGAGAAGAAACACAGACAAACATAGGGAGTATGCTATGAACTACAGGACAGAGAATGGCACAATGTGTTGTCAACAGTCAAGGAACACCAAGGATTGCCAGCAACACCAGAAGCTGAGATAGACATGGAACGCATTCTCCCCTAGAACTCCCCAAGAGAGCACGGCCCAGCTTGACACCTTAATTTTGGGCTGCTAGTCCTGTTGTTTCAAGCCACTAGTGTGGTACTTTGTTACGTAAGCCACTAGTTTTGTGGACTTTGTTACAGCAGCCCTAGTAAACTGAAACAAACTACTTAACAGTAAAGAGAAGTAAACTATTGATATCCTACTAGAATCTCAAAAACATGCTCAGTGAAAGAAGCTGAACCCCAAAATTATCTATGATGCAAAAACTGGGAACAATGGTTGTCTCTGGCCAGGGTTGGCAAGTCATTGGGAGGCATGAGACTGGGTAAAAGCATGAAGAAATTTTCTGGGTTGATTGAAATGTTATCTATCTTGATCAGCGTGAGATTATAAGAGTGCACGCATTTGTCAAAGCTCATTGAATTGTATGTTTAAGATCTGTGCAAATGCTTCAAGGAAAAAAATCTGCAAATAAATAACAAACTGTAATTAGTAGGTCTGCTTTTGGAGCAGTTAGGTTAGCAAACCTGAAAATATTCCTGTGTATTCTAGGTTTGAGCAAATAAGTAAATACAAAGTACAGAGTGGGGAGCCAGGTTTATCATTAGAGAAGAGAGTTCCAAATACAGAAAAAGGGAAGACAGCAACAAGCCCTGTGGAGCTGGATTGAAATTGGAGGTTATCATTGTGAACTCGTGGTGTTTAATATGAACAGCTAGCTAGCTGGGTAGATAGTAAGAAAAAGGGGGTAGGGGATAATAGGTATTTTCCTTTATGTGTCTTCCTGTCTTTCTGGATCTAAAAAGGCAAAATCTAAGCAAGCAAGTAATAGGAGTAAGAATACATTTCACTGATGGAGGATAGTTCCCTTGAATAGATTCTTGGTTAAGTGTGTGGCAGGGCTTTTTATTTCAAGTAATATTGGATGTATGTTAACGGGGGTACATCTTAATGATTTCTTAGTCCTGAGAAAGAGACTCAGAAATGAGAATGAAGAATGAAAATACTTTCTAACCGTTCAGTTTATCCTGCCAGCTGTCTTGAGGTTAATCACTGGCTAATGGAAACACTCTTAGGTGTATACGTACTAAACTACCTTTAGTCTTTTTTGGATGTCTTACACATTTGCTTGTTGATAGTTAGGGCCTGGAATTGATGACTGACCTATGCTTTTAATCCACTGTGAGTAGTTTTGCTGTTTTTGAGAACTAAGGACAATCATAGTGTTTATTGGTGCTTTTTCCCCACTCCTCCATCTTCCATTTAGTTTCACAAGCAATGGGTAAAGGACTCCCTATTCAATAAATGGTGCTGGGATAACTGGCTAGCCATATGCAGAAGAATGAAACTGGACCCTTACCTTTCACCACATACAAAAATTAACTCAAGATGGATTAAAAATTTAAATGTAAGACCTCAAACTATAAAAACACTAGAAGAAAATGTAGGAAACATCCTTCCTGACATCAGTCTTGGCACAATGTTTGGCCAAGTCCCCAAAAGTAATTTCTTTTTTTTTTTTTTTTTTTTGAGACTGAGTCTGGCTCTGTCGCCCAGGCTGGAGTGCAGTGGCCGGATCTCAGCTCACTGCAAGCTCCGCCTCCCGGGTTTACGCCATTCTCCTGCCTCAGCCTCCGGAGTAGCTGGGACCACAGGCGCCCGCCACCTCGCCCGGCTAGTTTTTTGTATTTTTTAGTAGAGACGGGGTTTCACCGTGTTAGCCAGGATGGTCTCGATCTCCTGACCTTGTGATCCGCCCGTCTCGGCCTCCCAAAGTGCTGGGATTACAGGCTTGAGCCACCGCGCCCGGCCCCAAAAGTAATTTCTATAAAAACAAAAATTGACAAGTGGGACCTGATTAAACTAACATGCTTCTACACAGCAAAAGAAACCATTAACAGAGTAAACAGACAACCTAGAGAATGGGAGAAAATATTCACAAACTATGCATCTGACAGAGATCTAATATCCAGAATCTATAAGGAGTTTAAACAAATCAATAAGCAAAAAGCAAATAACTCCATTAAAAATGGGCAAAGAATATGAGCATATACTTTTCAAAAGAAGACATACAAACAGACAACAAATATATTTAAAAATGTTCATCATCACTAATAATCAGAGAAATGCAAATCAAAACCAAACTGAGATATCATCTCACACCAGTCAGAATGGCTACTATCAAAAACGTCAAAAAAACAAACAAACAGAAAAAAAAAAAACCAGACACTGGCAATGCTGCAGAGAAAAGAGAATGCTTAAGTACTATTGTGGGTGGGAGTGTAAATTAGTTCAGCCACTGTGGAAAGCAGTTTGGAGATTTCTCAAAGAACTTAAAAGAGAGCTACCATTTGACCCAGAAATCCCATTACTGGGTATAAACCCAAAACAAAATAGATTATTGTACTAAAAAGACACATGCACTTGTATCTTCATTGCCATGCTATTCACAACTGCAAAGACATGGAATCCACCTAGCTACCCGTCATTGGAGGACTGGATAAAGAAAATGTGGTATATATACAAGATGGGATACTATGCAGCCATAAAAAAGAGTGAAATCATGTCCTTTGCAGCAATGAGAATGGAACTGGTGGCCATAATCCTAAACAAATTAACACAGGAAGGGAAAACTAAATACTGCATGTTCTCACTTGTAAGCGGGTGCTAAACACTAAGCACGCACGAACATAAACATGGGAACAAGAGACACTGTGGACTACTAGAGCGCTGAGGTAGGTAAAGAGGAATGGGTCAAAAAACTACCTACCAGGTACTATGCTCGCTACCTGAGTGCAATATAACCATGTAAGACACCCGCACATGTACCCCTTGTGCATCTAAAATAAAAGTTGGAAAAACAACAACATGTCTTTTATTTGGTGGAATACAAGACAATCTAATATAGTAATACCAGTAAATGCTTTAAAGTCAAATTTTTCTTCTTCACAATTATACTGCTAAAATTCCTCTCTCTCTAGTTAATAGTAATTAATAGTCAGGTATTAATTACTCTAATTAATAATAACAAATGAGTAGACAAATGTAAAAGCTGTCGGAATTAGAATACTCAATCTGCTTGATGGTAATGAATCAAACCAATAGATAGGCACAGCATCCCTCAGTAGCGGTATAGAAGGCATCAATGTGTATTTTTGTTGAGGTCCAGCCGTCCTCGGGCCATGTCACCTGGGATAAAAGCCACCCTGAGCCAGTACAGTAATATAAACCAATCAGTGGGAGTAGATCATCAATATGCCAGATGCTGTTGATTCATTGGTTAAACTACTGGTGGGATGATTTCTGCCTATGAACAGAGTAAGAGAGGGCAGGAGAGACAGCCAGTCAGCATTTAGGAAGACAAATCCAGTATCTTACCATCCGCAGGTGTGACCTCAGCTGGTGGTGGCTCTTCTTGCCCTCCCATGCTGCTCTCTTTAATACTTTCTATTTCCCGCCAGAAATCCTCCATGGAGGCGCTGTCTACGGAGGCTTCTGAGTTGGAACGGCTGAAGGCAGGAGGATGGAGGGATTCATTGGAGAGCATCCTGTTAATTCTTCGGCAGCGAGGAATGGATTTTCTGAGGAAAGAATAATATCTATGAATAAAAACTTTTTATACTTTTATGTTATAAAGTCACAAAACTGAATTTAAGTTTAATTAAGTTTAAATTAAATGGAGAAGTGGAATTACCATGGTAGAGATGGGTTTGAGGGAATAATCTCCACTCAATCGTGGCCCTTTTAAAAAAATTCTCTATACTGTATAATTTTTTAAAATTATTTTTTGAGACAGAGTCTCGCTGTGTTGCCCAGGCTGGATGGAGTACAGTGGCGTGATCTTGGCTCACTGCAAGCTCCGCCTGCTGGGTTCAAGGGATTCTCCTGCTTCCGCCTCCCGAGTAGCTGGGAATACAGGCACCCACCACCACACCCAGCTAATTTTTATATTTTTAGTAGAGATGGGGTTTCACCATGTTGGCCAGGCTGGTCTTGAACTGCTGACCTTGTGATCCGCCTGCCTCAGCCTCCCAAAGTGCTGGATTACAGGCATAAGCCAACACACCTGGCTAAAAAATTCTCTGTACTTTATAATGACTCCGTGGCCATATAGGAATTAACATGAAAATGTTTTTAATAATTTTTAAACACTCATAAAATGCAAAGTTGCTTACACTAGTCAAAATATGCACAGTAAAAGTTTGTTTATGTATATTATCTATGGTGAAGGCAGAGAAGGGCATAAGAGTTGCTGCTCACACCCATTAGGGTGGTTATTATTAAACAAACAAACAAACGAAAAACAGAAAATAACAAGTGTTGGTGAACATGTAGAGAAATTGCAACCCTTGTGCACTGTTGGCGAGAATGTAAAATGGGGAAGCTTTCAATGGAAAACAGTATGGCAGTGCCTCAAAAAATTAAAAATAGAGCCAACATGAGACCCAGCAATTCCACTGCTGGGTATATACTCAAAAGAATTGAGAGCAGGGACTCAAAGGAATATTTGTACATCCATGCTAAGAGCATTCATGTAATAGCGTTTTGGCTATTGGCCACTTCCAAGAGCCAAAAGTTAGAAGCAACCCAAGTGCTATCAATGGATGAATGGACAAGCAAAATGTGTATAAAGGAAGGAAATTCTGACACAATAAACAACATGGATGAAACTTGAAGACATTGTGCTAAGTGGAAAAGCCACTCACAAAAAGACAAATGATTTCATTTATTTGTGGTGCTAAGTAGTCAAATTCATAGACAGAAAGTAGAATGGCTACTTCCAGGGGATAGGAGTGGGATGGGGTGGGGAGGAGTGGGATGGGGTGGGGAGGAATGAGGACTTCGTGTTGGTGTGGGTTTGCAACTCCTTTCAAAGAACCTCCTCCAAGCTTGCCGCCTTCTCTTTGGGTTCAAGTGGAATTGGACAAAAAGACCAAAACTAACTCTTAAGGAATGTATGGGCTGTTTCACTCAAGAGCTCCCAGGTGGAAAGAGGTAACCAGGCCAATGGCACAGTAACGTCCACTGTGGGTTTTATGATGACTTAGGACAATTATATTTTTGACATGCAGAGCAGCAGTGGATTGTTATCAAATTTAGCCATGGCTAATGTAAAGCACATTATATTCACGAGAGTACCTAAAGAGAGGCAAAATAATGTTTCCATGATAATACCCCAAAATTTCCATTTGCTCATAAGCTGTACACATCTAGGAATCCTCCTGGATTTCTAAATTGCATCTAAATTTAGTAGCAATTTCTGGAATTTTATCATTGATCGTTTCATAGTATCTGACTGTAGTTCTAGTTTTGAACATTAACTGAACAGCAAGATAGCCAATTTATTTTTTAAACTAAAACATTTCAGGAAAATATGAAATATCTACTTTTATTTTTTATGTGTTGTGGAATAAGAATTTTAGGCAGTTTTGTTTGATAACTGGGTGATAATTTTCACCGTATTCTTTATAGTTCAACAAGTCAAGACACATTCTAGCAGGTGAAATACCTATAAAATCAACAAGATACTAAGACTGTTATTACTGATTTTATTATTTGTAGGCTTTGAAGACTTCTTCCTTTTGCAATACGACTAATACTGAAAACCACTAACAAATTCAGAGTACTAGTATATAAACACCTACTTCTTTTAAAAATGCAATCAGCCTCCTGCCCTCCATGTACCAGACTCAGAAAGAGTATACGGATATCTAACACTTTTCTTAGTTCTAGATTTTTTAGGTTAATTTCTTTAAAAAATAAATATGCTTGACTTATAAAAAAAAGATAGTCTTAATAGTAGACATGGACCATATTTTTAAAATTATAATGCAGTATAAGCGTATATGTCTAATATACAATTGTATAAAGCAAAAATAGAAGGTCTTTTCCTCCCATCTGTATCATACTGATATTGTTCTATAAACTGCTTTGTTTTCCTGACTCAAAAACATGCAGACATTTTTTTTTCAAGCCAATACGGTAATACCACCTCAATGGCTGCACCTGGATACTATCATAGATCTTAGAAATTAAGCAAACAAGCAGATATACCCAAACACTGAAAATATTTGAATAAGTAAGAAATTTGTGAAATAATAGGTAAATCACAGAAGACATGGGGAAGATAGATTTAGGGCTAATAATGATATTTCAATTATAGTACATTTGTTTCTTATTCATGCAAAGGGTATACTAATGGAATCTCAGGGAAGAGAGCTTCATAAAACTCTGCTGGGGACAGGGAGAACAGATGTGAAATATTATTGGTCATGAGCAGCTGAGTAACACACTGGTTCCTTCTGAAATAGTCCACCCAAAGAATCCTTTAATCACAATGATCAACTTTTTTTTGGCAAAGAAGTCAGACAGCATTTTTGGGGATAAGAGCACTTGGAAGAGCTCTCACATTTTTGGTTAGAGATACAAATATTTCTCCTTCACCCCAGGGTGGAGAAGGAACCATGAATTTCCACTCTTGAAACATTACGTAATTTTGACCCTCAGGCCCATCCAACAGTTTGATGAGCCTTAATGGGCAGCTTCATACCTCACCATATTAGGAGAAAAGGGAGTTTAGGCTTCATTAGCTGTTTGTGCCTTTTTATTCCCAAACAATACTAGGAAAATATTACATGACAAATTGAATGCAATTGTGTTAGACAGAAACTTTTGTTGGAAAAACACCACAAGGTTTAGAATTAAATTTTAAGTGTATGATAACTATCATAAATTCAAAGTGGCATTAAAGAAAGATTTTATTATTCTATTTTTTCTTCCATTGACTTTTTAGTCATAACTTATACTATATTTTAGTAGATACCAGAGAACTTTATTACTATTCATATGGAATTAGTATTTTATAACTTCACAACAGTGTAAATATCTTACAGAATATAATTCTCCCTCTACCCTTTATATTACTGTTGCCATCTATGTTCCTTTCTCACATGTTTACATCCCCCAATAGTTATTATCGTTGTTGCTTTAAAATAGTAAGTTTTTTGAAAAACGAAATACATGGTCTTTTATATTTATCTTTTCTAGAGTTTTTCATTCCTTCCTACATATCTGTGTTTCCACAAGAGATCCTTTCTCTTCAGTTTTGAGAACTTCCTTGAGCATTTTCTCTCTCATTCCTTAGCATTTCTTGTGCTGTGGATCTGCTGACAACAAATTCCCTCAACTTTATTTCTGAATATGTTTTTAATTTATTTCCATTTTTGACAAATATTTTTTACTGGGCATAGAACTCTAGGATAGCAGTTTTTGTTTAAATTCTTTTAAAGAAGTCATTCATTGTTGAGTCTATTGATTCTGATGAGAGTCAGTTACAATTCTTACTGATGTTCTTTTAAATATAGTATCTGTTCTATCTGCTCATAACAGATTTTATCTTTATCTTTCGCTTTTAGCAATTTGAGTGTAGTTCTCAATTCTGATTGAGGTTTACTGAGCTTCAATCTGTGGGCTAATGTCTTTCATCAATTTTGGAATATATCCATATCCATTTTCTCTTCCAGTATGTCTTCTGTCACTTTTCCTCTCTCCTCTCCTGGAACTCCAATAACATACTGTCAGGCTGTTTGATGTTGCCCCAAATGTCCTTCATAATCTGCTTTGCTTCCCTCCCCCAACTCTCTCTGTGCTTCAGTTAAAAAACTTCTATTGCCCTGTCTTCATTTTTCCTCACTTCTACTGTGTTCAGTTAGCTAAGTCTTCCAATGAATACTTCACTTCCAATATTGTATTTTTTCATAGCAAGAATATCCAATTAGTTCTTTTTAGAGATTCAGTTTCTCCGTTGACATTATCCACATTTTTATCAATTTTTTGTCCATCTATCCTCTAATTTCTATAACATATTATAATTATAATTGTTATTTGAAAGATCTTATCTGTTAACATCAATATCTGTGCTGTGAATGTGTCTGATTAAATATTGATTTAAAATCAACCAATTGTTTATAGGTCATGTTTTCCTTCTTCTTCACGTATTTCTTAACTTTTTATTAGATGGCAATGTTGTTTTTAAAAGAACTCTAGAAAACTGGAGTAAATACAGGTTTCCCCCAGAAAGGGAAAGGTTTTCCTCTATTTGGTAGATGGAGTGAGAGGCAGAGCATGTCAATCCAATCAGGAGTTGAGCTGGGTCTGGGCTGAGTTGCAATTTACTTTATTTTTCATCTATCTCTGGTTTGAAATGCTTCAAGGGGGAAATCTGTCCTGTGTGTACTACAGGTCCCTCCTGCTAAAAGGGTTTCGGGATAAACACCATGGGACTACAGAGATCTCTCTCTGCTATACAGCTTGGTCCCCCGTGTTGCTGGGATCCTGTACTGCCAGGGCTCCCAGCAAAAATCCCAAGGGGTAGAGTTGTTCACTGGGGAGAACTAGCTCTGCATTTGGAGCTTCTACAAACTCCAATCTCTTGTGCTAGTGCAGGCAGCCATTAACAGCTCCACTGGTGTCTTCTCGCCCCAGTAGAGTCCCTCCACCTAGACAGGTGTGACCTTTGGCCCAGAAGTGCAGAAACTCAGGAAGCAGACATGCCCAGGGAGGTAATGACCACTCGGCTCTGCTCACGTCACAAGAGTTCTTCTTCCCTGGAACTTGGCTCCTTTAGACTTCTTTGTATCCACAGCTCTTCAATATAGTTTTTAAAATACAGATTTTTATATTTATTCTTTTTTTTCTCTAGCTGCTACAGTGGGAACGATAGTCTGTCACAAACTAATCTACATCCTAACTGGTAGCGGAACTCCCACAAAACATTGTAAACATAACAGATATTTTTAAAAGTTGCATTTGTTTATGCACAGCTTGCTCTGTGTAACCACAAGTTTAGTTGTTGAGTATATTCCAAAAAATATTTTTAAAAGACAGACTTCTTACTATGAAATACTCTATAGGCCTTTATTATCTGTTATTTTATGGAGAAGTTTATACGTAACGAGTTACTATCATCCACATTACATCATTTGATCCTTATATGCACCCCATGGAGTAGCCAAAGCCAGTATCATATGTCTCATTGCACAGCAATGGAGAGAGTTACTGGGAGTAAAGTGGGGACACATAGCTTCCCCTTGCAGTTATAAGTAAATGTGAATTCTGTTCTGTGACTTCAAGGCTCAGCACCTCCTGTCCTCAAACTTCTTTGCTAGCCTCACCTTACATCACTCTCCCACAGCATTAGCACTGGGCACGCTAATCTTTCCTCAGTTTCTGTAAAAAGCCAAGGTCTTTCTTCCCTTAGGAAATTTACTTTCTGTTCTTTCTTCCTGGAACCTTCTTTCTCCCCAAGCGATTTCTGCAGCAAGATGCTTCTCATCACTCAGCTCGCAACATAAATGGCACCTCTTGGGGGGTCCTTTCCAGGCCACTCTAATGTAGCATTCCTCCAGTTATTCACTGTGTCAGCTCTCGGTGCTCCCTGCTTCTCATTCATTAATAATAAACACTTCATTCACTCATTTGCTTGCTTTGTTTTGGGGGGTCTATTTTCCCCACTAGAATATAGAGGAACCATGTTTGTCTTCTTAACACAGTGTGTGGCAAAGGAAAACAACGCAGAAATACTTGCCGAATGAATGACTAGCGTCAGTGGATCCAGGACAGGAATTCAACCTTTCCCCATCCGGTCCAAATGCTCTCCCTCCTGTAATTGTTCTTAATTTCAAAAGCCCCCTCAGGTATTTGTGTAACTGCTTATAGCTGTAAATATTTTTATAGCAGAGAAGTGATGTAGTGTGGTGATTTAGACAAAAACTCTGAAGCCAGCTAGCACAGGTTTGAATGCAGGCTACAGCTCTATAATCTTGAACAAACTACTGAACCTCTGTGACTCCATTTCCTAAACAGCAAAATGGGGATATTAATCACATGCACTTCGAGGGGCTGTTACGAGGAGTGAATTAATATACGTAAAATGCCGGTCACATAGTCAACCCATGTGTTAGTGATTGCTACAATTTAATTAATTTGATAGCATGTTCAGAGCTAGATTTAGGGTGTGGCTATCACAGGTGCTAAAATATAACAGGTACATAAAAATATCCCTACAAATATCATGAGATAAATAAAACTGTATTTGTCAGAATTGCTCTCTGACCCAATTCCGTTCCCAACCCTGTTGTCCCAACTCCCCTGGCCCAGAAGTGGCCATCTGACACAATTCTGGCCAAAGTCACATAAGTAAAAGTCTTCTCCAGGGTTTCAGTGAAATCCTTTGTTTTACTGATGTAGGTGCCACCCCTTTCTCTTTCTCCTTCTCCCTCCTTGGAATGCTGCAGTAGCCACCTTGTCCATTATGAGAAAAGTCAAGAAATTGTAGCAATTGGCCTTGATATTACTGAGTTTTGGAAATAACACCAGATGCTGCCTATCTCTGGACTTCCAGAAATGTGAGAAAAATAAATGCCTATTTTTTAAAACTATTTTCATCTTAGTTATGTTTGTTATTTGCAGCCAAAATCATTCCTAACGGATGATTAGAAGGAATCCTTTAATAAGTCATTTGGGGCAGAGTGAGATGGGACACCCCATGTACCCCACTGAGGGAAATATTCAAGTAACAATTTATAGTCCACACAATCTGCCTCCTAAGGTGGGTGGCATCTAACAATTCTCTCTTCTTGTTTTTTTTTTTTTTTTTTTTTTTTTTGGAACAGAGTCTCGCTCTGTAGCTCAGGCTGGAGTGCAGTGGCACGATCTCGGCTCACTGAAACCTCTGTCTCCCAGGTCCCAGTTCAATCTATTCTCCTGCCTCAGCCTCCCGAGTAGCTGGGATTACAGGCACGCGCCACCACGCCCAGCTAATTTTTGTATTTTTAGTAGAGACGGGGTTTCACCATGTTGGCCAGGCTGGTCTTGAACTCCTGACTTTTTTTCGAGACAGGGTCTCTGTCAACCAGGCTGGAGTGCAGTGGTGCGATCATAGCTACCTGCAGCCTCAATCTTCTAGACTCAAGAGATCCCCCTGCCTCAGCCTCCCACGTAGCTGGGACCACAGGTGTGCACCACCACATCTGGCTAATTTTTTGTTTTTAGTACAGATGAGGTTTTGTTGGGTTACCCAGACTAATCTTGAACTCCTGAGTTCAAGCAATTCTCCTGCCTCGGCCTCCCAAAGTGCTGGGATTACAGGTGTGAGCCACCACACCTGGCCTTCACACAATGATTCTCAATTGTAAGGGCTACCAGATTATCAGCCTAACCCCATGTCTTGGTCTGGCTTTGATCAGTACATTATGGAGTTAAACTTCCTGCTGAAAATATCCCCACCTACATGTACAGGGAATATCTTCACGTTGCTCTCAAACTGAACAGATTCCACGAGCTTTGGGAAGACTATACCAAAACCAAAGATTTCGCCTTCCCTCTACTAGAGAAGAGAAAGACTGAGTTCTCCATTATTTGTCACTGCCGTTGAATGATGCTGGTGGCAGCGCGGTGTGGACCCCTGGAGAAATTCCCGTGGATATTGATTACAGTAAGCCTGTAGCAGGGCTTTTTCAAAAGAAACCACTGACTTTCTGGCATAGACCCTGGCACAGTCCAGTTCCACAGCTGTCTGCCCTTTTAGCTTCCTCAGGAGGCCATTCAGATAGAGGAAGAGGACAAATCCCTTGTTTCTTATGCTCTGGCTTCTCAGTAATCTTTGGATTCTAACATGTTTATAAACAACTCAACTTGCGTGTCCTGCAAAAAAGCACTTGAAAGGCAATAACGATAAAAAGAAGCCATAGTTTCAGACTAACAGGATCAAGAACACAGAAGGGGTTTCTGCCTTCATTCCCAGGCTCCCAACTCTCTTTTTCTATCTTTCTGCCATCCCATCAGTTTTCTCTGTCTGTTACTTGCCTGGCTGGTATCATCTCTCTTAGGGGAAAAGAAGAAAGCGACCAAAGCTATTCATCAACAGGTAAACAGGTCTGCCTCAACCTCTCTGTTGCCAGCAAAGGATACAGAAAAATGTGTTTGTAGATTGGGAAGGCTTAAAACAGCCAACAAATCTTTACTTACACAGCAGGGAATATGGAGGGTTGGATTCTTTCTTTCTTTCTTTTTTTTAAAAAAAAACCAATGACATTCACATCAGTAATTAAGTTGTTAGGCATTTATGGATAACTTCTGAGTACAGCACTATGCAAGTAATGGGAACGGTGGCAATGGAAGAATGAACAACTTCCAACCAAAAATTCATTAGCTTTATTGCAGAGGTCTAAAACCAAACCCACAATATATTGAGGTATGCCTGTACAGAAATTATATATGTGTGTGTGTTATATATGACAAATTGAAATATAATCTGTTTCTTAAATTTCCCCATCTTCGTCTGAGGGAGGTAGAGATGGAGAGTGACTGCTAATAGGTAGAAGGGTGATAACTATGTTCTAATATTAGTCAGTGGTGATATGTCAACTTTGTGAATATACTAAAAATCGCTGAACTGTACACTTTAAAGGAGTAGATTTTATGTTATATGAATTATATCTCAATTTAAAAATGTATGAGAATTACCCCTGCTTTAATTTTTTTTTTAATTTTGATAATTAAAAGTGCTTTGAGATTTCAAATATTCTTAAGGAAAGGCAAAAGCTTTCCAAAAGGGCCATGGGTTGAGACAGATTTAGAGACACCTCTATGACAGGTTACTGGTTGCCTTTAGCGAAGGCTAATAGTCAGAGGTGGGAAATGATCTGGCTCCCTGTTCAGCTAATAATCATCTACATAAGGACAGGCTAAAATGTCTGCTTTGCAGGCAAAGTAAATCGCTAAATGTGAACGTTTTATGTTCTGTCTGTGTTAAAACTAATATGCAATTTATAAGCTTGACATACATATTTATTTTGGTAACACTCAGTCAATCCCACAAGTGACTCTTAACACATTATCCTCAAAGATAAATTGAGGTTATGAGTAGAGAACTAGTTTGGTGCCATCTAATCATTGCTCAGAGGCTCATATTTTTTATCCAATTAGGGGCTACTCAGGAAGGAATCTATAAAAGAGAATATAAGCAAAAATAAGCTTTTTCTGGCTCTTTACTAACATTCTACCCATTGTCCATTCAGCGACATGTCACTCTAAGAGTCTTGGTAAACTCTATGTTCTGTGCTTCTGAATTTATACTTCACCAAGTAATCTGGACAAACGTCTTTTTAAAAATTGTCTTTTTATATCAAAAGTAAGTTACATGTTCTCTCTATTGCTTAATGTCAAATTGCAGTATATATTTTGATTACGTAGTTTTGAGGGGCCTGCTGCAGCTAGCACTACTATGTATGGCTTTCAAAGTGATTAAAAGTGAGCCCCCCATTCCAGCATCATCTAAGAATTTACCTTGACTTTCTAGCTCCCTCCTGCCTCTCTGATGCTGTGATGTATTTGCTGGAATACAGCCATTTAGTCTCTCTTTCTTCCAAATCTCTGGTCTCCATTATTGCCATTATTACCTAGTCATTAATGTTCAGTCAGGAACTGTGTAAACTCTGCTTGATAGTATCCTCGTATTGCTTTTCAGTTTCTTTTGTCTGTTTTCTCACTTCAGCTCCAAAAATCCAATAACAGCAGAAAAGAATCACAAGGTCAAGGGTATTATCCAGCAATCTCGAACTGCTTGGTGTCCCATGTGGGCATTCTTGGGTGGATGGGATTTACAGAGCTTGGTCCAGCTTCACAAGGCTTTCCCTGAGTGGGACTGGCTTTCTTCCTCACGGGCACTCACTTCAGCTCAGCTTCAAACTATTCCCTACAAAGTCCACAGTGAAACACAAGCACAAACTTACTAAATTCTATGAGGGGTGAGTTGGCCATTTGAATGAAGGTGTATCAACCTTCCTCATTCTTCTTCTTTCACAATATGCTTTTTCCACTCTTAAGACTCACCCCATGACGGTTTTAACTCTGTAGGGTCCCCTGGAGAATAACCACCTTTTGCTCCATCAGTTGTCATTGGCTGACTTTGAGAAGGCTGCTTCCTAAGTTCCACATAAACAGCTTTGAACTGGAAAGCCATAACTAGGGTTTCCAATGAAACAGAGGATTCCAGGATTGGAGATCCTCTGTTTGAGAGGGAGATCCTCTGATTGAGAGGGAATTTCAGAAATGCCTGAATAAACCACCACATTTATAGATATGAAAAATAAATCTGAGAGGGGCAGTCAGTTGTCCAAAATGACACAGCTAATTATTGAGAAATGGAACTACAAATTTGGTCCCCTAATTCCACACTCTTTCCCCCATCACCCGTCTCCTGCCTATTTATACTTTATATTCTTCACTCACTTAAAAAAAATAAAGTTTCACACTTTTATATTAGAGATTACCCTCTTTGTTCCCTTAATGTATTTCTGAAAAGCATACGACAAAATAAGTTATCAAATTGCGTATATTTTTTACCATAAAATATGTTGAGAAATACATCCCCAGCCAAAAGTTTTATTAAAGATCAAAGAGAGCTATATGCAAAGTATCATAAAATATATGGATGTTTAAAAATACATGTAAAACTCTCTAAAAATTTGAAAGTGAGCCAATAAAATTGGCAGGTGTAGCAGACCAAATACACTGACTATGTAAGCTGTATACAGAGAGATACTATACATTAAAAAGCAACTGCTGTATATGTGATCTAAAAGGAGTGTATCAGCACTATTCACTATTAAACATTAATGACAATTTAAGTTTACCCATTGGTTGACCTATTAGAATGCATGGGAGTTTCTTGAAATAGTGTCAATAATTCATGTCTTCTATTTTAGGAAGAAATTCAAGGAAGAAGCTAAGACTTCCATTGTACTCAGCTTTCCCTGTGGTAGGTAGAGATATTTCCAAAGTATTATTGCCAGGTTAAAATACAATACATTCTAAATCCACATTCTTCTTATTCACATCATTGACAATAATCATCGTCCACCCAAATGAAAGCATTTGACATTAGTTCTCTACCTCACCCTCTCCAGTTTACTCAAAACACTGTTCATCATCAGATAAATTCCTTGAGAAAACCACAAAGCCAGCAGTCAGAGCACTTCATGCTGTCTAAAAATGCCATGAAAACAACAGTCATAATTAGGAGCCTCAAAATCCCTCTCACTGCATGACAAAGAAAGGCACAGATCAGTAATCTGAATGTCCATGGTCAACATGAATGTTAGAAAGACAAGAGTTGTAAGTTCTGTCAAAAGAGAATCAAATAAGTAATTGTATACTGGCTGACACTTCACACAGTGGGGTTCTTGTCATCAGTATCTCTGAAGCTCTTCCACAGTCGAGGTGAATGGCTTTAAGGAGCTCAGCATCTAATCCCTGACAGCAGACAAAAAACTAAATCTCTGATCAATAGCTGATGCCATGGGCATGGAGAGTAATTTATTTTCTGTCATCTTAGTCAGGTGAAGCTCTTTCTAAGAGGAATAACCCAAATCAGGAAGGTTTCCCTCCTAAGCCTTCCTGTCCACTCATTTTCCAGTAATGTTACTGCCTTGCTCTACCACTGGCCAGCATTCATCATGACAGTCATTCCTTGAATAGACTCTGTTGTGAGCAAATCTGCTGAACTTTCATCCAATTTTTAAAAACATTAATGACATAGAGAAGTAAGATCTTGCATTTCACTGTATTTACTTCCAATATTTATTTATTTAAAAATAAATTTATTTATTTAAAACAAGAAGCTGCCTCATAATATTTTGGTTTTCATGGCTAGCCAAGTGATATATCGGAAAAGGGTTTCAATTTTGCTTCCATTTTCCATTCTAAAGCTCCCTCTTTAAAACAAAAATTACCCATATTCTGCTTAACAGAATATCTATGTTTGAGTAGAGTTTAAAACAAAATTCTACCAAGGCTCCCACGAGTCCAAACAGCTCCTCTGTAATAATTAAATAAAGACTAGACTCTGTGGGAAAATATGGTTTGGCTACTGGAGCAAGGCTGCATTCTTAGTCAGAAAGCAACCTGGAAAAGTATTCATTGACCCTGAATTCTGTCAGTGACTCATCGTTTCCCATTTATTTCCCTTATAGAATTCTTCTCGAAAAATGTCTGTCTCCAGCCAAACTTTTGGAATCATATAGTTGAGAAAAAAGTTTTATTAAGTGAGTGGTAAATGTGGAATGATATTAATTCATTGATGAAAATTAATAATTAATGGGAAAGATTGTGACTATTACTTATGGCTATTTGAGTAACCTTTTGAGAAATACGCTTTTACAAAAGATTTTCTGGTCTTATTATCCCAGGAAGAATTTTTAAAAAAAAGAAAAAACAGCACTATGTATTTCTCTAAAGGAGGCACAAAAATAAATACATTGTAGTAGAAAAAAAATAGACGTGTAGTGTTAAGAACTCTAGAAGGAAGGTAAGCCAAAGTTTCTAGAGTCCTCCCACAGCCCTCTGCACTTCTGAACACAGTGAACACGACTAGTTAAGGTCCACTGTACTTGGAAATATGTTTGAATGTATTTAATAGACATATAATAGGTAACCTGTACATAGCAAACCCTCAAAAATGTTTACTGAAAGAAGTGAACAGACTTTGAAAAGGAAGAGTGGCCAGGTCCATTTCCCACTTTGGGAAGCGAATGCATGACAATCAGCAAATTCATTGCTGGTTCAATGAAGATTCTTGTGCTTCTTCAACCTTTTCTTCTGTCTGGTCTACCAAATTAGTTATTAATAATGTTCATATCAAAGATTTTAGATATTTTATTCATTTAGTCAATGAACATTTATTATATTAACACATCAGTAGGTTTGTAGAAACTTGGCAAGGGTGACCCCAGTTGCAGCAGCAAGAAGATTAAGAATCCAGGAATATCCTTCGAATGGCCAGATACTGTAGATACTTTTACAGTCAATTGGACTAGAACTCTGTTATATATGACTCAGCTGATAGGCCCTCCCTCTTGAAACTGGTGCAGTGGCTCAGAGTATTTACTTTGCTAAAAATTTCTTACAGAACTTTATAAAACACAGATCTCTGGGCCCTGATCACACAGAAATTTCAATTCAGAAACTTTGAGGAGAGGCCCAAATATATGTATTTTTATTAGCACCCCAACCCCATGACCACTATGTAATGCTAGTGCCACTTATTTGTGAGTCAGACTTTGAGAAACACAGATCTGTCTCCTAGCAGAATGAACACTCTCTCCTGATTCTCTAAAACTCTCTGAATAGTGCTTCTCTGTCTACTTTCTGAATGCTCTTTATCTACCAATCTTTATCTACTGGCGCCTCACAAAATTCCACCTCTAGCACACAGCTCTCCATACTCTATATAACACCCTCTCCCCAAAGCGTTTCCTACCTTAGAGTTTGGCTTTAACCTATATGATGATATATTTCCAGTCCTTAACCCCATCCTTAACAACTCCCTCAGCTTCACATCTAACAATCCACTGGGCTGGGCCAAAGTATATAATCCCAATACTTCGGAAGCAGGGCTGATTGCTTGAATCCCAGAGTTTGAGACCAGCCTGGGCAACATGGTGAAACCCTGTCTCTACAAAAGAAAAAAAAAAATGCCCACTGGACATCTCTATCTGGATGTTGCCATGAAACTGCTCAAGACAATGGGATGTAGTTACTCAACCATACATCCTACAGACTGATGACTGGGTGCCTTTGTTCATGCCTTCCCTGGGCTTGGAATCTTTCCTTCCATTGCTATCTGACTTAATTTAAGATTCATTTTAGGTGCCCTCACCTGAAGGCAAGAACTTCTCAAACCCATCCTTCATTCCTTTATACATGGGCTGATGAAATTCTGAGCATACTTCTATCAATATACTTACTGGTATCTCATAAAAAATATAAAAATAATTTGTATGTAGATGCTTTGGAATTCATAAAGAGATAAAGGCAGAAGCTTAGATTGAACTTTCTCAATAATCAGCTGTAATTCTGGCTTGATAGCAAAAAAGAAAAAACTAAATTTCTGCAAAGTATCCACTAATTTAGAGGTGAAGGTGAGTTAGGAAACACATGCAAAGCGAAGACTAAAAATTTATTTCTGAAGAAATTTATTGACTATAACATAGTGACAATGATTAGTTTAACAAACATTTATTCAGTACCTAAAAATACTAGGTACAAGATTCCAGATGCCAGACACCATTCTAGGTACTGCAAATCTAGCAATGAACAAAAAGGCCTAGCCCTCTGATATGGTTTGGTTCTGTGTCCCCACTCAAATCTCATGTTGAATTGTAATCCCCAATGGAGGTGGGGCCTGGTGAGAGGTGATTGGATCATGGGGGTGGTTTCTAATGGTTTAGCACCCCTAATGGTTTAGTCCCCCTAGTGCTGTTTTATTACAGAGTTCTCATAAGATCTGGTTGTTTTAAAAGTATGTAGCACCTTCCCCTTTGCTTGCTTGTTTTCTCTTTCTCTCTCTTCTCCTGGCCATGTAAATATGTGCCTGCTTCCCCTTTACCTTCTGCCATGATTGCAAGTTTCATGAGGCCTCCCCAGAAGCAGAAGTCTGTACAGCCCACAGAAGTGTGGGCCGGTTAAACTTCTTTCCTTTATAAATTACCCAGTCTCAGGTATGTCTTTATAGCAATGTGAGAATGGACTAACATACCCTCATTACTATTTCATTCAGTAAGGGCAAATGAAGCCAAAACAAATACTTTATATGGTCATTTGTGCAGGTACATAGGTTAAAAATATATAAAGTGAATTTCCATTTCCAACTATGACAGCAATGGGGATCAAAATTACTCTCCCACTGTAAACAACTAGAAACTGGACAAATAGAGGAAGGAACCATTTTAAGATTTGACAAGAGGCAAAACAGGACTATGATGCCAGGGAGAAAGAAAACAAATTAAGTTAGCCTTCTAATCAACGTGGCTTTCTACTTAGAGGAATTTCCAAAATAGAGCACATGGAAGGAGTTCCTGCACAGAGCCCAGTAGTTTCACTGAGGTGAGGAGCAGAGATCAAAGCTCAGGAAGGTGAGTCGGCTAGAATCTGCTGGTGAGAGCACCAGAAAAACACAATCAATGAAGAGACATTGCTTCAGGAATTGGCACGGGGGTCCCCTTGACTCTGGCTGAATGCCCATCAGGGCTGCATGAGTTGAACCGTCTCAAGATCAGGCAAAAATTAACTTCTACACAAAGAACCAGGGAGCTATAATCCAAAAGTTCCCAGTGCTCATATAGAGCTAGGAAAATGTACATACACTGGTGTATATACTAAAAAAATACATATCAACTGGACTTCTGCTTTAAACCATGACAGAGTAACAGACTTCACACCTGCCAGAGTAAAGAGACATGGTCAAATACACAAGATATACAACGGAAACCTCAGAAGTCTCATGCCGTACTAAGAAAACTCAATTTGCTCTAGCTAGAGGCTGCTCTAGAATGTAACCCCCACCAAAAAATCCACAAAAAACTGAACCAGCTGCCAAAATACAGCTGTACACTCTTTAAGGAAATACAACAAAACCCAGTACTCATCCACTTGAAATTGACAACTTCCAAAATCCAATGAAAATTACTTAATAAATGAAGAAGAAAGAAAAAGGAACAAATAATGAGAAGAAAAATCTCAATAGAAAGACACAGAGATGATGGAGTTAGCAGAAAAAATGTTAAAACAGCTATAATAAAAATACTCAAAACATGTAATGCTTTAAAATACAACATGAATATAATAAGGAAAAAGAAGACATAAATGATGAAATTTCTATGCATAAAAATACAATATGTGAAATAATACCTCCAATGAGTGGAATTAACAATAAATTAGATACTGGTGGAAAAAACACATTGGTGAATAAACAGAAACACAGAGAGAAAAAAAAGTGAAAAAATAAATAAACAGAGCCCCTGTGACCAACAGGAGGATGTCAGATGGCCTCATAAATGTGTCAACTTCCAGTCAAGATGGAGTCACAGGAACCAGACTCACTTCCCACTTGAAATGAAAAACACACACACATACATACACAAAATATATGAAATGATTCTCAAGATATTGAATGTCAGGAAGCTGAAAACAGTGATCTTGGAGGAACAGGGAATAAACAAGTTGAGCCCTACAATAGCCCCAGTTTATTGCTTAAGGAGAGCTTCCAGGCCATGGTGCAGAAGCAAGGAACCCAGCTGAGCTTGGTGGTCTGAGTTTAGGAAACAGAGCTAGGAATCAAGGAAGCCCTGGAGCTCACAGAACAGGATACGGGTGAAGAGAAATCTCCAAAGACAGAGAACTCTGGAGCTCCTCAGAGGAGCCCCATCAAGTTTTCAGTTGAGTAGGATCAGCAAATTCATATATGGAAACTACCCTCAGTCAGGGAAAATCACTGGAAGAATCAGATAACAGGATCCCAGTGATGACCGAGGGTCAGAAATCATTTGTGTTCTCACCAGCCTGAGTGGAAAAGTTCATAATTTATAGGACCTTGGATAGAGTATTCAGAAGAGTTTTGCCTCTAGAGTGGGGAAAAGCTTTTTCTTAGACTAAATGCTCTGGTCTTGCCTGACAAATCTTAAAAGTAAGATATGAAAGAATCAAATAGTTTTCAAGGGCCAGAACAAAGCTCAAAATATTTATAGAACCATAAAAGTATCCAGACCCTAATAAAAAAAATCCACACTGCAAATTCCAATAAAAAAATGACGAGGCTTGCAAATAAGCAAGAGAATAGGACCAATAATGAGGAGAAAATTCAATCACTACAAATGAACCTAGTAATGACAGGTGACAGAATGAGTACACAAGGACATGAAAACAGTTATTACAACTTTATTCTATATGTTTAAGAAGTCAGAAAAAATACTGACATCTTAAGAAAACACAAGGAAAATTTTCTAAACACCCTAATGTAAAGATGAAAACACAAAAACCACAGATTCGAGGAGCTCAATAAACTCAAAGGATAATAAACATGAAGAAACAATACCATGGTGCAGTGTAATCAACTTATTTAAATTAGCAATAAAGAAAAAAATCTTAAAAATCAATCAGAGGAAAACAAACAAAAATCCTGTATGTGCAGAGGAATAAAGACAAGGATGCTAGCAGATGTTTTTGTCAGAAACAATACAATCTGAAAGATAGCATAACAACCTCTTTTAAGTACTTGAAGAAAAACTATCAACCCAATGAAAATATCCTTCGAAAATAAAAGAGAAATAAAGTGCTTTTCAGACATAAAAATGATGAAAGATTCAGCAGCAGCAGATCTTCCCTATAAGAAATGTTAAAGGAAATCCTTCAAGCAGAAGGAAAATGATACCAAATGGAAATATGAATCTATAATGAGAATGAAGAACATAAGGAACGATAACCTCAAGGTTAAATATGAAACTATTTTCTGATTACTTCAATCTCCTTAAAAGTTAATTGATTGTTTAAAACAAAAGTAATAAAAATGCATGACAATAGCAGAAAGGCCTGCAAGGGAGAAGGAGATATAGAAGTGGACTGTTACAAAATTTTTGTCATATATATGACAAATAACAATATAGTCATATTTGACTATATGACTATTCTTTTTGCATATATATATATTTCAATCTTTTTTTATATTTTATTTTGGAAAGTTTGTACTGCTTTTGCCTAAAAGTTCACTAATCTTTTTCTTGTGCTGTCTACTATGCCATTAATCCACTCAGTTTATTTTTAACCTCAGACAGTTTACTTCAAGGTAAACTGATAAAAATTATAATACATAGCTTAAAGGAATCACTAAAATAACACAACAAAGAGATGTTAAGCAAATAATACTCAGTTAAACCAAAAGAAGCCAAAAAAAGAAGAAAAAGAATGAAAAAAGGAAAAACAGTCAGGCACAGTGGCTCATGCCTATAATCCCAGCACTTTGGGAGGCCGAGGCGGGCAGATTGCCTGAGCTCAGGAGTTCGACTCTAGCCTGGGCAACATGGTGAAAACCCATTTCTACTGAAATACAAAAAAAAAAAAAAAAAAAAAAAAAATTAGCTGGGCATGGCGGCATGCACTTGTAGTCCCAGCTACTGGGGAGACTGAGGCAGGAGAATTGCTTGAACCCGGGAGGCGGAAGTTGCAGTGAGTCGAGATCTTGCCACTGCACTCCAGCCTGGCGACAGAGTGAGACTCCATCTCCAAAAAATTAAAAAAAAAAAAAAAAGGAAAAATATAAAGCAAATAAAAATAATATTTAAACACAACCACATCAATAATCACATCAAAGTATAAATGGTCTAAACCTCTCAATTAAAAAAAAAAGGTAGCCAGGTGTGGTGGTTCATACCAGTAATCGCAGCACTTTAGGAGGCTGAGGTGGGCAGATCACCTGAGGTCAGGAGTTCGAGACCAGCCTGGCCAACATGGTGAAACACTGTCTCTACTAAAAATACAAAAATTAGCCGGGCGTGGTGGCAGGCACCTGTAATCTCAGCTACTCAGGAGGCTGAGGAAAGAGAATTGCTTGAACCTAGGAGACAGAGGTTGCAGTGAGCTGAGATCGTGCCATTGTATTCCAGCCTGGGCAACAAGAGTGAAACTCCATTTAAAAAAAAAAAAGGCAAAGGTTATCAGACCAGATTAAAAAGCAAGACAGAACAGTATGCTGGACATAAATAGCTTAAAATTAAAGGATAAAAAAATACCATGCCATGCTAAAACAAATCAAATGAAAGTTGTAGTGGCTATATTAATACAGGAAAAATTTTATTACAGAGCAAAAAGAATTTCTGTAGATTAAGCAAATCATTTTCTAATAATCAATATGATCAATGAAGAATAAATAACAATTTTCAAATTTTACATACTAACAAGAGCTTCAAAACAAATACAGCAAAAACTCAGAGAATAGCCAGGAAAAATAGATAAAAACCACAATCACAGTAAAAGATTTCAAAACCCCTCTTTCAGCTGGGCATGGTGGCATGTGCCTGATGTGCCTGTAGTTCTGGCTATTCAGGAGACTGAGGCAGGAAGACAGTGTTAGCCCAGAGGTTTGAGGCCAGCCTGGGCAACATAGCAAGACAATGTCTCTAAAAATATAAATAAATAACTTTTTCTAAAAAACCCTCTTTCAATAATCTATGGAACAGGTAGATACTAAATAAGTGAGTATATAAAAGACAACTTATTTGACATTTATAAAACATTTCACCCATTAATAGCAGAATACACATTCTTTTCAAGTACCCATAGAACATTTACCAGTATAGATACTATTTAGTGTATGCAAAAAGTGTCAATAAATTTAAAAGGATCCAAATCATAGAAATATGTTCTTTGACTACAACCAAATTAAGTTACAAATCTATAATGGAAAGATATCTGGAAAATCCTGGAATATTTTGAAACAAAGTAGCATACTTCTAATTACCCAATGGGTTAAAAGAGAAATAAAAATGAAACCAGAAAGTATGAAAGTATTAAAACTGTACCATAACAAAATTTGTGGGACATAGCTAAAGCAGTGGTTGGAGGGAAATTTGTAACATTAAACACCTATAATGTCCAAGCAATGACTTCAGCTTTGATCTTAAAAGAGAAAAATAGCAAACTAAATCCAAAATAAGCAGAAAAAATAGGAAATAACAAGTACCAGAACCAAAAACAATGAAGCAGAAAACAGAAAAAAAAGAATAAATCAATGAAACCAAATGCTTGTTTTTAGAAAAGATCAATACAATTAATAAACCTTTATCCAGATGGATCAGGAAAAAAAGAAAGTCACAAATTAGTAATATCAGCAATGAGAGAGGTTACATCACTACAAATTTTACTGATATGAAATGAAAAATATTGGAATATGACAAATAACTTTATGCCAACAAGCTCACCAACTTAGTGTAAAAGATAAATTCCTTGTAAAACACAATCTACCAAAGCTCACTCGAGAATAGATAACCTGAATAGCCCTTTATCTATTAAAGAAATTGAACTTGTAATTTAAAACTTTTCTACCAAGAAAACTCCAGGTCCAGATGGCTTCGTCAGAGAATTACTACAAACATTTAAGAAAAAAATAATTTATTATTATGTTTCTTCTTTAAAAAAAGTTCTTCAAAAGCTCTTTCAGAAAATCGAACAGGAAGAGAACACTCACTAACTCATTCTATGTGAGCAGCATTACCAAAATACCAAAACAAGACAGACATAACATGAAAAGGAAGCCATCAGCCAATGCCCCCTATATACATAGACACAAGTATTAATTAACAAAATTTTAGCAAATCAATCTAACTCTATATAAAAAATATAATGCATCATAACCAAATGGAGTTCATCCTGGGACTACCAGGATGATTTAACATTTGAAAAATAATCAATGGAATTCATCATATTAACAGAGGAAAAAATAAAAACCACATGATCATCGCAATATATGGGAAAAAAGTACTTGACAAAATCCAGCATCCATTCCTGTAAAAAAATCCTTAGCAAATTAGGAATAGAAGGGTACTACCTCAACCTGTAAAGGGAATCTAGGAAAAACAGTACTATCATATTTAATGACTAAAGACTAAATGTTTTTTTCTTAGGGTCAAAGAGAAGACCTGGATGATTGCCCTCACCACTTCTGTTCAACATTGTACTAAAAGTTCTAACCAATGCAATCAGGCAAGAAAAAGATAGAAAAGGTATCCAGATAGGAAAGAAATAAACTATCTATATGTAGATATCATAAAAAATTTATATTTAGAAAGTCTTACAGAATACATTAAAAGCAACTAAAATTAATATGTGAATTTAGCAAAGTTATGATACCTGAGTAATATAGAAAGAGCAGTAATTGTATTTCTATGTATTAGCAGTGAGCAATCAAAACTTTAAAAACAATGCCATTTACAATAGCATGAAATATTCTAACAAAAGATGTACAAGATCTGTACAGTGAACACTGCAAACATTGCTGAGAAATTAAAGAACACCTAAATTAAGGAAGAGATATAACTTGTTCAAAGATTGGAAGATTTAGTATTTTAAGAAAATTAGTACAGCCACTATGAAAAAGTGTATAGAAGTTCCTCAAAAAACAAAAAATAGGCTAGGCACGGTGGCTAAAGCCTTTAATTTTAGCACTTTGGGAGGCCAAGGTGGGCAGATCACTTGAGGTCAGGAGTTCAAAACCAGCCTGGCCAACATGGTGAAACCCTGTCTCTATTAAAAATACGAAAATTAGCCAGATGTGGTGGCGGGCACCTGTAATTCCAGCTACTCAGAAGACTGAAGCAGGAGAATTAATTGAATCCAGGAGGCAGAGGTTGCAGTGAACTGAGATCTCGTCACTGCACTCCAGCCTGGGTGACAGAGTGAGACTCCGTCTAAAAAAAAAAAAAAAAAAGAACTATCATATGATCTATGATCCAGCAATTCCACTACTGCACATATATAAAAGGAAATCAATATATCAAAGAGATATTTGCACTCTCATGTTTATTGTAGCACAATAGCCAAATATGGAAATCAACCTAAATGCTCATCAATGGAAGGATAAATGGATGAGGAAAATGTGGTATACCTACACAATGGAATATTACTCAGCCATTTAAAAGAACAAAAGCTGGTCATTTGCAGCAACATGGATGGAACTGGACGTCATTATGTTAAATGAAATAAGCCAAGTACAGAAAGACAAATATCTCATGTTTTCACTCATTTGTGGGAACTAAAACTATGAATCTCATTAAGATAAAGGGTAGATTGGTAGTTACCAGAGGCTGGAAAGGGTAGAGGATGAAGAGAGATTAATTAACGGGTACAAATTTACAGTTAGAGGAAATAAGATCTAGTGTTTGATAGATCAGTAAGGTGACCAGTGGCCAATTTATAATAATTTATCATACATTTCAACATAGCTAAGAAGAGAATAATTTGAATGTTTCTGGAATAAAGAAAAGAGAAATATTTAAGGTTATGGATATCTCAATTACACTGATTTGATCTTTACAAATTACATCAATGTATTATATTATCTTAGGTACCCCCAAAATGTGTACATTATTTGGCAAATTTTAAAAGTCACATTAAAAAAAAGATGTCAATTCTCCCCAAGTTGATCAATATATTCAATGATTCAAATGAAATCCCAACCAAAATCCTAGCAGGCTTTCTTCATATAAATTGATGAGCTTTCTAAAGCTCATATGAAAATGCAAAGAACGGCCGGGCGCGGTGGCTCACGCCTGTAATCCCAGCACTTTGGGAGGCCGAGGCGGGCGGATCACAAGGTCAGGAGATCGAGACCACGGTGAAACCCCGTCTCTACTAAAAATACAAAAAATTAGCCGGGCGCGGTTGTGGGCGCCTGTAGTCCCAGCTACTCGGGAGGCTGAGGCAGGAGAATGGCGTGAACCCGGGAGGCGGAGCTTGCAGTGAGCCGAGATCGCGCCACTGCACTCCAGCCTGGGCGACAGAGCGAGACTCCGTCTCAAAAAAAAAAAAAAAAAAAAAAAGAAAATGCAAAGAACCTGAAATAGCCAAAAGTACTGTGAAAAAGAAGAAAGTCAGCACACTTATACTATGTGCCTCAAGACTTGTTATAAAATTATAGTAAGAAAGCAATGCGGTACTGCCATCAAATAGACTCAGATTAGAACAGAATAGAGCCCAAAAATACACTAACGCATATATTGTTAATTAATTTTCAAGAAAGGGGCAAAGGCAGCTAACTGTGGAAAAGATCATCTTTTCAATAAATAGTACTGGAACAACTAGAAATTCACATGCAAAAAAATTTTAAAGGCCTTCCATCCATACTTCATACCACACACCATATACAAAAATTAACTCAAAATGGATCATGGACCTAAACGTAAAATCTAAAACCTTTTAAAACTTCTAGAAGAAAACACAAAAGAAAATAAAAATCTTTGTGACCTTGGCTTATGCATATTTCAAAGATAGGACACAAAAAGCACAATCCATGACTTACAATTCTTCTGCTCTTCAAAAGACATTGACAAAAGAATGAAAAGATAAGCCACATACTTCAAATAAAATATTGGCAAATCATATATCTGATAAAGTACTTACATCTAGAATACATAAAGAACTTTCAAAATTCAGTAATAATCAAACCACTGTATTTTTAAAAATTAATTTAAGTTCTGGGATGCATGTGCAGAAAATGCAGGTTTGTTACATAGGTATACATGTGCCATGGTGGTTTGCAGCACCCATCAACCCCTCATCTACATGACATATTTCTCCTAATGCTATCCCTCCCCTAGACCCCCATCCCCTGACAGGTCCCAGTGTGTGATGTTCCCCTCCGTATGTCCATGTGTTCTCATTGTTCAACTCCCATTTATGAGTGAGAACATGTGGTGTTTGGTTTTCTTTTCTTGTGTTAGTTTGCTGAGAATGATGGTTTCCAGCTTCATCCATGTCCCTGCAAAGAACATGAACTCATTCTTTTTTATGGCTGCATAGTATTCCATGGGGTATATGTGCCACATTTTCTTTATCTAGTCTATCACTGATGGGCATTTGGGCTGCTTCCAAGTCTTTGCTTTTGTGAACAGTGCTGCAATAAATATATGTGTGCATGTGTCTTTATAGTAGAATGATTTATAATCCTTTGGGAATATACCCAGTAATGGGATTGCTGGATCAAATGGTATTTCTTGTTCTAGATCCTTGAGGAATTGCCACACTGTCTTCCACAATAGTTGAACTAATTTACACTCCCACCAACAGTGTAAAAATGTTCCTATTCCTCCACATCCTCTCCAGCATCTGTTGTTGCCTGACTTTTTAATGATCACCATTCTAACTGGCATGAGATGATATCTCATTGTGGTTTTGGTTTGGATTTCTCTAATGACCAGTGATGATGAGCTTTTTTCATATGTTTGTTGGCCACACAAATATCTTCTTTTGAGAAGTGTCTGTTCATACCCTTCAGCCATTTTTTGATGGTTTTTTCTTTTCTTGTAAATTTCCTTAAGTTCTTTGTAGATTCTGGACATTAGCCCTTTGTCAGATGGATAGATTGTAAAATTTTTCTCCCATTCTGTAGGGTGCCTGTTCACTCATGATAGTTTCTTTTGCTGTGCAAAAGCTCTTTAGTTTAATTAGATCCCATTTGTCAATTTTGGCTTTTGTTGCCATTGCTTTTGGTGTTTTAGTCATGAAATCTTTGCCCATGCCTACGTCCTGAATGACATTGCCTAGGTTTTCTTCCAGGGTTTTTATGGTTTAGGTTTTATGTTTAAGTCTTTAATCCATCTTGAGTTAATGTTTGTATAAGGTGTAAGGAAGGGGTCCAGTTTAAGTTTTCTGCATATGGCTAGCCAGTTTTCTCAACACCATTTATTAAATAGGGGATCCTTTCCTCATTGCTTGTTTTTGTCAGGTTTGTCAAAGATCAGATGGTTGTAGATGTGTGGCATTATTTCTGAGGCCTCTGTTCTGTTCCATTGGTCTATATATCTGTTTTGGTACCAGTACCATGCTGTTTTGGTTACTGTAGCCTTGTAGTATAGTTTGAAGTCAGGCTTTAGCATGATGCCTCCAGCTTTGTTCTTTTAGCTTAGGATTTTCTTGGCTATATGGGCTCTTTTTTGGTTCCATACGAAATTTAAAGTAGTTTTTTTCTAATTCTGTGAAGAAAGTCCATGGTAGCTTGATGAAGATAGTGCTGAATCTACAAATTACTTTGGGCAGTATGGCCATTTTCACAATACTGATTCTTTCTATCCATGAGCAGGGAATGTTTTTCCATTTATTTGTATCTGCTCTTATTTCCTTGAGCAGAAACCACTGTATTTTTTAATGAGCTAAAGATCTGAACAGACAAGTCCGGAACTGAAGTCAGTAGTACTTTCTCTAGGATATCATACCTGATCCTCCCAGATGAAAACGATCTGCCAACACATACCACTTATCATCTTGTAGTTCACTGGCTGGAAGACATGACTTATCTCAATTATCCAATTTTAAACTACTTGGAATTAGAAATGACATTAGATTAATTCTGACATCCCTCAGTCTGTCACAGGGTCTAGCATGATGCATGCTTCACACGAGTATATATTAAATGCATAAACATGAAAGAATTTTAGTATATATGGAAATGCTTTTTATTTTTTATTTCAATCACTTTGGTGGTACGAGTGGTTTTTGGTTACATGGTTGAATTCTATAATGCTGAATTCTGAGATTTTAGTGCACTAGTCAACTAAGCAGCATGCACTGTACCCAATACATAGTCTTTTATTCCTCACCCTCCCTCCAAGTCCCCAAAGTCCATTATATCACTCTGTATGTCTTTGCGTCCTCGTTGCTTAGATCCCAGTGAGAACGTATCATATTTGGTTTTCCATTCCTGAGTTACTTTGCTTAGAATAATGAGCTTTTTAAAGTGAATGCTGTATTGAAGAAATATATTTCAGAAAGTTATTGTGTAGGCTTAATAATTTACAGGCTGGGCACGGTGGCTCACACCTATAATTCCAGTACTTTGGAAGGCCGAGGCGGCTGGATCACCTGAGGTCAGGAGTTTGAGACCAGCCTGGCCAACATGGGAAAACCCTGTCTCTACTAAAAATACAAACATTAGCCAGGCATGGTGGCAGGCGCTTATAATCCCAGCTACTCGGGAGGCTGAGGCAGGAAAATCGCTTGAACCCAGGAGGCGGAGGTTGCAGTGAGACGAGATTGCATCATTGCACTGCAGCCTGGGCGACACAGTGAGACTCTGACTAAAAAAAAAAAAAAAATTGTATTCTTAAATACATCATCTAAAGTTAATCACTGTTCTCTAGTTTCCCTTCTCATAGGCCTCCAAATTGTAGAAATCTGTTCCAAGCAGTGCCAGTTCTAAAAAGATAACAAAGCTCTGCTATTATAGAAGACAAAAGGAAACAGAAGACTGGGAAGAGGCAGGTGGGGGAGACATATCATATACAGTTTCAGGAAGATGCAGAGTCCTTAAGTTGTAAGTATTGTCCAAGACACAACTGCCAGGACCATTTTAGCTTCAGACAATGTTCTGAAGCAAACACAGATGCTCGGGCTACGTGGCCTCCAGAAGGCGGAAATCCTTGAGTTGGCAGCCATCTTGTCTTTTCAGTCTCCAAGTGACAGAGAAAAAACTCCAAAAGCAACAGAGTGATCCAGTTTTTTTCCATTTCTGAAGTCTTGCTTCAGGTGGGGAGTTACTGGTTAAAAACAACAACAACAAAAAAACGCACCTCTTCCCAAATCAAGGCAGATTTTATAAGTGGATACACCTGACTCCAGAAAGTTAACCTTATATAACACCCGGATGACAAGAACAGGTAGGAAACAAATAGGGCCCCAAAGTCTGTTTACTTTCAATAAATATTTATTGGTCACATACATATAAATTTTTCCCTCTGGTGAATTCTTAAGTTTGTTTAAATTAACCTAATTTAATTGTCATCACCAGTTCACAGACCCCGCCACCTACCAGGCACCTGGCTAATGTCTGTTTCTAATTTTCCATTTGTTATTTCTTAATTTAAGAATCATTTAAAATTTTTCAATTATTTTTGAATAAAATATAAAACCACAAAAGTGTGTGTGTGTGTGTGTGTACACACCAAAAAAAAAAGGAGAAAGAAAAACAAGTAGGTCATTGTAGACTAATGGGGAACCTTGATCCTTTAAATCACCAGAGGTTTTATGGGAATTTGCCAAATAGGTTCACTTGCCAATCTCATTATGTATAAGACCCGTAGGATGTTGTAATAATGTATTTTTGGAAAACAACAACAAAGCTGAACTTACAATTCAGAGAAGAAAGAAAAGAGAGCGAGATTAACTTCAGAATGACTGAAGTTTATTGGTTATCCGATCTCGTAGCCTGCATGACAATCTACCTTTTCTGAAGAAAATGACCTACACATCAAATACAAAATATTGTATTCAATAAAATGGCTATTGTTACAGAATGAAGATCTTGGCCTCTTTGAAGGCAGGGGCCAGGAAGCTTTTAGAAATGGAGAAGTTGATGTGTGGGAAAGAGGGAGAGTCCAGCAAGGGTGCTAGGGGGAGGCAGGTGAGGGAAGCTGAAGATTTGTAATGTAGAAATGCATGGTGAGAAGCTCAAGTGGTCTCAATATGCTCTGGAAACAAAAGTATGTATGTATATATGTGTATATATTTTTATAAATAGATGAATGCGTGCATGCATGCACTCTGCTACCATTTATTGACAACTTCTTTTCAGCGAGTGCTCACCGGTACAAAATCATGCTGGTTGTCTACCGCTAAGGCCCGTTTCTCTTGGTAGGTACCTGGGCCTTCTTAAGAGTTATTACATATTTGGAATATCACCCATGTATGTTGCTATACATTTTGTTAGGCACATTCATTCATCCATTGGCCAGACTTTGCTCAAATGCAGGAGAAGCCTATAGGCTTTAGATATGATGGTCTGGCTTTTGTCATATGCTGTAGTTTGAATTTAGGCTCCAATGCTATATATGAAATGCAAGGATCTACCTGTTACCTGGCTGCATGTTTTAAAACTTCCCTTGGAATGTCCCAGGCCATATCCTGATTAACACAGGCACTTAGGGAAGCCCAGCCTCTAAATATCTGGTGACTCTTTTCTGTGAATGGGAACTTGACTGTTCACATAGGGGCTACACCTAGCTTGCCCAGTGAGAATGTCAAGCATGACCTACAGCAGGAATCAGTGAACTACAACCCACAGACAAATCTGGAGTGCTGCTGGCTTTCTAAAAACACAGCCATAGTGACATAGAGCTCCTCTCACTTGCTCATGTATAGTCCGTGGCTGCATGCCAGCTGCCCGTGTGGAGTTAGTAGTTACAACAGAGGTCACATGGCCTGCAAAACAGAAAATAGTTACATCTGGTCTTTTACAGAAAAAGTTTGCCAATCCCTGCTCTAGAGCAAAAGAATGTGTGTAGGGCCCAGGCTGCAGGTGTGTGCCTTCCTGGGACACACAGAGAAATCCTCTCCTTTCCCCAGCCTTGGGGAATACACTGTTCCCCAAGAAGAGTGACTATTAGAACACCCTCCCATCTTGTCACCATCCACACAGGCTGTGCCCTCCTGGAGCCCTCTTCTTTCTCGCAGGGACCCCTCCAGTTCTCTTCTTGCTGGATCTCAGAAAGAATAGGAGAACCAATGAAAACACGTTGCTTTTCATACTCTGATTCTGAATCTTTGTGTAAAGATCTACTCCCTAAGAGAGAAAGTGCTCTAAGATCCACTCCTGAATTTAGAAAATTAGTCTTAATAAAATGAATACCCAGGAAAATAGTCTAATGATAATCTGTGAAAATAAAACTTCAGTGCTTCAGTTGATTTCTCCAGAAACTCTGTTTAAATCTGTTTAACTTTTCATCATGCATCTAAGAAAAATTGCAATTGAAAAATTAGGCCAGGCATGGTGGCTCATACCTGTCATCTCAGCACTTTGGGAGGCCCAGGCGAGTGGATCACTTGAGCCCAGGAGTTTGAGACCAGCCTGGGCAACACAGTGAAACTCTGTCTCTATAAAAAATTTAAAAATTAGCCAGGAGTGGTGGCATGCACCTGTCATCCCAGCTGTTTTGGAGGTTGAGGTGGGAAGATTGCTTGAGCCCAGGAGGTCGAGGCTGCAGTGAACTATGATCTGTGTCACTGCACTGAAGCCTGGGCAACAGAGCAAGACCCTGTACCAAACATAAAAAAATTAAATTGACCATGTGATTTTAGAATTCAGAGTCTCAAGTTCTATTGAACAAACAAAAGGCAAGATCAGAAATAAATGGCTTAGACCCGAAAAGCCAATTTAAAAGAATTTATAAGAAAAACTGAAGACCACTGGGAATTTTTTAAATCACAGGTGAAGGGAGACAAGGCAGTGTCCCGTGAGGGGTAGAGCAGTAATGCGCATCGTCACCTGCCAGCAGAGGCCCAAGTTCCTCCTGGTGAGGATGGGCAGTTCCAAGGCTCCTCTGCAATTCACAGGACTGTCTCCCCATTTTCCTGTTAACTGCTCAAGATCCATGAGCCCATTTTTAGAATGGACAATTTCTCTAGTGTTTTTGAAGTCAGGCAAAAACATAAATCAAAGCCACTACAGTTTACTCATTGCATTATGAAGGAAAAAAAAAAAAGAATATGAACTAGAACAAAATTTGGTAGTCTGTTATGAAACTTAATTTGTGGGGAGGATCAGAAGAGGTTGGGAAAGAAGTATTTATCATGTCTAGTGAGGTATGTGGTAGAAAACAGAACAAATGTGGCAGCCATTTTAAGCACAATCAATTTTCTGTGCGTCTATTTTGCAACACCTTAAGTCTAGAACTGCACACTGTACACTTTTTCTTAATGAGAAATATTATTTATTTTTAATGGGAAAAACAGTTTAATGCTGTTTGTTATCTAATATTTTTATTTTTTTCTGACTGAAAATGAATAAAGCACTAATTTTTTTTTGAGACAGAGTCTCGCTCTGTTGCCCAGGCTGGAGTGCAGTGGCATGATCTCGACTCACTGCAAGCTCCGCCTCCCGGGTTCACGCCATTCTCCTGCCTCAGCCTCCTGAGTAGCTGGGACTTACAGGCGCCCGCCATCACACCCGGCTAATTTTTTGTATTTTCAGTAGAGATGGGGTTTCACCATGTTAGCCAGGATGGTCTCGATCTCCTGACCTTGTGATCTGCCCATCTCGGCCTCCCAAAGTGCTGGGATTACAGGCTTGAGGCACTGCACCTGGCCAAGCACTCATTTTATTAACATATAGAATTTACAAAGTATAGCCTCTCTCTCCTCTTCATCCCTATTGCATGAATGATCTAACAGAGCCTTTAGCAAAGTAATCTTGGACACTCTCATACTGATAAATGAGTCTGAGCAGAATATTTTCCAATTACATTGTAAATTATCTAGTATCCTTTTTGACTACCCTTAGCCTTCATGGGTCCCTTTGAGTGAATGACAAATCTAAATCAAGTCCTCAGCATATTAGAAGCCAATATACATCTATTACTGATGAACACAGAGAGTAACCAACAATCTTTTAAATGTCACTGCCAAGAAACACTTTATAATTTGCATTTTGACTTTACATATGTATGAAGGTGGAGGAAAAAGGGTGAATAGGGAAAGACATTCAAATAGTTTCCTGAAAATCAATTGTAATTCTTTAGTTCTCTTCCAATTAGAGCATAACCTTAGAGCCGTAAATTTAACTCTCTTCTTCCACCCTATCTCTGCCCACCTCAAAGCTGTCCATTCCCTTTGGCTGTAGGAAGACAGAATGCAGAAGAAGAAAAAATAAACATGAAACAAAATAGAGGTATATATAAGAAGAGCATCCGTGGCCTGAATCCTTAAAACAACAGGTCAGAGAATTATTAGAGGAGCAATGTTCCTCATCTGTCCTAATTTTGAGCATAAAAAGACCTTACCTATTGTTACATACCAAGGCCTTCTGTAGTCAATTACGGCCCACTGGTGATGGACCTTACACTTTTACAGCATTTTAGGGTTCCATATTTATTGTGTCTCTTAAGTGTGTTAATTATGAAGAAACAGAAGCTGTAGATGTCAAATCACTTGCCCCAGTCATGACTTAAAGTAAAATAGTCTTTTGGGAAGAAATGCGGAAAACTTTTGGACCTAAATACAATCAGTATAAAAGCCACAACAAATCATGCAGAATACGACGTTGTTTCTTTCAAGGTTTTCATTATGTCTTGCTTAGTGTTTGAAATACAGTTTGAATGAGGTAAATGTGAGCATCAGACTGGAAGTAGCTTTAGGGAACGTATTTCATTTGTAAGTGGGGTGGAAACCGGCTGGATGAGAGCCATTGCTAAGGGGAACAGCAACATTCGTATGTCTAATGAGTTAACCTAAGAACCTATAGTTCTGAGGAAAAAAGGGATTGGAGCAATTTATGTAGACGCAGTGGAACAACTCGATCAGCCGACAGGAGGGAGAACTACAGAGTCCCACCGAGGTCACGATTACCATTATGTTATTTTCCCCGATTTCTTGCTCAGCCAGAACTCTAAAACGAAGGAGGGGCACTTGCTGCTGTGAACGCTTGCTTCCCCTTGCACTGTAGCAGTCCATAGGGAGTGTTCTGGAATGCTGTGGGAGTGCTTTCTGATTGCTGCAAGGGCTAGCATTTAATTGGCAGGGCCAGGAATGCTAGGAGTCCTAAAACGCATGGACAGTCCTGCATAAGAAAGAACTGTCCTGTGTCATGTAGGACTTTCAAATCCCTGATGGACACTCACCACAGGAGAAAAACCTGCTTATAACTATCAGAGCTTAATGCAGTTTTAGACATAGCTATCCAATGTATTTTTTTGCTCAGTTTTACTAAACATTTATTGAAAAAAATTTATTGAACATAACTAATGAACAATAAACTGCACATGTATTAAATGTACAACCTGATGAGTTTTGGGTTTTCTGTTGAGACGGAAGTCTCGCTCTTTAGCCCAGGCTGGAGTGCAGTGGCGCTATCGTGGCTCACTGCAAGCTCCGCTGCCCGGGTTCACGCCATTCTCCTGCCTCAGCCTCCCAAGTAGCTGGGACTACAGGCACCCGCCACAGCACCCGGCTAATTTTTTATATTTTTAGTAGAGATGGCGTTTCACCTGTTAGCCAGGATGGTCTCGATCTCCTGACCTCATGATCCGCCCACCTTGGCCTCCCAAGGTGCTGGTATTACAGGTGTGAGCCACCATGCCCGGCCAACCTGATGAGTTTTGACGTTTGTATGCACATATGAAACCATCATGACAGTCGAGGACACATACACCTCTTATCAGTTACAAAAGTCTTCTCACATGCATTTGTAATTTCATCCCTTCCTCTACATCCATCTCCAGGTAACCATGATTTGTTTTCTGAATCTACAAATTTATCTGCTCTTTAGGCCAGGCACAGTGGTTCACATCTGTAATCCCAGCACTTTGGGAAGCCGAGGCAGGCAGATCACCTGAGGTCAGGAGTTCGAGACCAGCCTGGCCAACATGGTGCAACCTTGTCTCTACTAAAAATACAAAAACTAGCTGGGTATGGTGGTGGGTGCCTGTAATCTCAGCTACTCGGGAGGCTGAGGCAGGAGAATCCAGCCTGGGTGACAGAGTGAGACTCTGTCTCAAAATAAATAAATAAATAACAAAAGAAAAAAACCTGGCACTTTATAGAATTCTAAATAAGTGGAATCATACAACAAGTACTCATAAAATATGTTTTTATACATGGGACTTTACAGCAATACAACCATAGTGTAATTTGAGGGAAACACTATACGTTGTTTTGTTCAAATACCATTCTGGAAATTCAAGTCATCTGCAGCACCCCAAGCAATACAGCTCAGCAGACCCCTCTCCATTTGCAGCATGCATGGTGATTCTGCACATCAGACCAACCAAGTGACTCCTTCAATGTGTACAGTCAGTTTTAGTCATGTCCCAATGTTTACATAGTTAAATACTTATTATATAAAATATACTTTCCTTTTACTTTTTCCTGAATGTGATGGTTAATTCTGAGTGTCAGCTTAATTGGATTGAAGGATATAAATGTTGATCCTGGGTGTGTCTGTGAGGGTGTTGTCAAAAGAGATTAATATTTGAGTAAGTGGCGTGGGGAGGCAGATCCACCCTTAATCTGTTGGGCACCATCTAATCAGCTGCCAGTGAATATAAAGCAGGCAGAGGAACATGGAAAGGAGAGACTGGCCTAGCCTCCCAGCCTGCGTCTTTCTCCTGTGCTGGATTTTTCCTGCCCTCGAACATCAGACTCCAAGTTCTTCAGTGTTGAGACTCGGCCTGGCTCTCCTTGCTCTTCAAGCTTGCAGACAGTCTATTGTGGGACCTTGTAATAGTGTAAGGTAATACTTTATAAACTCCCCATTTTATATCTATATCTATACATATATGTATATATCTATATCTATATCTCTATATATCTATATCTCCTATTAGTTCTGTCCCTCTAGAGAACCCTAATATACTTCATATTATAGTTGGGGCATTATATTAATTTCTAAAATTTTGTGCATAAGTAGATTACATTATCTATAAACTTCATTATGGGATAACAAAAGGGGACAATGTGTCTGATCGTGCTAAGTAACGGATCTACAGACCATTTATTCTTTCCTTCTTTCTTTTCTGGAAAATCTCACACTCCAGGCTTCCGTGACAACACTATCTCCCTGTTTCCCTGATCACTCTTTCTTAGTCTGTTTCCCTGGCTCCTCTTGTACCCAACCCTGGGAGGTGGCAGTGTTCCTCCGTTTCATCCTCTACCCCTCTGTTCTTATCAACTTCTCTCTCCCATGAATTTCTAAGACATTTACTAACAATTATTTGCCAAACTGCTCTCAAATCTAGGTAGGTGGACTCCCCACCCCTCTTGTTGATTCCATAGCACATTTTCACTTGTCCACTCTGTTCTACTTGGATTTTCTCCCAGTGCAGTATATCAAAGGCAGCACGTCCCAAACAGAACTCCTTATCTTTTCTGCAAAATCTGCTCTCCCTGTATCTTCTGTGTTTCTTGGTTGGTGATAATACCATTTATTGAGTCTGGCAAATTAGAAAACTGGAATATTTTTCACTAATTCATCATTTTTTATTCTCCTAGGGCAAGTGTCCACCAAATCCAACAAAACTATCTTATATTCTGAATATGTCTAAACTCTAAAGCACAAGTTTTGTACTTTTACTAAAAGTCAATATAGCAACATTAAAGTCTTAATGTTAATATGATTTAAATCATTAAGTGTACTTAAGGTATCTAGCCTATGAAAATAATAATTTTAGACAACTTTATGCCCAAAAATGTTACGTACAAAGTTATTTATGAAAACTTGGAAATAACCATTAAAGAAACAATTTGAGGCAAGGTGCAGTGGCCCATGCCTGTAATCCCAGCACTTTGGGAGGCCGAAGCAGGCGGATTGCCTGAGGTCAGGAGTTCGAGACCAACCTGAACAACATGGTGAAACCCCGTCTCTCTCTGTATTTTGTAAAAGTACAAAAAATTAGCCAGGGTTGGTGGTGTGCACTTGTAGTCCCAGCTACTAGGGAGGCTGAGGCATGAGAATCACTTTAACCTGGGAGGAAAAGCTTGCAGTGAGCCAAGATCGTGCCACTGCGCTTCAGCCTGGGTGACAGAGTGAGACTCCGTCTCAAAAAAAAAAAAATTGATATTTTAATTTTGCATCTATACAAAAGTAATTTTGAAGCCATCAAAAGTATACTAATAGAGTGTCTTTATTATAAAAAGAAATGATTTTCATAGTGTTAAATTAACAATTGGGATGTAAAATTTTCCTACGTATGTAAAACCTGCAGGGAAAATGACTGGAATGAATTGTTAGTGGTGGTGATCTCTGGCGAAAAGGAATATAGATTAGTTGTATCTTCCTTTTTTTTAAGACGGAGTCATGCCCTGTTGCCCAGGCTGGAGTGTAGTGGCACAATCTCGGCTCACTGCAACCTCCGCCTCCTGTGTTCAAGCAATTCTTCTGCCTCATCCTCCCTAGTAGCTGGGATTACAGGTGTGCGCCACCATGCCTGGCTAATTATTTTATTTTTTTTAGTAGAGATCAGGATTTGCTGTGTTGGCCAGGCTGGTCTCGAACTCCTGACCACTGCACCCAGCCTGTCTTTTCAAAGCGTAGATCTGTCATGGAGGTAGCCTTCGGCTGGCTCCCTACCATGCAAAGGCTGAGGTGCCAACTCTATGCATGTCATAAAAAGGTCTCACACCCTCTCTCCCAAGTCTTGTTTCTTCAGACTCATCCCCTGCAAATTCATCACCAACACATAGACCTTGCTACCTTCACTGGTACAAGTCATGAACTGTGGCATTTTTACAAGATTGATACCTTTGACAAAAATGTCTTTTTCTTCTGCGTTGTCAGGCCAAATAATACATTTATCCTTTAAGACTCAATTCAAATGTCATTACTCCTTTGAAGCCTTTGCTGGTAGAGTTGGGAGCCACTCACACTGTCTTCACAAACACTGTTGTGGATATGCTGTTTCACACTTATCTCTTGATATAAGACAGAAATGGCCACAGGAATATTCTTCCTGGGCAAAATACTGTATCTTGGTCATCTTTGTATCATTTGTCTCTGATACAGTCTGGCACACCATCCTGGCATTGCTATAAAGAAATGCCTGAGGCTGGGTAATTTATTACATAAACAAAAGACGCTTAATTGCTCACAGTTGCACAGGCTGTATAGGAAGCATGATGCTGGCATCTGCTTGGCTTCTGGGGAGGCCTCAGGAAACTTACAATCATGGCAAAAGGCAAAGGGGGAGTTAGCACGTCACCTGGCCGGAGCAGGAGGAAGGGGCTGAGGGAGGTACTACACACTTTGGAACAACCAGATCTCACGAGAACTCACTCACTATACAGTAACAAGGGTGGGTGGTGCTAAAGTGTTCATGAGAACTCCACCTCCACAATCCAATCACCTCCCACCAGGTTCCACCACCAGCACTGCAGATTACAATTCAACATGAGATTTGGGCAGGGACACAGATCCAGACCTTATCAACTACGGACACACAGATGCCTCAAGGCCAGGAGAAACTGAAGCCAACCTGTATTTTCTGACGAGACAAAAGGCAGAATGAACCAGAATACACGGAACAAAGCAGAACTACTCAAATTAGTTAAAGAGGAAATTACAGTTGGAGTAATCCAACTGTCAATCCAACTGTGATGGACAGCAGTTAGATTATTTAAAAAGTTGGAAATTAAACTTTTACATTAAGAAGTCTCTTGTGCCTGTATATTTAAAACACAGTTGTCTTTGAGAGTTGTGTCTAACACTTTTAATAGAGAACGATAACATTGGTTAAAACTGTGTTTTTGGAAAGTGAAACAGAAAACACCCATGGGGACACCTATGGAAAGCCAACCCACCAGTTTAAAATTCAAAGTGCCATTGCTTTGCCTGCACATCACAGCTTTGTAAAGTCTTAATGTCTGTGCCACAGGCATTATGCTATATTATCTTAGAGAAAAACAATCAGAATTTCAGGGGTTGGGGCTCAGACAGAATGCATTTTTTAAACTTCCTTCCACTGTTGAAAACCACCAATCTACATGAAAGATTTCCCCAGTTACAGACTACAGCCCTGAAAAAAAAAGAGTCTTAAAAACCATTCTCATTATGATCTCTACCTAAAACATGAAAGCAAATGATATATTATTGGTATAAAGGAAAAGTAAATAATAAGAATGTAGTTTAATAACTTTCTTCACTCAAGAGATGCTGATTCTTATTTTTTTTTCTTATCCTCAAAATACATTTACAAGGGCAACTTCAATTCTTTTTATTATTTTTAAATGGAGTTTCACTCTTGTCGCCCAGGTTGGAGTGCAGTGGCGCGATCTTGGCTCACTGCAACCTCCACGTCCCAGGTTCAAGCAATTCTCCTGCCTCAGCTTTCCCAGTAGTTGGGATTACAGGTGTCCACCACCACGCCTGCCTAATTTTTGTTTTTTTGGTAGAGATGGGGTTTTACCATGTTGGCCAGGCTGGTCTCCAACTCCTGACCTCAGGTGATCCATCCTCATCAGCCTCCCAAAAGTGCTGGGATTACAGGCATGAACCACCGCGCCTGGCCCCAACTTCAATTGTGAATGAATGATCACATGAGAACATTTCAATATTTTTAGGCCAAAGGGAAAAGCCTAGAGAATAAAAAAATTTGCTGGTAAGAAACTGAGCTCTGAAAAGAAAATTTGGAGGCCGGGCGCAGTGGCTCAAGCCTGTAATCCCAGCACTTTGGGAGGCCGAGATGGGCGGATCACGAGGTCAGGAGATAGAGACCATCCTAGCTAACACGGTGAAACCCCGTCTCTACTAAAAAATACAAAAAACTAGCCGGGCGCGGTGGCCGGCGCCTGTAGTCCCAGCTACTGGGGAGGCTGAGGCAGGAGAATGGCTAAACCCAGGAGGCGGAGCTTGCAGTGAGCGGAGATCTGGCCACTGCACTCCAGCCTGGGCGACAGAGGGAGACTCCGTCTCAAAAAAAAAAAAAAAAAAGAAAAAAGAAAATTTGCTATTTTAGGGATTTTTTTTTTCCCCACAGCAAATAGCTTTTATAGCTATTAATATTTATATATCAATAGCCATAGCAAGTAGGTTTAAAATTTTTTTTTTTTTTTTTTGCAGAGACAAGTGAACATTTATTTGTATGCCTTTCTTCCTATGTGTATTTTCAGTGTTTTTCAAAACAAGGTCCTAGGACTCTCCAGATTCAGTTATGTCCCTGGGCTTGGTCAACTGCTGCAGAAGTCTTAGGGAGCCTTGTACAAATGCTAGAGTGACTCATTTACCAACATTAAACCCTAAGATAGATGCAACAAAGCAGGACTCCTTCCTCCACGGAATGTGCTGATTTCAGACGATGCAGCACCCAATGCAGAAAACACTGGAATTTTTCCTTGGAACTGGACTGTGATGAGAGGTGCTTGCCATGAACATAAGCTACTGTCTTTTCTTTTCTTTGAGATGGAGTTTCGCTTGTTGCCCAGGGTGGAGTGCAATGGCATGATCTCAGCTCACTGCAACCTCCACCTGGCAATTCTCCTGCCTCAGCCTCCTGAGTAGCTGGGATTACAGGCATATGCCACCATGCCCGGCTAATTTCTGTATTTTTAGTAGAGACGGCATTTCTCCATGTTGGTCGCGCTGGTCTCGAACCCCCAACCTCAGGTGATCCGCCCACCTCAGCCTCCCAAGTGTTGGGATTACAGGCGTGAGCCATCACGCCTGGCCAGCTACTGTCTTTTCTTTGACCCTTCCTTTCCGGTTTTTGAAGATAAAGCAGGAAATAATCTTCTCTGAAGATACTTGATAAAAATTCCCAAAACAATTAAACACATGCTTCCACTTCATTGATAAAAATTTACCACAGTTTGACACCTGGGTCTAGTTCAGCTGACGGATGAGCTGATTGATGCGTTCACCCCGATAGCCAGGTGTGCCCATCTCCTTGAGGAAGCCCACTCTATTTTTGATAGCATTACGGACCACTGAGAGGTGGAAAGGGCGCAAGAACCATGAGATCTCCTGGAAATGCTTCCCTGGGAAGGCAATTTCAAGAATGAGGTCTTCCAAGCAAATGAAGCCAAACTTCCCCAGGTGCTCCTCAATCACTGTGTTGTCTGTTAGAGGGATGGTCTTATTCTTGACGTTGGCTTGTCCACGTTTCAAAATGAGTTCTCGGACAGACTTCAGATTTGGAAATCCCCAGGTCACATAGGGTTCCACTATACGCAGCAGTTTTAGGTTCTAGGGGGTGACTTTTACAAAGACACCACTAAAAATTTTCTTTAGGCGAAGTCTTGCAATGGTTCTCTGCACCAGTAAACTCACGCCATCAATCCTTTCGATGCGTACAACAAAGGCCAGGGAATGTTATCTGGCAATTCCAAGGCGTGAGGTTTCACTTCTAGTCGTCTGAGATGCACCTTGTCGCGTTTCTGCCGCCAGGAATCACGGAGGAATGATTCCAGTCCCTTAAACCTGAGCCTTTTTCCTTTCCTCTGCTTCTTCTTTGCCAAAAGTGCCTGTTTTGCCTGGGTGGTTTGGAGGGCTTGACAAGCCTTCCTCTTTTGCAGCAGATTTTCTGGAACCAAAGGGATTTTTCTCTGCTCTTGCTCCGCCATCTTTCTAGTGGTCACTTTAAAAGTTTTGAATGGCAGTGCTTGTTGTGAGGATAATTTGTATTGATCTTTCCATCAAATTTTAAATGGTACGGTCTTATATCATTTTTTTCAGGGATTCACCTATCAATAGCAAGGACACTGGAATAATAGTTTCAAAGAATGAAGTGGTCAGCACATCCCAAAAAGGCATGCTGGGGGGCGTGTGGTTGGAAGGTTACGGTGGGACGATGGTGGAGACCCCGAATGGTGGGAGAAGAGAGTGGTGAGAAGAACTGAGCTCCACTGTTCCTTCCTACGGACTGCTCTTCTCCATTGGGTTCTCACATTTTCATCCTCATTGACACCAACTTATCTTGATCTGGGTATACACCTAGCCCTTTTAGACTGGCATAGTTAAATTTTTCTTTAAGTATATATGACAGGATAAATTGTCAAAACATCCTTCACTAAAAACTAAAGAAAGGGAAAAATAAAATAGAAAACAATGAAGAAGGTGTAATCTATAAGCTTACGACCTAATGGGACTAATGTCTAGTTGCAGTTTAGCTTGCACAAATTAATAACTCTGGAAATCACTGCCTTGGTCACTCCATGTCAAAATACTGTTTTGTTCAACTGACGTTTCCTCTCCCAAACCTCCCTCCCAATTGTTCCTCCCAATAAAACTTCTCCTAATTTCAAACAGACACTTCCTCAGGGAGTGGTTTCCAAAAAATGTTTAATGTCAACCCATATGAAGAAACACAATTTAGATCTCTACCCAGTACACACACATACCTCATATATGTAACAAAAATTTCACGAAGCAGTCTCATTATGTGTGATATACTCTGACCTATTTCCTTTTCTATTTCATTTTTTCAAATGCAGATATTGACCAACTAAGCTAATTTCATGCACTATCACTGTGTGGTATTAGTCACTGGATAACTAAGTAAAGCCTGAAAATGTCCATCTCAGTCTAGTGCTCATATCTACATGGAAGCTCATTTATATATCACAGGCACAGTCATCCCTTTCTCAGTTTCTCAACTGCACCCACTTCCTTGGAATTCTCAAAACCTGCTGGTTGGTTTAGTCATTTATCATACAATAAGGGTTACGACATAGCAGGGGCACGGGACCACAGTCAGGGCATCAATTCCTGCAGGCATGCACAGATGCCAACCCAAGTCCCGGGTGCTCACAAACTAAGGAAGCAAAGAGGAGGAAGCAACTGTGCTGATCTAAGGGATTGCTGGGCCAAAGAAGGACGCACTGGGCTGGGCGCGGTGGCTCAAGCCTGTAATCCCAGCACTTTGGGAGACCGAGATGGGCGGATCACAAGGTCAGGAGATCAAGACCACCCTGGCTAACACGGTGAAACCCCGTCTCTACTAAAAAATACAAAAAACTAGCCGGGCGAGGTGGCGGCGCCTGTAGTCCCAGCTACTCGGGAGGCTGAGGCAGGAGAATGGCGTAAACTTGGGAGGCGGAGCTTGCAGTGAGCTGAGATCCAGCCACTGCACTCCAGCCTGGGCAACAGAGTGAGACTCCGTCTCAAAAAATAAAATAAAATAAAAAATAAATAAATAAAAAATAAAGAAGGACACACTGGAGGTAGAAAGATTATTGGAAGTGGAAAGAAGGAACCCAGAGTGATGGAGCTGTCTTTACCACTGAGTGATAGTGCCAGGAAGGAGGGAAGAGTTAAATTTTGAGTGACACACCTGGTCCTCTTGAATGAATGAATGAACAGTTAAATTAATATTCAAAGCCCTAAGCCAGTATTTTTTTTAAAAGTTATAATGATATGAAAGAGTGTTCCACCACTCTTGTTTAGGCAATCTGGAATCTGTGTTATTTTGCTTATGTGAACTATGCAGGGACTCGAATGGGGAGTGTTCCTTGCAGATGGTAAAAGAAGAGAACCTAATTAGGAAGTCATCGGAGAATCCTTCTGAAAGAGGGATTTAGGTGTTTTAACAAGCACTGAAATTAATTCCAAAGACAGCTTACGAGAGAATCCTTTGGTGTTTTCTCCACGAATTTCCTTTTGGAAAAAAAAAAAAAATCAGCTCCTTAATTTCCTCAGGCTCTGGCTGCCCACAGGCATTTGCTGCTCAGCAGCTGCCTCAGTACAAACAGCTCTGACTCCACGGACTGCTAGCTGTTCTTGGGAGAGATACTGCTATTTGTCAAATGTGATACTCGAATAAAGCTTGAGGACAGGGGATTAAAATCAGATATCTTTACTCAGTATTTTCACATGTGACTAAAATTAGAAAACACAATACATTTCAAAGAATTTCACAGAGGGATTTAACATTCATCAAGCAAAGGAACTTTGGGTAAGTTTGGCCTTTGTTTTCACATCATTTTGTTCCCATCTCTGTGATGTACCTCCTACTGCACTGAAGTTGACTATGATCATGTCTTCATTCCTTCACTAAATTGAATTGAGGGCAGGAACATGCTTCCTTATTCTTTGTATCCTTAACATCTACCACCTTGCCTGGAGTTTAGAATGGATTCAGTAACACTTTGTGGAATAAATGAGGAAAGAGGTAAGAGGAGTGTGAGCTTTGCTCCGTGGTGGAGGGTAGGAAAGAGGCTGGAGAGAGGGCAGGAGAAGCAAGAAAAGTTGTGGGCTTTCCCCAGAAATGAAAGTGATTACATTCAGACCATTTAAACCCAAACAGGCTCCTGGCTACTTGCTCCCTAAAGCAGTGCTTCTTAATCTCTAGGTGCATATAAATCACTTGGGAGTCTGGTTAAAATGCAGACTCTGAGTCAAGAAGTCTGGGGCAGAATCTAACATTCTGCATTTTTAACAAAGCTGCCAGGGGTTACAAATACCGCTGGGCTACAGTTTAGACACACCTCCAGGAGCAAGCCAGCCCAGGGACCTGCATGGATTTGACTGGGCTCCTGGGAGGAAGTAGACAGTAAACTCAAAGAGGTAACTGAGGAGGCTTTAATAAGAGTCTGTCTGGCTATTTGCAAAATGTGAGTGGCATGAGGGGAAGAAAAAATTAAAGAACTTAACAGTTAGCAACCAGGAGGATGAGGCATCACCAGCCCTAGACTGGAAGCCCAAAGGGAGGGAGTGGTTACCCAAACCAAAGAGAGCTGGAACAGGAACAGTAGGCCAGAGTCATGAAAAGAGCTGTGGTCTTGGGTACAGAATAGAGAAACACAGTTTTCACAGGGATGGGAAAGGGGAATAAACATCCTAGTCTCACTTTCTTCCCAGTCCTTGACTGCCTTTTGTGCCTCCCATTGGCCAAACCCAACTGGGAACTAGAGGGCAAGGGGGGTTTGTGGATAAGCTCCCCCCAGAGCCTCTCAAAGTGGAGAAGAGTAAGAGTGAACTTTTTATTAATTCAGCAATGCATTATGTCCTGTGGTTAAAGGTAAATACCCAGGCCGGTCACAGTGGCTCACGCCTGTAATCCCAGCACTTTGGGAGGCTGAGGCAGGCAGATCGCCTGAGGTCAGGATTTCAAGACCAGCCTGACCAACATGGAGAAATCCCATCTCTACTAAAAATACAAAATCAGGCAGGCGTGGTGGCTCATGCCTGTAATCCCAGCTACTCAGGAGGCTGAGGCAGCAGAATCGCTTGAACCCGGGAGGCAGAGGTTGCAGTGAGTCAAGATCACGCCATTGCACTCCATCCTCAGCAACAACAGTGAAACTCCATCTCAAAAAAAAAAAAAAAAAAAAAAAAGTTAACACCCTTAAAACACAGAGTCTGGACTTCTCAAGGGGGGTGACATTGAAAAAAAACTGCAGTGAGTCCCTGTTTATTTCTATAGGTAATCTTTAGGATGAAAAGAACCCCAAGTGGATAAGTAGGGGCAGCATTAAAGATAAAAGAAAAACAAGCTGAATGCCTGAGGCCAAGTGCTGGGAAGCCATCAAAAGCCCAGCTCAGAAAGTGAAGAACAGAGTGGCCTCAACAGATTCTCTTGGAGAAACAGGACTAGCAGGTTGGAGCCGGCTGTGGCAGTTAAGGGAAGACCAGCTTTCACTTTGGTCTCAGGAGCACCTGGTCTAAAACCCTCCTGCTCCTTTTTAGAATTTAGATACTATGTTACTGATGGATTTCCAAGATTTGGGAAAGAAAGTAGACCCAAAGAAAATAAGAAACAGTAAGCACCAAGACCAAATAGCCAGCTCCTAAAAAGATCCAATCAGAAGTTTGTTAGAGAAATATATGTGGCCACACATCATATACAACTATATAATTGTATATAAAATATGACACACAATCTCTTGGCTGGGTGCGGTGGCTCACACCTGTAATCCCAGCACTTTAGGAGGCCGAGGTAGTTGGATCACCCAAGGTCAGGAGTTTGAGACCAGCCTGGTAAACATGGTGAAACCCCATCTCTACTTTAAAAAAAAAAAAAAAATTAGCCAGGCGTGGTGGCAGGTGCCTGTAATCCTAGCTACTCAGGAGGCTGCGGCACAAGAATCGCGTGAATGCAGGAGGCAGAGGTTGCAGTGAGCCGAGATCGTGCAACTGCACTCTAGCCTGGGCGACAGAGAGAGACTCTATCTCAAAAATAATAATAAAAATAATAATAATGTCTTGGCATTATATATAACAGATAGTGACATATTATATGTATATTTCAAGGGATTCCTCATTAATACTCTAATCGAGGCTGTTAGGAATAACATTAAAAGACGGAAAGAGTAACCTCATATTTGGATTTTTCAATGTGTTAAAAAACAGTGAACACTCTTCTATCCATTCGCCCTAGAAAACAAGGTTATCTCACCCCCTCAACCCCCCGCTCCCTAAACCAAGGACATGCTCTGCTCCTCATCAGTTGCAGCGGCTAAGCATAGCAGACCTTCCCAAGGCTGGGAAGGCAGCTGAAAAAAACCAGCTGGAATCTCCAGGAAGTGAGAAATTGGCTTGGGCCTTGACTGATGAGTCAGATCTGCCAGGATAATATGAGAGCTTGTTGACTGATGTGCCCCTCTCTCCACCGCCCTGCCCCCATCCCTAAACCCATATTCCAAGAGATATGGGCTGGCCAGTTTACCACTTGTCCCAGGGAGAACTGTCAGGAAGAAAAATAAAAACAGCAAACAGATTCCAGAATCTTGGTTCTAGTTCAAAAGAGCAACAAAAATAGTTTTGAAAAGAGATATCAACTGGCAAAACAAGTTTTTTTTTTACCACCCCATCCAAACTGGGGAGAAGGAAAGGATTTGGAGAGGAAAAAATCATTATGAGCAATTAGAGGCCATGTGTTTGGTGCTCCACTCCCAGAACAAGGCCACAGTGTGTCTGTCAGGTGGGAGCTGGGGCCCACACAGGCTTCTCCACCAAGTTTGGGAGGATCTAGGAAGACACTTGCTTCCTGCTTCCCTTCTTTTGTGATTAAGGAAGCAGCCTCAGAGACACATCCCATGTCACCAGGGCAAGAAGAATGGGCAGAGACAGCAGCTCCTGCTCCCGCTGGGGAGTGATGGGGTCAGGAGTTCCCTGCACAGCCTGAGGGATGCCTACTTTAGCTGAGAGAGAAAAAGAGGCAGACAGAGATTGATTCTCAGAGCCTGACAGATATGCCTGGCTGGAGATAAGGGTCCCTGTGGCAGGGGCTGCAGAGTGAACAGTTCCCTCCAGAAACTGGAACAGGCTGAAGGCTCAGCTCATATCAGAGAGCCAGGTGGGAACCACCCCACAGATCCACATTTCCATCCCAACAGCACTGTGTCCAATCCCCTGGGGTCAAAGCTCAGACAGCAGAGGAAGGCTGAGTCAAGAACACAGGTCCGCCTGACTCCCCTGACTGCCTCTCCAGATGCAATGGCTTCCAGCAACAATAGAAGGAAAGGAGGGGAATCAAGGGGAAATATTCTGAATATTCCTGAATTTTAACCAGAAGCAACTTAGAAAGTGCTAAATTGGATCAAGTTGACTGGCTGTGGCTGTGATTAGATGGAGTTTTTCTGCTGTCTGTCAGAAGTGGGGGCTCAGAGTTAGAATATAAATTTTACTACCAGAAATAAAGAAAATTACGTTCTGTGACTGTGAAATTCATGGGTATTACAAGACTGATTGAATTTTTTTTTTCTTGAGACAGAGTTTCGTTCTTGCCGCCTAGGCTGCAGTGCAATGGGGTGATCTCGGCTCACTGCAACTTTCACCTCCCGGGTTCAAGTGATTCTCCTGTCTCAGCCTCATGAGTAGCTGGAATTACAGGCACCCACCACCACGCCCGGCTAATTTTCGTATTTTTAGTAGAGACGGTTTCGCCATGGTGGCCAGGCTGGTCTCGAGCTCCTGACCTCAGGTGATTTGCCCACCTTGGCCTCCCAAAGTGCTGGGATTACAGGTGTGAGTCTCCGCGCCTGGCCCAAGAGACTGATTTTTTTCTCCACCTCCATTGCTTAAATGTTATCCAGGCATCCCTCAGCATCTGAGGGGAACTGGTTCCATATCCCCCTCCCCCAACTAATACCAAATTCCACCGGTGCTCAAGTCCAGTATATAAAATGGCATAGTGTTTGCATATAACTTAAGCACATCCTCCCCAAACTTTAAGTCATCTCTAGATCATGTATAATACCCAACACAATGTAAATCCTATGTAAAGAGTTATACTGTATTGGTTTTTTAATTTGTATTTTTAATTGTCATACTGTTATTTTTTATTGGTTTTTTTTTCCCCAAATATTTTTGATTCAAGGTTGGTTCAATCTGCCCATGCAGCACCTGTAGCTACCAAGGGCTGACTTTATGTGAATGTTTGGTTAAGATCCAATTCTATCCAGAAGCAGCAGCTCAGTGGTCTGGCTTCTGCATACGACCAGCTGATTCTAGGCAGCCATCCGGCCTTGTCACTGAGCTTCCCTGAACTCCAGTTGAAAGCTGGGGTGGCCTTGTAGGTCCAGCTCATGTCCAACAAGCAGCAGCCCTGCCTGGAAGCACCTGGACCTCTTCTGCTCTCCTCTCCTTTCCAACGTCTTGCTGCAAGCCTCATATTTCCCATGAAGTTCCCTTAACTGTTCTAGTTCATAGGGATCATTCTTATATAAGCTAGGGACTCTCAGGTTCAAAGTTAGTGACGTTCTGAGTTATCTTTGATTTACTTTTGTAGCAGGATGGTTGAATTTCTGCCAGAAGCTTGTCAGAAAGATGCACGTGGGTCAGAGTAATTTTGAAGCAATAAAGAATCGTCAGAGGCCTGCACGAGTCTTGACAAATGGATTTACACCATTACCTAACACAGCTTCTCTGATAATGAGAGAGATGTTTAAAATGCTGTACAAAAATAAGTAGATGTTTCTGCTGTCCATAAGGACAGGCAAGCACTTGAATGTGACCTCCACCCTAGCACTGGGGCAGACAGTGGTCATACAATGGCTGTTTAGGATATCATGGTACACCTGTACCTTGGAAGCTATATACTGAAACTCTGTAGAATTCTGATGAAAACAAAATGGAAAGCCTGTAATATAAACACAGTGTTCATGTTCAGCTTGTGAAAACCAAGTAGATGCAATGATAAAGGTTCCTGCAATTTTGTTCTGCCCAAGGAAATGTGATAAACGTATGCAGTTCCTGATAATGTCTATTTTGCACAGCCTATTATTCCTTTCTCTGCGAGGTAAATTCCACAACCCTCATCAGCAGATGGAGGAGGATTTCACTGCTTACTCTGCAGAGCTTCCATATCTATCTTAATACTGCAATTTGGGGTAATTTTCCAGATAACATGATGCAGGATTATTTTCGTATGCAGTACACAGTGCACCCTTCTTCAATAATATCTGGACCCAAACAAAGTTGGATATGAATAATGGCCTACAAAAAGGCCTCGGCTCTGCATGAGGCTATGTAATGGATATTAAAGGAAACACTTCTACTACAATACTGACTCAGACAAGCATTCTTGTGACCTGGTCTGGAGAACAAAGAAAATGAACATACCAGAATATCTACAGATCACTTCAGATGTTCTGACCCCTGCTTAAGCCACAGAGTTAGCCAGCGCTCTGCTTACACATGTGAAGTGGTGATTCTGTAAGAGGAAGGGAGGAATACCCTGAAAAAGCATAGTCTTCCAAATCCAACAGAATGAACTGCTGTGATAGCCTGATATTCCCCAATATCAGATAATCTATTATTCACAGTACCACTGAGGTATTCAGGAAAGTCAGATAAAAACATTTCCAGACAGTCACTCATAAAGGTCTTTAAAAGAGAATCAAAGAGCAAAATCAACTCTAATCAAGATGCACTAATGCTCATTAGTCACACGTAACCCTCCCTAGTGCCCAGTATTAAGTAAAATACCTGTTGAAAATCCTCAGTAATTCCATGAGAAATCCTATAGGTATTATTTACAGATAAGGAAATGAAGGCTTAAAGAGGGTTTGCCACTGGTCTGAAGACACATTGCTGATTAAGAGAAAGAGCTAGGATTCTAACTCAGGCTGTCAGACCTCAGAGCCGGGACTCTCTACCCTATGCCTTGGGTATTTTCCCATTAGCTACTTGCAGTATTGTTTCTGATGCAGTGACCATTGCTAAAAAGCTGCTTATGAAGGGACAACACGACCAATTTCTTCTCTTCATTACTGAAAGAGGGCACCACAAGAGAATGAAGAAACTCATAGATTTTTAGGGTACAGGAGGCTGCCAGTATATTTTACATGAAACTTGCAGCTCATTAAGAAACTGTCAGTTATTTCATATCATCACTGCACTAATTTAGAGATGTGAACATGCCAACCTCATGGAAAAAAATCCTAGAGAAAGGTCGATACAGCTAATCAAATGATTGTGAATGAGTTATACACATCTCCAGACTACACCAATCCTTACTTGATTTCTAAAGGGCAAAACTTTCTCAAGTTTGGAGTTAATCTTCTGAGAATATTGGAAAAAACCAAGAGTCAATGGCTTAGCTAGTGCCTAGGGGAACCACCCTAAAGAATGGCTGGCAATCATATTGATGAGGGCTCCGTAAATACCTATGTCCAATCAGAGTCCCCACCAGATTGGAAAAATGCTAAGGAGGGTCAGACCTTCAAAGCCAATGGTGTTCTTGGGTATTTTCCTTCATACTCTGTCAATATCTTTCTACTTGAAGCAGCCCCAGTCTCTCCCCACAACCTTGTCCATTCTTTTCACTTACAGGCTGAGGGTTCACAACTCTTTTATTCATTCGTTCGTTCATTCATTCATTCATTCATTCACTCACTGAGACAGGGTCTTGCTCTGTTGCCCAGGCTGGAAAGCAGTGGTGCAATCATAGATCACTGCAGCCTTGACCTCCTGGGATCAAGTGATTCTCCCACCGCAGCTTTCCAAGCGACTGGAACTACAGGTGAACGTTACCAAGACCTGCTCATTTTTAAAAACTTTTTGTAGACATGCGGCCTCACTATGTTGCCCAGGCTGATCTTGAACTCCTGAGCTCAAGGGATCCTCCCACTTCTGCCCTCCAAAGTGCTGGGATTACAGGTGTGAGCCACCGCGCCCAGCCTTGCAAATCTTTGGGCTAATTGCTCTTGATCTCTGACTCTTCAGGATGTCAAACTGTGTTCTGCATGTTCTCCTTCACTTGAACCCATCTCGTCCAAAGCTCACCCCCCTCCTAACTGTAATCCTCTTTCCCAGTCTCAGTAATGGCATCATTATATACTTGTCATTTTTTTACTACTCCCTCTATATTAGATAGATTCACAAATCCAGGTGAGTCTCCCTTAAAGGTAGATTCACAAATCCAGGTGAGTCTCCCTTAAACATATCTCTCAAATACATCTTTTTCTATTTTGTTGTACATCCAGTGTTCAAGTTTATAATATGTCTAGGTGATTGCATCACCTGACTGGTTCCCTAACTCCTCCCATTTTAATATTCTTTACATACCTTGCAAGAGTCATGTTGGCAAAACAAAAAATTTATATGTCATTCTCTTATTAACAATCATTTGATAAAAATTCCCCAATTGTTGGGAGGATGTTCCACACTTGTCAGGTTATATAAAAACTTCTTCACAACCTGCCTCAACTTACCTTTTCAAACTCACCACTATCCCCCACTCCAATCATATATGCTAAAATTCATCCATAATGATCTAATCATGGATCCTTTAAGTTGGCTGCTGAATAGGAGTCAAGGGGGACAAGATATGGCCATTAAGAAAGAGAGCTTTGCAGTTGAACCAATGTGAACTGAATCCCCAGTCTACCACTTACTGATGGAATAACCTATGTACCACTCTGAGACCCCATTTCTCCTTGTCTCAAAAAGGTCATCATCATAACTACATAGGATGTGTTAGCTATTATAATCCTCCTCCTCATCAGGTGTACTTATATCCACTACTTAATATACAGTAAATTATCAAAGAAACACTTTGGGCCAGGAACAGTGGCTCACGCCTATAATCTTGGCACTCTGGGAGGCCAAGGCAGAGGCAGGCAGATCAACTGAGCTCGAGACCAGCCTAGGCAACATGGTGAATCCCATCTCTACAAAAAATACAAAAAAATTAGCTGGGCCTGATGACGTGTGCCTGTAGTCCCAGCTACTGGGGAGGCTGAGGTGGCAGGATGGCTTGAGCCCGGGGGGCAGAGGTTACAGTGAGTTGAGATCACACCACTGCACTCCAGCCTGGGCCACAGAGCCAGACCCTGTCTCAAAAAAACAACAACAAAAAAAGAAACATTTTATAGAAATATATTGTTAGTTTAGGTGTTATCCTGAAAGCTTGTATCCATTACTCTCTGCATTTCTTGAAATGGCAATTTAGGAAGACACTTGAAATAGGTTTATAGCAATTAAGGAATGTCCTTTCTAGGTTTTCATCGTACCCACTTTTCTAGACCAGTGACTTAGTAATTAATGGAGTACAGAACTTTCTTATAACATATATTTTATTATTTTAGTTACTATGTGTTATATCTCCAAATAAGCTTTTGAGTACAGAAATTTCACCTTATCCTTCTTAACATTGCTATATTACCTAGCCTGACACTAGATCCATGGTAGATCTTCAATAAATATTGAGGTCAGAGTCAGTCAATAGGCTAAAGATAGCTAATCCCCAAGATAAATACCAAACCTTAGAGGGAAGTGTTTGTGATTTTTTTAAAATAAGGATTACACTTTATACAAGGCAAAAAATCATTTTACAATTTCTTTTCTCGTGCTACACAAAACAAAATGCAAATTAGCGTGAACCATCGTCATACAAGTTAAAATTGGGCTTAGAGCAATTAAGCATTTTAATTACAATGTTAATAATCACAGCTTATAACATGGAGGCCTTATTTCTCCAGGCTATCTGAATTACTTGATACCAATAGATATGCACAGTGCTTATAAAAATGTTGACTAATATTTGCCTTTCCAGCTGACTGCAAGTGAAAAAGTCTGTGAGGATGGCCTCTAGTTGGAGACCATCTCACAATGCCTCTTTAGGAAAACGTTGTTCCCGTCCAATATCCTGTCTCTATAAATTTGAAAATGTTTCCTCTGATAGCCAAGCTTTGAGGATTTAAGAAATCATGCCCCAAAGTTACTCAGCTTCTTCAGTAAAATTCACAACTATTTACTGAGCGCCTATAGATATAGCTAACAACTATTAGCAGTTACTCATGCCAGCCACTATTCTAAGCACTTACACGTACTAACTCATTTAATCCTTACAGTGACCCCATAAGGTAGGTGCTACTATTCCATTTTACAGGCATGACAACTGAGGCTTGGAGAGAAAAATTCACTTGCTCACGATTATACCATAATGAGGGGATACAGCTAGGATTTTCACAGAAGCTGTCCATTCCCAGAATCTCTGCTGTCAACCATGCTACCATACAGGCTCGCATAAAATAGAATACAGTAAGCGCTAAGAGTTTTAGACAATGCCTTCAGAAAGTAAAGGAAGGAGAAAATACTTCCTATTAAAGGTTCAGGGAAGATATCAAGGAGAAGAGTGGGCAGGACTCTGACTGGCAGAGATGGTACAGGCACGACATGCATTCTAGGCAGAAGCCCCCGGCGAGCAAAGCTACATAGCCGCGGAGTCAGGGAATGGGGTGAAATGGATGAGGAGTTTCATGCAACCAGTGATGCAGGAGAAGATACAGGTATAGATTCTTCAGGTGCCACTGGAGATGCTTTTGGGCCTTAACCACTAGGTTGTGAAAAGCCCCTCAAGTTTCTCAACAAGGTACCATGAGTAGACATATTCTTTGGAAAGATTAAAATTTTTTTACAACCTTAGAATTTTTTTTTCTCTGATCATTTACTTACTATTCAAATAATCTACTATGTATATGAATCTAAAAATCAAGAAATTCTCAATTGGGAGAACTAATGGACTAAAACTAACAGGATGAAATTTAATAGGAAGAAATATGAAGTGCAGAAACTTCAGTATATGTTTAGGATGATTTTTTTCCTGGCACGAATACAGGTCATGTGAAAAAACTAGAGATGTTGGCCAACTAAAAGGTCAGTGCAACCCAACAGCAGTACATAAATGCCAATAAAACTAACCGGATGTTAAGTGGCAAAGAAGTATACAAGTATATCACACGAAAAGGAGAGATGATTGTCCTAAATCCAGCAAAACTGGAATTCAGCTCCAGGCACCGTATTTAAAGGAGAATGTTAATAGGAATTACTTCAGAATGCATGGCCAAAGTCAGACCGTCAAGAAGTCATGCTATGTGGGAAAATGCTGAAAGCACTGGAGAAATTTAGAAGGCTCCAGGGATGCAGGATCACAGTCTTCAAAAATTTGAAGAACTGTCTTGGGAAAGAACAATCTATGTAGGCTCAAGATTCAGAAATAGAACCAATGGGCGGATAATACAGTGAATGAATCAAGTAATACTAAAGGCCTGCTCTCCGTTAGAGGTATTTACCTAGTAGCCAACAGAGACTACAGGCTAGCCAAGGAGACAGAAGAATGCATCTAAAAAGAATCCTCACCTCGCTGAGTACGGGAGTGTGCAAATATTAAAGGAAGCATATTGACAACACAGTCTTTAGTGTGAGGGGGGTGGTGAGAGTGCTTTAAGGAAAGGGACGTGGTGTGGGAATTGAGCTGGACTTTGACAGATGGATCAGTTTACAAATCCGAAGTGGTCACGTAATAGCCAAAAAACCCAGATTACTGAGAATCCACTTAGGGCTTAAGAACATATAATAAGTCTCTGTAATACATTCTTTCTCAAACTTCTGCAGTTCATAAGAAGGAATGTGTGTGATTCCTTTCCTTTCTGTAATCACAACAGTACCCTCTGCACACATACACACACACTCCCCCATGATATTTATATATTAATAGAAGAGAAGAATAAGTACCATCTTCTCCTTCAAGAGAAGAGTCGGAAAAGGAAGTAAAAATGGTTTGAGAACAGAGCACATAAGAGCCCCATTAATTAGGAGAAATAGCCTCCTTAGACTGTGCAAAGTCCTGCAGCTACTTCTACCAAAACCTCAGAGTTTTTCTACCACCTATTGACTGAAAAACACAGAGCACACTTTGTCATTCATTCTGCATTGTCTGGGAAAGTGCCCAGATCCTGGAGGCAAACAGACTTTGGTCCTCATTCTTGCCCTGAGGCTTAGCTGTATAAACTTGAGCAAAACACTTAACCTCACTGTGCCTCGGTTTCCTTATCTGTATGTTATGGATAATCACTTCCGCCTGGAGTTTTTTGAAGATGAATGAAACGATATTTGTAAAATGCCTTCACACTGAAGGGTGCTGAATAAACAGTAGCACTTAGGGTGCATATGCAGAAGTTTTATTTTGAAATGGGCCCCAAAATGTATGCCCTGCCTTATGAGTAAGGCAGGAGCTGACTCTAAATGAATAACCAGGCAAGACCAAGAGTTCAGATCTCAGGCACAGCCAACAAGGTGCAAGCAAATGGATTTATTCAGCAGTTTCAAACTAGGCTGAATTATGATACTTGTTCAAATAAAAATGTGGATAGAAGACCAGGATTTCAAAGGGATAAATTCAGAGCAGCTCTGGTTTAATCATGGATGAGGATCCAGAGGCCACTCAGTTTCTCTGCTTTCTACCCTGGAACCCTCATCCCCACCTCCTGTGCTTCCCCAAGCCAAGTGAGAAAGCTCCCATGTCAAGTGTTTTATCTCCCGTCTTACCTCCAGCATTCCATAATTCCACTTCCACCATTACCACAAAAACCTACAGATTTCCAGCCATAGATACCTTGAAACCTCAGGCACCTCTGATACTTTGGAAACATCACTTGAAAAGTTTTAAGATGGGTTTGTATAATACTTTTAAAAATTATAACATGACTGTTCTTTTCTCTCTCTCTCTCTTTTTGGAGACAGGTCTCATGCTGTTGCCCAGGCTGGAGTGCAGTGGTGTGATAACAGCTCACTGCAGCCTTGACCTCCCAGGTTCAAGCAATCCTCCCACCTCAGCCTCTCATAGTAGCTGGGACCACAAGGGCATACCATCACGCTCTGCTAATTTTTGTGGGTTTTGTAGAGACGAGGTTTTGCCATGTTGCCCAGGCTGGTCTTGAACTCCTGGGTTCAAGCCATCCACCTGCTTCCAGCTCCCAGAGTGCTGGGATTAGTGGCATTAGCCACCGCACCTGGCTGTGTTTGTATAATATTGATTTCCGCTTACTTCTGTGTCATAGATTAGAAAGCAGTGTGAAGAGATTGAAAGTTCTTATTGGTAAAGGATAGCCACAGACGCGTCTAATTAAAAAAGAGAGTATGCTTTACGGTGCTTTGTTTTGCTCTGTTAAAAAAAAAAAAAAAAAAAAAAAAAGCAACAGCAGCCATGAGAGATGGAACAAATGATAAATCCTGTAGTATTTTAACAAAAAGATACTAGAAGATTCATACCTTCTGAATAATTCAGGGTTGGCAAAGCATGAACTGGAAGACAATGTGTAATATGCTATTATTTTAAAAGAATTGTTTGACATGAACACGTCTATGTGTCTCTATTTTCGTTATATTTGCTCTGAAGCACCTGCCTTGAATATTTCTAAGTTACTGCAGATGTTCTACTCAAGCATTGCAGACACTGGTCAGCTCTTGGGCTTTCCTGCAAACTGCCCTGTGGTTACCAGCTCCACATCTTCAGCATTCCTTTCCAAGTTTATGAAAGCACTATTTGGAATGAGCTCTGCAAAATGTAGAACAGCAAGAAAAACAGGGCAAAAAATCTTGATCACCATCTTCTTACTCTGGAAGTTTCAGATAGCTAAATACCACTTTAGTATATAAATAACTGAAATAGTATGCCTTCTAGACATCTTTTTAAGCAAAATAATTAAAAAAAAGACTGTTCATTTCCCAGTGGTGATTTTTGTGAAGCACTCAGTCGGACTCTTGGGAAGCCTAAGCTAGTGTGATCTGTAGCTAAGCAAGAAATAGCCTTTCCAGGGGCCGGGCGCGGTGGCTCACGCCTGTAATCCCAGCACTTTGGGAGGCCGAGGCGGGCGGATCACAAGGTCAGGAGATCGAGACCACGGTGAAACCCCGTCTCTACTAAAAAAAAAATACAAAAAATTAGCCGGGCGCGGTTGTGGGCGCCTGTAGTCCCAGCTACTCGGGAGGCTGAGGCAGGAGAATGGCGTGAACCCGGGAGGCGGAGCTTGCAGTGAGCCGAGATCGCGCCACTGCACTCCAGCCTGGGCGACAGAGCGAGACTCCGTCTCAAAAAAAAAAAAAAAAAAAAAAAGAAATAGCCTTTCCATGTCTGGCCCCAATTTTACCATGTATCTTCATAAAAAAAAAAGAAAAAAGTTTACATTTTCATGTTCATTTATTTAAATATATCTGACAAGTAGAGAATCGCTTAAGCTAATCTTCATAGCTAACAGAGACAGCTATGTTTACTCTGCTCCCTTCCCTGAGTTTGTTTGGTAAGTGAGATTACCAAAAAAAACTATCATTTGTCACTAAAGTCACCCAACAATGAATGCCCATCTAATTAGCATTTACCTTGCCCAAACACCCCTCTCAATACCCTTTTTCCCCTCTTTTTTTTTTTTTTTTTTTAAAGAGGGAGTCTCATTCGGTCGCCCAGGCTGGAGTACAGTGGTGCGATCTCAGCTCACTGCAGCCTCCGCCTCCTGGGTTCAAGCAATTCTCCTGCCTCAGCCTCCTGAGTAGCTGGGATTACAGGCGTCCACCACCACACCCAGCTAATTTTTATATTTTTAGTAGAGGCGGGGTTTCGCTATGTTGGCCAGGCTGGTCTCGAACTCCTGACCTCAGGTGATCCGCCGACCTCAGCCTCCCAAAGTGCTGAAATTACAGGCGTGAGCCACCGTGCCCGGCCCCTTTTTCCCCTCTTAAATGATCCACAGGCTTCTACATCACTAAGAAACAATTCTCTTTTTTTCAGTCTCTCCTTTCATCTGTTTAGGTGAGTGCCTGGGGTGATTGTTGCAATTTTCTTGATGCAATCCTCTATCTAAGAACGGTCTTACCGCCAGCGGCACTGCACCTTCAGGGAGAGTTGAATGGCTGTGATACTCAAGCCGGTGGCCAGCTGCTGCACCAAGCCTTTACTGTATTAATACTGTACATCTTGACTGAACTGTTTTCATTCTCCACTTTTGGAAAGTCTCCACATTCAGTCTGTGTTTACGTCAGCAGCACTGGTTCAAAACACCACCGCTGGGGTTTGAAACAGGCATTAAAACACATTCCTGCACATGGCTCATCTGGAGTCAGGAGGAGGCCTTCCAGTAAATCCTTACTTCACTTTGTCATTCTACTTATCGTAGAAAGGTATTGATTTCCTTTTAGCTCATCTCAGGGGCTATTTTAGCTCATCTCAGGGGCTATATTGTTATTTTTTTTCCTAAAACTTCAGCCAGAAACTTGTCTTTAGAACCTTGTATTACTGTGCCCATTGTCTTCAGGATTCCTTATCAGTAAAAGTTTCTACTTGCTTGGGCAGGCTAAGTGTTGTTCGTTTTCCCACTGTTTTTCCCCACTGCAGCTTTAAGATCATAAAAATGAAGTCCTTTGTTTGTATTTTCAAATCTAAACATGAGTCCTATCTTGTTAAACTTGTCTTTAATTAGTGCAGCTGATCTTCAATTAATCCCTTGGCTCAGAGTTTAACAAGGGCCTCACAAAATTTGTCTGTAAAAGACAGGCACACGTACAAAGTGGGCATGGGAGAGGAGCAGTAATTATACATAGCAGCTATCAAAAAGAAACCACAGAATGTGAAACAATTTCTAAATATCATGCAAATTCATTATTACTTAGGAGATTTAAAGTCAAAGAAAGTCTCCCTATTTAGTAATCATCATCAAAGCATGTGTAAAATTGTATTACTTTCACAAATGAACACATCCAGCGAATGTCACATCCGAAGCATCACGTGGCCTATCATTGCCCTTGGTTTTGCTTACACCACCTGAAATCTGAGGTAAAATTAAAAACAAACAAACAAAAAGCTCTCACCCCTTCCTCCCCACACTATGAAAACAAGCAGTATTTCATCGAAGGCTTCCTTAACACACTCTAAACCAATCTAAAAAGTTCAACAGAGTCAAAGAAGACTTGACTTTTGAATACAAAATGCTCTAGTAAAAACACTTAAGAACAATAAGGAAACTATAAACACAGCTTTGTAAATATAAAAGATGACACTGCTCAAGTAAAAGGAATCCATAATGCTCTGATGCAGGTGATTGGAATCTAATTGTAAAAAGCAAATTCACATAAACAGCAAGACCACCTCTCTTAATGCTCCTCCTCTCCAACCAAACCCAACACAAAGGACAAGAACAAGAACAAAAATGAAATAGAAGACAAACAAGGAGTCATTGACAACGTAGCTGTATATATGACAATGCTTTACAAATTAAACATGAAAAGAGGTTAATCGATATTATGGAAGCCTTTCTGGGAAGAGCACACATTTGTATTTCCCGAAGAAGAGCCTCCGCGTGCTATTGATCAGACTAATTAGGTCCTTGGTTTTGAGACTACACTAACACAGGTGCTAATTAATCTCTAAGAAGGTGCTTAAGGGAGGGGTAGATAGAGGCCACAGAAAGACCAGAAGAAATGGATAGATGCAGGTCACACAAATCCCCCAGCAAACCTCTTTCCTGTAGAACTCCTTCCCCACCCATCCATCTCCTGTTGGACCAGGGCCACACACAGCCACTTCTGGTGGGTGCCCTCTGTCCCAGCGCTGACAGCAAGAGGAAAGGCTTAGTAAGTCTGCCTACAGACGTGCATTAATTCCATTAAAGAATAGAATAGCTTGCTTGGCTAATGAGCTCTATCTACCTCAGTAGATTTTTCTAAAATTAGGTAATTAACTGGAAAGATTGGGTTAAAGTCTCCAGCACACAAACAGAAATAGGAATCAAAAGACTTCTAAGCAATTCATTTTTACCTATCTATTAAGAACACATTTTAACTAGTCCTCTCAAATTACTGACAGGACTTAACTTCTATATTTGAGGTTTAAAAATCCATATCCATACCACAAAAAAATCTGCTTTGATAGGTTAAAAAATGGCAATTTACTATCGATATGACGCACCTATAAACTAATAATAAAACTATAAGCCCCTAAAAATAGTTTAAAAAGAAAATAAGCTATCACAGCTATCTGTGCCTTCCTTTCTCTTTTAAATAAAAGAAAGACCCAGTCTGCAGAAAGAAGTCTGTGGCTGAAGTTATTAAGAAGTGCTTAGAACCTTACCTTTTAGCAGGTTAAAAATCTCAGGGATGATATTCTGGAGGAAGACCCACAAAACCCCTCTGCAAGGGTGTCTCCCCATGGTCCAAAGGCAGGGAAGCCATCCCCAACTCACATTCAGCACCCCACACACATTAAAGTTGCTTCAACCAGAACAGGACAGTGCTGACCGCCTCCAGCCCTGCAGGGCCAGAAACAAAGAGCAATGGAGTTTCTTCACTAAGCAGAGAACTACTTCCACTGCACAGTAGCTATTTAAGGAGGTGGTGCCTGTGGGACAAATGCTGCCTGGAGCCTTCCTGTTTGTGTCTCAGCTGAAACTTCTATCCATTTCCTAAGGAAGACTGCAAAGTGTAATCAGCCTCAAGAAGGCTGAGATTAATAGAAACCCAAGCAGCATGTGAAGACAATTTCTACAGTTTTTCCTTCCTTCTTTTCTCCACTTAACAAATGTGGAGCTTTATTCAAAAGTCAAAAGCAAAAACCATAACTGTTGTGATTGCAAAAAGTTTTCCTATTCACAAAAGACTTTTTAACCTGAAATGTAGAGAGGAAAGAATTCATGGATGATTAATTCAATACATATCAAGCAGCAATGCCAAGAAAAACCACGCAACTTATGGTCAGAAGGCAAGGGTCTGATTAAAAAAACTTTGCCATTTACTAGCTTTGAGCCCTTCCAAAATTCACAGATTCTCTTTGGGCCTCAGATTTTCCATCTGAATAAATGGCATTAATAATACGCACTTTACAAAGCTATTATGAGAACTACGTAAGATGACTGTAAAAGACCCTACACTTGGCCTTCTAAAAAGATCATGCTATCATTATACCGCATTATCTGATTTTCCACCTGCTGTCACACAGTATCAGACATTAGTAAAAGGAGCTAATTTATTTCCTCTGTTCTCTCCAAAATTGCATTATGTATGCATCTGTTGCTTGTGTACTGTCTGACTTCCTCACTGGCACCTAGGTCGCAGGTGGAACAGAAACTTCATTTGCTATGCTGATTTACCAGTACCAAGACCTGTTCCTGGCATATATTAACATACAATAAATATTTGCTAAATGAATGAATGAATAAATGCATAATTTCAGACAAAGTCAAGTACAGCATTCCACACACAGTAAAACTCAAACAAATACATATTTAATTAGTGAATGAATACAGATGCTTCTTGACTTACGGAGTTATGTCCAGATAAAACCATCACAATCCCAGCACTTTGGGAGGCTGAGGCGGGTGGATCACCTGAGGTCAGGAGTTCTAGCACAGCCTAGCCAACATGGTGAAAACCCATCTCTACTAATAACACAAAAATTAGCTGAGTGTGGCGATGCATGCCTATAATCCCAGCTATCTGGGAGGAGTCTGAGGCAGGAGAATTGCTTGAACCCGGGAGGTGCAGGTGGATGCTGCAGTGAGCTGAGATTGTGCCACTGCACTCTAGCATGGGCAACAAGAGCGAAACTCCTTCTCCAAAACAAGAAAAAAGAAAAAAGAAAACCATCACAAATTGAAAATACTGTCAAATAAGTCGAAAATGCATTGAATAAACCCAACCTACAGAGCATCACAGCTCAGCCTAGCCTACCATAAACGTGCTCATTATCTTAAATTATCGTACAGTTGGGTAAAATCCTCTAACATAAAGTTTATTTTATAATAAAGTGTTGAATATCTCATGTAATGTATTCAATACTGTACTGAGAGTGAGAAACATAATGGTTGAATGGGCACTCAAAGTACGGTCTCTACTGAATACGTATCACTTTTGCACTATTGTAAAGTCAAAAGATTGTAAGTTGAACCATCCTAAGCCAGGAACTGTCTGTACAGTTTTTCTATGGAGAAACATCCCAGGGAAAATGCAACGTAGTCAACTTTAAGCCAAGTTGGAGCTCCTGAAAACAAATGTAATAAATACGACCTTACATTCTGTTAGAGCACCCAGTTGAAACATACTATTAAGATGGTTAATGTACAAGTGAACTTCATGGAGTGTGAATATTAGGTACAACATTTAGTATGAATTAATTCACTGAAACAATTTAGCTTAGTTTAAAGTATACCTAAAGTCCTTTTTTGGGCTTGTTTCCCTTAAAAATGAAAACACCCACTGCCCTTTAAGTCCTAGCTTGGTGGCAGTGGGATTCATTAATGGTTTTGTGGGGTTTTTTGGATTTGAGAGGATTTTGTACTGATACATAATATTTTACATATTTATGGGGTACATGTGATATTTTGTTACATGCATAGAATGTGTAATGATCAGCTCGGTATCTGAGGTATCTACTACTTTGAATTTTATCATTTCTATGTTTCCTCTCTTCCAGCTAGTCACCCGAATATGCTGTTGAACAGCAGTCCTAACCTTTTATCTAACTACATAAAGAGCATTATCCAGACAAGGAAAATGACATGTGTTCTCTTGTTGTTGTTAAGATCCAACTACTAATATTTAACATAAAAACGTACTGGGCAACAGGATAGTCTCAAGGATTGGAAACAACATATGGTATTTAGTGTTGGGCCTTCACATTATTGCTTGAATCCAGTTCAGGTCACTAGGGACCACAAATCAATTTCTTGATGAATGTTCATTAATCTATTATGTGTAACGAAGGAAGTGATTTTAGTGGTTATTTGTCCATTTTATAAAATTACCAAGAGATGAAAGATCCCAAATCTCAAAAGATCACGTGAAACATAATTCCCTCTCACTTCTAAGGAGTGCTCTTGCTTTGCTTGTGAAATCCGAACCTCCCCATCTCTCTTTTCCTCCCTACCCTCTCTTGGCTCCCACATTTTAGACAGGACAAGAACGATCTTACCACAGATCTTTTTGTGAGCATTAATAATTGAAAATAAAGATTTAGGTCAGGCACAGTGGCTTATAACTGTAACCCCAGCACTTTAGGAGGCTGAGGCATGGGGATTTAATTGAACTCAAGAGTTTGAGACCAGTCTGGGCAACATAGTGAGATACCCCCCTCATCTCTACAAAAAATCTAAAAATTAACGGGGTGTGGTTGTGCACACCCATAGTCCTAGCTATCCAGGAGGCTGGGGCAGGAGGATTGCTTGAGCCCAGGAGAACAAGGCTACAGTAGCCATGATCATACCACTGCACTCCAGCCTGGGTGACAGAGCAAAACCCTGTCTCAAAAATAAAAATAAAACAAAACAAAAAAAGATTTAAAGTTGCTCACTCTGAGTGAAGTCATTTTAGTTCCAAAATACGGAGAAGAGTTTCATAATTATTGAACCTGAAAGTTACAGATTGGGGTGGATGAAAAAGAATCTCTAAGAACAGAGTGTGGTCAAATAAAAACAAATGGCTGACTTTCACAAGTCTTCATTCTCTTTATATTTTTCTGAATTCAAGGTTTCAGACACTGGGGCAATGTGGTTCCCCACCCCCTACCTCCCACCTCTTCCCTCTCCCCCTCACTCAGCTGCCCAAGAGCTGGAGGCACTTTTTAATTGAATAATTAAAGATTCTAAAGAAGTCTGATATCGATTTTTTTAACAGCTTCCAGCAGCCAGGCTTTCTCACCTTACAAGTAGCCTCTGGCCTGACAAATACCAGTCTATGCGGAGCAAGAGAGCTCAGCTGTAGAAGGTTATCTGATGCAGCTTAAATGCTGCCTGTGACAAGCACGTTTGACCCCAGGGGAAGGTGGGGATGAATTGTGGAAACTGCCATCCAATAGTCAAGTCTTTTTTCTTCATCTAATGTAAGAACACTTTGGAAGCACCCAGAAGCTCTGACATCCGACCCTGGGGATGCCAATGCACCAGTCAGCTTTTTCCTGTAGAAGTGCTTCATTGTCCAGATTACTGACAGATTTAATCAAGACAGTACTGCATATTTGGTTCACAAACAAAAAGATAACTTCAAGTTACTGATTATAGGGTCTTGTGCTATTTCTATCCTTATTTGAGCCCATATATCATATTTTAATAAATATTTATCTAATGCTACAGAAAACACAAAAATCAGTTTTGTAAGAGAAGATCATTTACGTCCATGACTAAAAGGAACAAATATCATAGAACACATTATCCCAAAGCCTGCAATTACTGCTTATGTACACTTTGCAACAGAATAAAAATGAGTTTTTCCTTGTTGCCATCTGTTGTTTTATAGAAGGATAGCTAATTTCCTATCAGCTAATTCCAGTAACTATGATTTGTTAGGAATAAAAATAAGACAAAGTTACCTTGAAAGGAAAATATTCTCGATAAGGAAATATTTTGATGGCAAGTTAATTCTAAGAGTTTAGGGCTATTTGTTTTCCAAAATAAATAATAAAGGAGACATTTCTTCCCCCTTTTCTCTTTCTAAATTGTTGTGCGCAAGCTAATGCTGTGAAGACACAAGATGTGTAAGTACAGGGTTCCTATTCTCAATCAATTCATAAACTACAAAGACAGACACAGAAAAAACTATAGTACAAAGGTAGTGTGAAATACAAGACAGAAAGATAGCCTAACATCAGGAATGTGGAGCACGAAATGAAAAGGACATGGGTGCAAATCCTGGCTTTGGCACAACGTAGGTGCATGATCTTGAGCAAATTTCTTAATCTTTCTAAGTCTCGCTTTCCTCATGAATAAAATAGAGATCATACCATTACCTACCTCATTGGGTCACAGTGAAAATTAAATGAGTTTATGAATGCAAATCCCTTAACAGAGTTCCTCGCTTTTGGAAGTCCTAAATAAAGAGCATTGATGCAGAAGAAAAAGATTAAAGAAATATTTAAATTGCCATGGACATGCAAAGGAGAAAGAAAATTCACATCCATAAATGAAATGATAGATATGGAGCCCCAGTTAGGAAATTACGTTCTTCGAATAGTTTGGATGTACAGGTTGTCCCTGACTTATATTCCTTATGTGTGAAATATGACTGGGAAACAGGACCTGGGAGGAGCAGGAGCCACAGCAACCCCTCACCTTCCAGTTGTCAGATCTCCTTCCTATCTGGGATGCCCAACTATGGTCCTGTGTCTGATATCAGTCTGTGTCAGTCCAGGGCACAATCAACGGCCCTGGAGTCTCTTCTCAAAAAGTTGCTTCTCTCTCAACTCTAAAGAGGGTCTTAAGGGCTACCTTAATGTCTAGAAGGAAACACCCAGAATATTTATAAAAGCTGAAATTGTTTCTGGCCATAATGGATTGACTGATATTAGATTAGCCTTGCCACCATAAATAACTAGATAACTACATAAACTACATAAAAAAACTGTTTATAGACATCGGATGAGAGGAAGCACAACAGAAGATGTGATGCCTGAGAGAAGGGGAATGGTGAGTGAGTCCTACAGGCATCCTAGCTTTCCAGCTGGATGAACGGCTCAGACGAGCTGTACAGCAAGGGGAAGCCAAGAACACTGGGGTATCACTGAGTTAAGGGGACATAGAACAGAGTTCAGGGAGGCTAAGGCAGATGGAATTTGGTAGAAAAAGTATCTGACAGGAAGAAGTTATAGAGACAAAGAGCTCAGTTAATCCATATGGGTTTCCTTGAGTTTGTTGCTAAATATTAAGTCACTCATATGCAGGGTCAACTTCAGAGAGCAGCCCCTGACCCCCCCAAAAAAAGATCTTCTATAAGTTAAGCAATTCCCAGAGCTCCTAAACGGCTGGGAGGCATTTGACCTTGGACCAATCAGAATAGAAAGTCTTTGTTGAGAACCTGGGGTTTTAGTGAAAACCCCAGAAGTCTCTCACTTTAGTGAAACTAAATCAGCCTAAGGAAAGTCTACTCTAGACCTCCCTTAACAAAACTTTAAAAGAAAGGCAATAAAACTTTGCATTGAACAACAACAAAATAACAAGTCCAGCATTCACTGAAAAACTACATACGTGCAAAGAAGCAAGAAAATGAGGCACAAAAACAGACTCAGAAATGACAGAGTCGAGAGTAGTGGAATTAGCACACAAGGACATAAAAAGAGAAATCATAAATATGCTCAACTATTTAAGGACTTAAAAAGAAAAATAAGAGGAGAGAAATGGGAGATAAGAAAATAAAACTTTCTGGAAATGAACAAAATATCTGAAATGAAAAATATACTAGATAGAATTATCAGCACATTAATCCACTGCAGAACAAGAGACCAATAAATTTGGAGACAAAATATGGAAAATACTCAAACTGAAACACACGGGGAACAAGTGTTTGGAAAAATTGAATACAGTCTGAGTGACCTGTGGGATGACATGGAGTAGTCCAACATACGTGGTACTGGAGTGCTAGGATGGGGATTGGGAGGGGGAACTGATTTAAAGAAATAATGGCTGAAAATTTTCCCAGTTTGTTGAAAACTATAGATCACAAGTTCAAGAAACTCAGTGAACACGAAGAAAGATAACACAAAACCAGACAGGCATATAATGATGTAATTGCTGAAAAACAGGATAAAGAGAAAATATTGACAGCAGCAGAGTAGGAAAAAACAGACATATTACATACAGAAGAACAAAGGTAAGAATAACTGCAAACTTCTTGTCAGGAACAACACAAGCTAAAAGCAGTAGAGCAACATCTTTAAAGTGTTAAAAGAAAAAAATGATCAACCTAAAATTCCATATCCAGTGAAGTTATCCTTCATAAAAGAAGACTAGATAAATACTTTTTTAGACAAACAAAAGCACAGAGCCAGCCAATCTGCACTAGAAAAAAAATACTAGAATGTAAAATTTTTCAAGCAGAAAGAAAATATTACCAGATGGAAACTTGGACCTCTACAAGAGAATAAAAATATGGGGAATTGTAAACATTTGGGTACATATAAAAGAAATTATTTTCTTATTTTGATTTCTTTAAAATAAAATTGACTGTATGAAACAAAAATAATAATGTATTTTAAGGCTTATGACATATGTAATAAATAAAATATATGATAGCAGCAAAAAGGGGAGGAAGAAAAAATGAAAGCAAAAATCATAAGATTCTTATACACGAAATGATAGCATTATTCAAAGGTGGAATGTGATAAGATAAAGTGTCACGTTGTAAACTCTGCAGCAATCATGAAAAATAATGAACAGAGAGCTAAAAGAGTAGAGATAAAATAAAATACAAAAAAAAAAAAAAAAGCAAAACTCAAGTAAACCCAAGCATATATGCTGTCTTCACACTTCATAAAGACATAGGCACAGGAAAAGTAAAGGACAGACCAAGATATGCCATGCAAACGCGAATCATAAGAAAGCTGGGTTGGCCACATCACTCAGACAGGCAGATCTGTGCAGCAGCTTGGGTCCTGCATGAAGCAGTTATCAATACTGAATCAGAGGCTCAGGAAATGTACTGCGGGGAAACAGCCATGAAAGATTAAGGTAAGTGGGAGTCACACTGGGTACAGAAAAGCCTTCAAACATGACTGCAGATCTGAAAACCATGATCAGAGAATGGGAAAAAGACTTGAGTAAGAAGAGTCTGGGACTGCGGTGTAGGTCCCCAAAAGTCTCAGCCAGGCCTACAGAGATCCCCCAGCTGAAACTGCCCACCAGCGGAGCTGGCATTGGGGCTGTATCGGCCCGGTCTAGTACCATGCTGTGCTCAGTCATGGGCCAGTGGCATCCTGGGGAGAGCAGAGCCACTACAGGAAGACTGGCAGGTCCTGAGGTGTGGCAACTGAGTCTGTGGGCTAAGGATTCCACTCTTTTGGAAAGGAGGTCTTAGCAGCACAACTCTATGGTTGTTACAACTTCAGAAAAAGAACTAGGACTAACGACAAAGAGGGATATTTATTTATGATAAATGATTGAATTCATCAAGAAAACCTAACAATCCTAAATGGGTATGTCCTGAAACACAGTGCTTCAAAGTATTTGAAATAAAAACCCTTCAGAACTGAAAGGAGAGACATATGCACAATTACAGTTGGAGATTTCAACACTCTTCTCTCAGTAAGGGATAGGACAAGTAGACAGAAAATCAGGAAAAATAAAGAAAACAAACAATAGCATCAGCCAAATTCACTTAATGGATCTTCATAGACTACTTTCATCCCAAAGAGTGGACTACACATTCTTTTTTAGGTTCCCAGGGAACATTCCCAAGATAAATCATATGACAAGCCATAAAACAAGTCTCAAGAAATTTTAAAGGACTTAATTCATGCAAAGTATGTTCTTTGACCACAATGGAATTAAATTAGAAATTGATTTTTTAATACCTAGAAAATCCCCAAAGATTGGAAATTAAGCAACACACTTTCAAATATCCAGAAAAGTCAAGGAAGAAATCCCAAAAGAAATTAGAAAATATTTTGAACTCAATAGTAAGAAAACTCCAACAAACCAATATATATGGGATGCAGCTAAAGCAATCCTCAGAGGGAATTTTATAGTAATAAATGTTTATATTAAAATAGAAGGGAGATACAAAATCAATTATCTAAGCTTCCACTTTAGGGAAGCTATTAAAAGAAGAGCATTAAATTAAGTCAAAAGTAAATAGAAGCAAAGAAATAATGAAGAGCAAAAATCGATGAAACAGTAAGCAGTAAGCTGGCAAACAATAGAAAAAATTTTTAAGAAGCAGGATTTGGAAAAGATATGTAAAATTAATAAATTTATAGCTCAGCTGGATCCAAAAATAAGTAGTGTTGGAAAGGAAAAAAAGAAGATTGTACCTAAAAATCCTACAGATTACAAACAGAAAATAAGGGCATATTTTGAAGAATTCTATGACAAGAAATTCAACAGCTTATATGAAATGGACAAATGCCTTAAAAGATAATTTATTAGAACTGACAGAAGAAATGAGATCAACCCATATTTATTAAAGAAATTGAATTCATAATTTAAAACCTTCCCGCAAAGATAACTCCAAGCCCAGATAGCTTCACTAATAGGCTACTAAACATTAAGGAAGAAACCAAACTTGCACAAAAAACAGGTAAAAGGAACTCTTCTCAACTCATTGTAAGAAGCCAGGATTATAATGATACCAAAACCATCTGTACAAAGACATTACCAAAACAAAAACCTACGGACCCACATCGTTTACAAACATAGACACAGAAATCCTCAGCAAAACATTAGCAAATCAAATCTAGTATTACCTGATAACATCTGTCTGACTGCTAAAGCCTGTAGCAATAATTATTGTTGAGTCTTTTTTTTTTTTTTTTTTTTTCCATTTTAAGTCCTCCGTTGGAGATAAATGCCTCAATTGTATTGGTCATTTGGTTTAAACTCAATAGCACAGGACTTTATGTTTAAGTAATGTAAAGTAATGCAATAAAATGGTCAGACCGCAACTGTCCGCAATTTCTAACATTAGCATTTTTTAGCACCCAGGTCAGAGTTTAACATGCAGAAAGTCCAGTCATTGTTTTCAGGCTTGAATTGCTCCATTATAGGGATAAGATGCAGAATAACCTTACAAGAGTTTTATTTGATTTGAATTCTAAAGCAGGCTTAAACATGAAATCTCTCTTAGCTCCTTCACTGGTCTAACATATAGGTCAGATCCAGTCAGAGAACTGCCGGCTGCCTCAGGGAGCCTGGTGGCAGGCTTTCAGCTCCTGAAGAGGGGTTACTACAATAATGTCAGGTCCAACTTAGTCTCTGGCTGATGCTTTCCCTGATTCTAGGGAGGAGCCATCTTCCTCTGGAGAAGTGTCTAACAACACTTTAAGCCTCTCTTAAGATATAGGGTGGTCCCTCCTTTTCCTCAGGGGATATGCTCCAAGACCCCTAGAGGATGCCTGAAACCTCGATAATGCCAAACTCTACATACACTATGGTTTTTCAATCTGATCATCAAGACAGCTACTAAAATGACTAACGTAGGGAGTGAAAACAGTGTTGATACGCTAATATTTCCTTTGATCTCTTTGGACGTGGGCTTACACTAATATTCGTGGACCCTGGATTGTAGGAAGTGCCTGTGAAATTCTAGAAAAGGTACCAATTCATGTTCTTTTTTCTAATATCAAGCAATTCAGTAATTGAGCTATTTGCCCTTCATTTCACTGAAATGACTACCTCATTCTTTCATGTCTACAAGGACTCCTTCCATGGACAACTTAAAGTGTGTGGAATCAGATTTTATCATCCGTATTCCTAATTTCTAAAGAAAGCTGTTTTTTCTATAGTTTGATGGAAAAAACAGCCAACTAGATTGGACGAATAAAGATTGGATATAGCATATTCTTGATAATTATTTCTCTGCTTTCATACTTTCTTTTTCTAAACCAAATAAACAGAACCAAATAAAGAGAACTGCAAAAACTGTGGAGCGAGAAGAGGGAGAAGCTCAGAGCGCTGTGCTCACCTATGCCCTCTCCTCTGCACTTCAGCTCCTGTATCCTCCCCACCTAAAGAGCACTGCTGTTCTCCTTCCCCATCCATGGACCAGGCGAGACTACTGGCAGCTCACTTGTCTCAGCACTGGAGCTGGGAGCACCCAGCACATATTTGTGGGACACACATTGTGCTGGACACTGGCTGATACGGGTCAGAGAAAAAACATCCAGACATAGGCTTTGTGCTCCTGGAGCTTTGAGACTAGCAGAGAAGAAAATTAAACAAGTGTCTGCAGTAAAGTAGGATGACTGCTATGACACAGTAATAAGGCTAGTCTGGAAGTCAGACTCTAAAAGGTGTGCAGGAATATTCTTCCTTGACAAATAAGAACTGAGGAAAGAGATTGGATCATCTGTACATGTCTAGCAACTCCTCTTTTCTCCAGTTTTCTACTTGGTGAATTTAGGATGATAAAATCATCTCTTGTGGCCAGGAGTGGTGGCTCATGCTTGTAATTCAAGCGCTTTGGGAAGCCGAGGCAGGCAAATCACTTGAGGTCAGGAGTTCGAGATCAGCCTGGCCAACATGTGAAACCCCATCTTTATTAAAAATACAAAAATGAGGCAGGCATGGTGGTACATGCCTGTAGTCCCAGCTGCTTGGGAGGCTGAGGCAGGAGAATGGCTTGAGGCAAAGGTTGCAGCGAGCTGAGATCGCGCCACTGCACTCTGGCTTGGGAGACAGTGCAAGACTCCATCTCAAAACAAACAAACGAACAAACAAACAAAAAACCATCCCTCTCATAAAGTTATTGTGAAAATTAAATGGGATGATACAAGGCATGGTGAATGGTCAATATAGTTTTGGTGGTGTTATGCCAATCAGAGGGCACCTGGCCTGATCCAGAGAGTACCCTAGAAAACATTATTTCTACGCTCAGTCCCGAAGCAGGGAAGTGAATTCATTGTGGGAATATTACTCTGCTCGAGCTGCCATAACAAAATGTCACAGACTAGACGGCTTAAGATTTTTTTTTTTTCTCACAGTTCTGGAAATTAAAAGTCTAAGATCAAGGTACTGACAGCGTTGGTTTCTCCTGAGGCTTCTCTCCTTGGCTCATAGATGGCTGTCTTCCCCCCACATTTTCACCTGGTCTTCCCTCTGTCCTAATCTTCTCTTCATGTAAGGACACCAGTACAGGATACTAGATTAGGCTCTATTTTCACTTAACTAACTATTTAAAGGCCCTATCTCTAAATATAGTCACATTCTGAGATTCAGGGGATTAGACCTCAACATATAAATTCTGGGGGAACACAGTTCATTTCATAACAATGGGGGAGACACAGCAGACTATTTCTAACAGAAGGAGTATCATGCGTGAATTGAAAGAGGATGTGTAGCAGGTTGAAGGGGAAATTGAATGAAATTACATCCTTTTGCAGTACAGACTGAAAAAGAGAAACAGCAAAATTTGAAGCTAGAGAGGGAAGTGGCGGCAAATCAGACCATGTAAGGCCTTATAAGGTGGTATAAAATATTAAGCAGTTCAGGTTACCCTAAGGACAATGAAAACCATTATAGAATTTCAAGCAGCGTGTGTGTGTGTGGCATGGTTGAACTTGTATTTTAGAAAAATCACTGTCTGCATTATAAGAAACTTTTGGAGCAGGATGTGCACCTGGGAGGCATCTGAAGTAGGACAAGCCAGAAAGGCTGAGAGCTTGAGTCACTCCATGCAGATGAAAGAAACTGACACACACTGGAAAGCTAATCAATGGGGTGACTGGTAGAGGGAAGGAGAAAAGGAGAATATTTCCTATGCTACCAGCAAATGGGTAGATAATGGTGAGCAGAGATGACAAAGTAAAAACTGGACCTCTTGAAATTAAGAAACCTGTGGAACTGCCTGTAGACCACTGGTTATTGATGGAAACTACCCTTGCTATCTACCCTTCTTAAACCTTTCCCATATAACCACAGAGTGTGCCAACAACTCTGTATTATCATACATCTTCTTACAAATAAGGAAGCTCAGCCTTAATGAGATAACATAACTTGGCCAAAGGCTCACAGCTACAAAATGGCCAAGCTAAAAGAGGAATTGAGTCTTCCTAATTGCAGAGCCCAAGTTGAAAACCACTACTCAGGAAGGAGGCTGGGCTGAAGGTACATATCTGGAGGTCATTCAATCATTAACAATGCTTGGCTTGTTGGCTTTACTTCCCCATTTCCTCACTGACCACTGGCCCTTCCTGAATCTGATCCTTGGTCCTCATCCACACCTGCTAACAGATTATAATACGGCTGGGCGGCTGATGGTCCAAGCCTAGGGCCTAGGAGCCCAGATGCATGCTGTGGGTTAAGCAGTGGCAATGTCTGCCTCCATCAATACTGTTTCCTTCACTTAACACTGTGGACTAGACTCCAAGATCTGTGAGATATGTGTGCATATAAGCAGCCTCTCCAACTTGTATTTGGGTGAATATCCAAGACCCAAGCTGAGGAACCAAAATTCCATGTTTACTAATGCACATGCCTTTAAAAACATTTTAATGTAATATACATGAGAAAACAGAACCATAAGTGGATCGCCAGATGAGTTTTCACAGACAGAATACACCTATGAAATGTCACTGAAATCAGGAAAAGAAGAGTAACTCAGGAGCTCGCCTCATGTCTCTTGCACTCACTACCCGCCCCTGCCCTCACCCCCACCCCATCTCTAGGATGCTACTAACCTTACTTCTGATACTCCCAATTAGTGTTGCTTATTTTGTATACTATATAAAGGGAATTGTATAATATATATGCTGTTTTGTGTATGTTTACATGCATTTTAAAGACTGAATTTAACTTGGAAAAATAAAAAAGGTTGTTGTATACAGAGACCTAAGTATAATCCCACAATCTCATCTTCCCATATTCTAAGGACCCCTGATATGGATACACACAACTTCTACATTTGTATTCTGAATTACGCCCAGGTAAAATCAGTAACATGAAAAGAATCCAGGAAAGTACAAGGCCTATTTTGGTGTTTCGTCCTCTTGAAGAGATTGAGTCACTGACCCAGACTAACTGTAACAAATCCCTTCCTATGAATTAAAGATCAGAATGTAAAGTAATAGTAACGGTGATGGAGGTTTTAAAGGGAAAGCTCTATTGCAATAGCTAAATTGAGATAATAATTTGGATAATAATAAATTTGACATCGATGCTAATTATTGCTTTATCAAAGCAATCCATTTTCTTAGTGAGAAATCTTTTATCTTGCTAAGGAACTAAAAGCTTCTGTAGAAAGTGTTTTGAATGTGTTGTAAAAACAACAGAACCGTCAGTAAAAATAAACTTTTCTGCTAGTTTAAAAATTCTTTAAAAATAATTTCACAGAAGCCATGCATTTAAATTTCATTATTTTACTGTATGTTCATTATACTATACTGTATACTTTTACAATGTACTTGCTGAATTCTGAGTTTGTTTCTTATCTGGACCTAAGAATTTCTTGGTGTGCTGGGGACTGTAGTCTTGTTTTTAGGATAAGAGGATCTTGACTTCGAGAGTTCTCTTACAAATTATACTTCTTTTGCTTTCAATCACAGCATCAGAAACTTACAATTTTTTAACTTGGAAAATGAAAATAATCTTATTTGCAAATTTACTGTCACCAAACTTTCAAAGTGGCCCAATGTTTCTAACGCGGAAAAAAAACTATCTGTTCACTGCAATTCTCCAAAACATGTAGCTTGTGCGTGTGTGTTTGAACTTACATAGGCAGGTATAGTTAGGATACAATTCCATGACAGAGAAGATTCACTTCATTATTTTAGCACATTGAATTCTTTGTTTGAACTCCTGATGCAAATGTTTTGATCACAAGTTTCCTCTAAAATTCCTGATTACAGTTTGATGCCCCTCGCTGAGAAAATAGCCCAACAATTAGCATAGCCTTCTTGTTGAATCAAACAAGGTTCTGATACCGATCTCAATGAACTGCCTTCTGAAAAAGGAATCAATCACCTGTGACCACAGTTTTTCAACCCAGTGGGAAGCGGTGACGTGGGGGTGAAATTTAAAGTCAGGTTATTCTTTAGCAGGGGAACTTTGCTGCTGGGTGTAAGAGCCTCGTTTCTCTGTTATTCTTTCATAGTTTTTCAAGATAAGATAGGAATCTGAAAGTGCTCCAATTTTAGCTACTATTTACTTTTTGTTTCTGCTATTGTAATTTCCATATAGATAACATTGTAGATTTCAATTTCTTCACTCATTTAATACTGATGTTCCATAAGCATATCCAGCGTATTTTGAATTCTTAAACCTATTAGGTGCAGGGCTCAAGCTCTGAATATACATTTTAAAACGAACCAACCATATTTTATGCAGCATAACTCTGACTAAAACTAGTAGCATTTAAAAACAAATTAGAGAACCACCAAAATGAAGGCAAGTCCCTGTAACTTTATATACTACAGAAAAGATATGAAATAATAAAAACTATATCTAAACATACGCTTTTATGGATCATTAATAGAATGTTCTAAGTGAAAAGCAGAATTTCCTTATTCATTTCTAGGCTTGCCTTTTTTGATTAAACTTTACTTTTTGAAAAGCCTAGCTTTTTTCCAAATTTTCCTACCAACTCTTTAATAAAACATTCTGAAATTTGAGTAACTGCGCCTAAAAGGATTTGAGATTAAGAACTAAATCTCCAGCTGCCAGTATATCTGAATTTGCCTCCTTTCAAATTATATGTAAGGTATCATCGGTGAAATAATGCCGATAACAAACCACAGTAAGTATCTAAAAAGAAAAGCCTACTCCATACATACTAAGTACTAAATTTAAATTGATTTTAACCAACGATTTTATTCAAACTTAATTTTACTGTGTCATATGTGTATTAAGTATGATTTTTAAAGCTCATTAATAAAAATCTATCTAATAGAGCAACAAGTTCCATATTATTTCAGAACAAATCTAAAGCAGTACTATGTCATTACCTGACTCTTATAATAAATAAATCACTATTTCCTGATTTGCCTTTGATCTTCTCTAATTGAAGACCACGATTCTCATTTATCTGAGATAATAAGTGACTAGATAGAGAAAAAAATCATAAATACCATAAAATCTTATTTTCAGGTCTGGTACCTACAAATGTTTAACTAGACCAAGCAGCTAGGAGGAAAACTGGACAATTTGTATTTCTCACCCTTTCCCTTCTGGTTTTCTGGTACAATGTTAAAAGACAAGCAAGTGGCTGGGCGAAGTGGCTCACGCCTGTAATCCCAGCACTTTGGAAGGCCGAGGTGGGCGGATCATCTAAGGTCAGGAGTTCGAGACCAGCCTGGCTAACATGGAGCAACCCCATCTCTACTAAAATTACAAAAATTAGCCGGGCATAGTGGCGTGTGCTTGTAATCCCAGCTACTCGGGAGGCTGAGGCTGGAGAATCATTTGAACTTGGGAGGCAGAGGTTGCAGTGATCATGCCACCATACTCCAGCCTGGGCGATGGAGTGAGACATTGTTTCAAAAAAAAAGATAAGCAAGCACCAGACTCCAGAGCAGAAGCTACACCTTAAACCAAAGCAAAAAAGGACAATCTTAGTTATGCTTTATGGCTTTTAACAAGTTCCCCAGCCCCTCACCCATTGCTCATCTGACGGTTTTATTATAGTATGTTCGCAACAGGAATGTCTCACTCGGATTATCTGAAATAATATTGCTAGCAAACCTACAACTCCATGCAGTAACACAGGTCAAAAGAAGAATTCCTCAGGCATCAGTTTGTTTCTCAAACCCTTCGCCAATAAACTTGGGAAATAGCTATTTAATACAGCACAAAAAAGAACTTAGTGGTACTTGGAAAATGGCCCTCAGAGTCAAAAATTTATAGCTCGGTTTAGGAATGCTGAGGCCCAGTCTCAGGGAAACCATGCTACTAAGTCTTTTGACTGGGCAGATAATCTAAGGGCAGAGCTCATTTATCTTCCGGGACAGTGCTGTGTGAGCTTGATCCATACTCCTGCTTGTGTGCCTTGAACAGCTAACTCTGTGTTCAATGCTTTATTCTACTGGATGCTGGAAAGACCTTTGACTCCACCAGGTTTTTAAAGAATTTACCAAAGTTGCTGAAAACATTGGATACTTGGTCTGTTTCTTGTCTTTGATGTCACAGGTCCCATTAACTTTGCAATGATGGAGAGGAGGACATAGGGAGAAAGAGATCACAAAATTTTGGAAACATATATACACTTGTCACTGCTTGATTCTTAATTCAATAGGATAGGTAAGCTAGAACATTGATCACAACTTCGAATGCTCCTTTTACCAAATCTGTATGGATTTTATTTCTCTAAAAAAGTAACA